>NC_056747.1:141920479-142230479 GCF_019279795.1 Protopterus annectens
AACTCAGGAACGAGTGCTAACATGGGTCCTGAAGTGCTTGTATTCCGGATGCTATTACTTTCAATAAATACTAAATGCTGTTATAGTAGTAGATAAAATTATTATGCTGGGATATCTCATTAATCTCTTATTACTAAGTTTCTGATTACACCATTACTAAAATTACCATCTTGCTTTATGCTGTCTTTTGCTATGTTTGTTTGTGTCTTTCAGCTTTTCCTGGTTAGGGGTCGCCACAGCGGAACTCCGGTCCGCTAATGATTGGCAGTAGAGTTTTACGTGCTGGCTTGCCGGGCCTAATGTACAACCTTCATTGAAGGAATGCCCATTCATGCATGTCGCCACACAGAAGACGCTCTAACTGAGAATCGAATGGGCAACGTCTAACTGTGAGGCGACAACGCTACCGCAGCACCACCACTAGTGGCAATCATTTTCTCAGTTTTACACTTGGTAACATACACAGTGATGTAATACAAGTAACAAATCAATTAGAATTTTATGAGCTCTGGACATGATGATACAGTTACTTAAGCAGCAAGTTTTTCAGTGTGCTTTCTGACTGGAGTATGGTCTGATTATAATATGGAAACACTGTCAGAAAGCCTGTACTGGTCTGCTTAATTGGCAATGGCACCCCCATTTCTTTAACTGTGCTTTATTTTTATTTATTTTACATTTGTCAACCGGGCTAGTCCAGCTGGATACATGTCCATTTTCAGTAGAGGCCCGGGGAGAAAAGCTCCAAGAAAGACATAAAAAGAGATATAAAAGTCATAATAGATCCAATTAAAAAAATACAAAAAGTCATAACAGGTCAAATTAGATGATACAATTGTAAAAAAGCATAAAAATGTTTTTTTTTTTTTTAATTCAAATGCAATAGTCAGTGAGGATAACATTAGCAGTATGCATCAATGGGTGATGTACAAGAGATGGTCAATATGCAGTATATACATAAATTTTAATAGCAATGTTATGGTATTTTGTTGCTCTAGGGTAGTATTATGAGTTTCAAAGTAATTATTAGTTTAAAAGGAAGGAAGTTAGGGTTAGTACAGGTGCATAGCCAGTGTGTCTTAAGAAATAGCTTGTACGTGGTCATTGCTCCTAAACAAGTTGCATGACATAATAAGGAAGTATATCAGAAATAAATTAAGGACAGCAGTGTTCACACAGTAATTCCTGTCTCACTTCCAGCACTGTAAAACTCATCCATAAAAGATTGAAAACTTATAAGAAAGCAAAATAAAAAAATTCAAAAACCAAAACAATTGGATTATTTGCAAAAATGTGTGCAAAACATGTTAATAAGCTACTAACATTAAGTAAAGTGAATTTTGAACTGCAGGGTACCCAAAGCACTGTTGACATTAAAATATGTTCTTTATTTCTGTATTGGTTCATGACAAGCCTAATAGCATCACGGACAAGGGCAAAAACTAAACGGCTATAAAATGTACAGTTACTTTAAAGCTCTGCGTAACTGAAGTACCTTGGTGGAAAAAAAAGTTACGTCATTCATTTCAGCACCATCCCTTATATATGGGCACTTAAACCTCTAAAGTGGAAGTTCAAGAAAGAGTGACACATAAGTTTTACCTCCCACATTAATACTGCAGTCCAGTCACAACATAAATAACATGACATTACACCAGTGAACCTGGTAGCTATACTGCTTGAAAACACAGCACAGCAATTGAGAAGCAGCAGTAAATAACAAATATTTAAATTGCCATTAAGTAGAGAAATGTTTCTTAAATATGGGTTAGATGTAATATAACCCCTCAAATATGAACATTAAATAGACCTGCCATTAGCATGTTTCATTTGCTTCACCCCCCCCCTCCGGTGTTTAAACTGATTGTAATACATGTAAATTACAGCAAGCATACCTGGTATCTCAAACTGTACTAAAGTGCATTGCCACATTCATGGGCATGCATGGTGTGTTGGGGAAAAAAGCCAGCTCTTCTGACTTGTATTTGTGGAGAGAGAGATGGAAATTATACAGTGACATTATTTAAAATGGTAAGGCACAAGATTTTAAAATAATGCTTTTGTATAATCATGATACGCAGAGTTCTAGATAATTCATATATTTACCTACAGGGGGTTCAGTTTGGTCACTCAGGTCATATCCTTATACAAACAGTGCCGTCACCATGAATAAAATGTGTTTTGGCATCGTGTAGCACTAGTAAGTCAAGGTTATGCTTTGTAAATGCACGTACGAAGTAGCATAATGGTCTGTGTACACCATGCATCACAAAGAAAAACTGCCGTTGTGCAAATTGATCGTGTTACAATACAGCAGCATAGATCTGATAGCAGTAAACACAACAGGAGCCATATGATAACATGGGACAGATGGTGCAACATAGCATAGAGAAAATGGCATGATTAATTAAAATAGGAGTATGACTCCAGGGAATACGATAAAACAACAATGCAGAATAGAATAAGCTAAAGGAAATGTGCTAGCTAGAAACTGAAAAACCTTGTATTTCATAATGTCCCGACCTTCTACATCATGCTAATTGCATCATCCTAAACAGTTAACAATATTTTACAGTTTCTTGTGTTCCACAATGGTCTGATGAGACCTCAAATGCTGACAAAATTTTAGCCAGGCAGTTATCTTCCCAGAGTGTATTCTGTGTCCTTGTTACATGATACTGAAAGGTCTCGGCTGACTTTTTATTGATTTATAGTAACAATATTTTGAATATCAACTTTTGTTTGAGCGTTTATAGACAAGACTTCTAGTAATTTTTCCATGGCTTTCACCAAATGGTTTTAGTACCCAGCTACTAAATGGACATCAACATCCATTTTAATAGCTTCCTGGAAAAAATTGTTAAATTACTTGCTTTTTGTAAATCTGTTTTAAGTTTAGGTATTGGTTAACCTCTCATTCATGCTTTGACTGACCCATTGTTTTAGACAGCACATAGCTAGAAAGTTGTTAGTTTTTTCACATATTTTAATCTTCATACAGGCTCCCAAATAGAAAGTCTTGAATCTATTTGTACTTCAGTGACTAGTTAGGTTTTCAAATGTATTTGTTTCCCTTCTTTTCCTGAGACAGTGATTTTTAGAAGTTTTTTCCTACCTTTTTTCCAAATATTTATTCTGTCTGTGAGGTAGCCAGTGGTACAACAAATACTAGATGGAAATAATGTCTGATTTCACAGCAAAAATGACATGCACAGAGAATGTGAAATCATTTACAGGAAACAGATGTAGAGATATGTAATAATATCATATGTACCAGTCTTGGGATAAGTTAAAGGGAATAAAAACACTTTATGTTTCAAAATATTTAGGACAATAAAAAGAAAACATTTTTAACAGCAGTCTAAATAATTAATTAGATGAAGATGGCGTTTCAGTAAGGACCAACCAAGGGTTATTCCTTAATTTATTTGGATAAATTCTTCTTTCTTTTACTTTGATTTCTTTAATTGCTACTGCCTTTAAGAGGATAAGAAAGTCTTCAAATTTTGTTTCTGAAGAAGATTTCCAGTTTCTTGTAATGGATTTTCTGGCCATCGCCAGTTCACTTATTACCTTTTAGGTCTCAGGCTTTTTGTACATATTGTAAATAGTTTGAATTTTGTTGTTTTTTTAAAACACAATTCAACTTATTTTTTATTACATAACATTTGAAAGTTTGTCATATTTGTAATCTTTTTTTTTCTTTAAAAAAAAAAAAATATCTCAAGGAAAAAAAAAAGAAAAATATTCAGGAAGATGGCTGGCAGAGACAGTAAAACTAAAATACACAAAAGAAACAAAAGCAGTGATGTTAAAGATTCCAGTAGAGGTATAGAGTCATAAAGGGGTGCAGCCTATAGCAAGAAGAGAGGACACACATACTGTGAAGGGTAAAATACAGTGAAAGCACACACAGGTGAAAGGAGGAGAGTGAATTGTGTGTTTTCATAGTACAACAAAGGTGTTACTGTGGGAGAGTAGTGGAGGGCTAGAACAAAAGTCATGTGTAGTAGTGTTAGACAGTAAAGTAGCGAGGCACTGTAGCAGTGTCAGACAGTAAAGTAGCGAGGCACTGTAGCAGTGTCAGACAGTAAAGTAGTGAGGCACACTGAGTATTATTCTGTGGCCCGCAGTGTTTGTTTCCTGGGGAGGCTGTAAAAATATGGAGTTCAACATCTGGCAGCTCATGACAGCTGAAAAGGTGTAATCAGGAGATTGAAATGCACATTGAATAGCCTGCTTCTGCTGACTCCAGTGAGCCTGGTGACGTGTCACAGTAATCACCATATCACCTGGCTGAAGAAGTAATACCTTGGCAGCACCCAGCAACTGTTAAGCATCTGGATTTACCATGTCCTGGGAATATTAACTGGTCTAAACAGGCATTCTTCCTTGTCCTTCTGTCCTGTGCCTTCCTTCATGGCATTATTAGTGTCATGAATATCTGGCAGGCCATTGTGCACAAAGCTTCCATTTACAACAACTAGCAACTGAGATGTAATGACAGGATACAAGGTAAGACTTAATGGGGACCTCAACTAGATGCAAAGTACAACACTTAATGGGGACCTCAACTAGATGCAAAGTACAACACTTAATGTGGACCTCAGTTAGATGCAAAGTACAACATTTAATGGGGACCTCAACTAGATGCAAAGTACAACACTTAATGGGGACCTAAACTAGATGCAAAGTTTAGCATTGTGCATGTTGGTCTAGGAATGTCTATGAATCACATCTGTCGCAGAGCTGCTGCATGTCATTTTCTCTTGACATTTGTCATTATCTACAAAACAAAATAGAATGAATGTATTCCGTTATACAAACCACTGCAGTAGCAAACCAAGGTGCACAGATTATCACGATACAGAGATAAATGTATTAGTTGTAGCACAAGCAGGCCATGTTAAGTTACTCTATTCTATGACCCTGTGTGTTCATGGAACCTGAAAAATGAATCAGCCTAGCATTTTACCTATATAACACTCACTACAACAGATATAGCCACATGTCAAGAACTAATCGTGAAATGCATCATCCATGTAATGTGCACACTGGTGCTAGCACCATGATAGAATGAAGGATGTTATTTGTAAAGACCCCAAAGTATGAATGTCAAAGAATAAACACCTAGCAAAATGTACTTACTGTCGCATATAAAAAGAATCAAATGTAAGTCACTATCAGAAACAAAGAGCACAGCAAACACTGGCGTTGATGTCACATGTCTAAAGGAAACAATCTAGCAGCATATTTAGTGCCTTTGTCACTTAAGACATACTATGCAAATGTGTGACATACAGGCACTGTATCTGTGCACTATGGGATCAGAAGATAATACAAGGAAAATACAGGGTCTATATTAGAACACCGAACTTTCAAAAATTTTGAGTGTTCTAATATCGACCCGTTTTCGGCGAACGCTGAAAATATTGAAGAAACAGAAAACCAAATGTTTTCTTACGGAAAAAATTTGGTTGTCTGTTTCTGTTGCTTCAGTATTTTCAGTGCTGTGATGGAAAGTTACGGGTCGGGTTCAGGTAAGTGTGCAATTGTGTGGACGTGAGGGTTAGGGTGGGGTAGGTGAGTTAGGGTTAGGGCGCGGGTGAGGTGACTGTGTGATAGTGACGGACCTTAGGGTTAGGGTTTGGGTTAAGGTAAGCAGATAGTTAGTGGTGTATGTATAGTTTAGTGTAGGGTTAGGTGTAAGAGTTTAGGTGTATGTGTTGTGTGTGGATTGCTGTTTGTTTGATGTGCTTGTGTTGTGTGTATGTGTTTTGGAACAGCAAATTTTTTCCCTAGGAAAAAATTTACTGTTCTGTATGTTTGATGTTTTCAATTTTCGATTAATAGGGTTCAGTATTAGAACACTCGAAATTTTGAAAGTTCGGTATTCTAATATAGACCCGATAATACAGACAACAACATGAAGTTGGAAGCATTTATCATATTTGGTCATATGCAGCACGTTACATATGTACTAGGAACAAAATAGATGTCATCTGTGTTGTAATTACATATAAATTCTATATTTATATCTATGTCTATCTATCTATCCATCAAAAACTCAGTATAAATGAAGTTTGTCGAATTATTGCATGCATAAGATGGCATACTGGTGCAGAAATGAACTTCTCCAGTTACAACATCACATAAGAAGTTGTATAATATTGTACTGTT
Source organism: Protopterus annectens (assembly GCF_019279795.1). Classification (NCBI taxonomy): domain Eukaryota; kingdom Metazoa; phylum Chordata; order Ceratodontiformes; family Protopteridae; genus Protopterus; species Protopterus annectens. Next base: position 141,926,660 of record NC_056747.1, read on the forward strand.
ACTGCAAAGTGTTAATGATAAAACACACTGTGCTACAAAATTTCTTTCTCACAGACATAAGCATAGAGGGGTTCAAATAATGGTTCAGGTGTTTACTTTACAAAGCAGAGTTTGATTCTGAAATAGGGTAATTGCTTAGGTTTAAAATGTCCCACAAGGACAGTTAGCCTAGTATGAACCTATGTCTGGTTACAACATTATATAAGAACATACATGATATTGTACTGTCAGTATAAAGTGTTAATGATAAAACACACCGTGCTACAAAACTTATTTCAAAGAACATGTCTGTCTGTAACATCATGGATCACAGCTGCATAAACCCTCTAGCAAAAGCAGCATGTTTGAAATGCTTCATCATTACCTGTAAACACCTGGTGACCTTATTAAATAGCCGGTGCAGACATAATAGTGAGTGTATGGTTGAAATGCTTATACACTGATTTGCAGAGGAAATCCTGCAAGGCATATTCACTCACACAGCCTCAGAGTTGGGTGCTTCTCATTAAGGCAATCTGCTGTAGTTACTCACTCAACACTAACCTGTCAACAGATAACATTCAATGTGCATTTCAATGGACTTGATGTATGAATGAATGAGGACTCAGCAACTTATATCCATGAGAATGTAGTTCAGCAAAGCTGTTTGCATGCTTTTATTAGACTGTACATAATAAAATTTATCACAGTTTGTTTGAAACAAAATAGCATTTTCTAAAATATTGTGGTTAGCTGTACAATGGTGGATGACAACAAAAGTGTTGCATGCAAACGCTGGGGTGTGGAGTGGGTACATTTGTAATGATGTCAGTCAGTGTACCATTTAAAAGTAATTCATCATTTCATTTAACCACACAGTGAGCTGTAATATGGTGGGCTGAAAGTACAGATCAGTATTCAGACTCTGGGAGACATACATTGAAGATGTTATTTGTAGATGTTCTAGTGTAAAATTTTGGACTTAAGATTATGGAGCTACACAGTAATATTATGAGAACTTTAAACATGCAATGCTGTCAAATCTTGAGTTTGTTGGGGCGTGGCCAAGGATGAACACAGGATAGCAGCAGATTTCTTCAGCTCCACCAATTTCATTACATTGACATGAATTAATTACTTAAAAAATTAATTTTTGAAGTAATTTTCTTTCTAAATACGTTTGTTTTATATAGTTCTTGAACTATATCTAAAAAAGAAAGGAAATCTTAATAATATTCCTGTCAGAAATTACTTTGGAAATTTTCCTGTCAGTTTATCAGTCTGAAATGAGTTCCAGTAAGACAAATTCTCAAGACTCCAACATCAAGAAAGAACTTCAGTCTCTGATAATTATAGTCCAGCAACTTACTGCTAAGATGGATAAAATGGATACTAAAATAGACACTTTCATAGAAAAAACTACAAAACAGACTTGTTACATATGGACCTGCAACAACAGAAGATCCAGATGACAGGCATAGAAGAAGCTGTGAATGACATGGAAAATAGAATACAAGAAGAGGAAATCAACATTGAGTTTCTGCTGAAACAAAATACACATTTACAAACAAAGCTGGATGACCTGGAAAATAGATCTAGGCGCAATAACATTAGGATTTTTGGACTGCCAGAAAATATTGAAGGTAACAATATTACTTCTTTTTTAACAACATGGCTCCCTAAAACTTTAGATTTACCAGAAGCACTCTCTTTTGGTATCGAAAGAGCACATAGATCTATAGCTAATACTAACTCTAACAAAACTATCCTAGATCAGTTATAGTTAGATTTCTATCATCTTTTGATAAAGAGATGGTTCTTAAATCTGCTTGGGCTAAAGCTCCTGTTAAGATTAATGAAACAACTGTGCGTTTTGACAATGACTATTCTTCCATGGTATTAGCTAAAAGAAAAGTTTTTCTGCCACTAATAAGGGAGCTTAAAAAGCACAGTTTAAAACATACCTTCTGTTTCCTGCCAAGCTTAAAATCTTCCTTCCTGATGGTCCTAAAATTTTCAATGACTTAGACTCTGCTTTACTGTTTATCAAAAAAATAAGATTTTGGAAAAAATAGAAGAAATGGAATGGGCTAGTCCTTCGTTAAAGAGACTGGCAACTGAAACTTCGTGGAAGACTTCAGAGAAGAAGAAGAAACTAAAAAACAAATGATTTGTACTATGTTTTTTTTTCTCTCTCATCATTTTATTTTATTATTAATCTTTTTAAATATAGTTCCTGCATTTCCAAGAAGCAACAAATATTTTGAAAAAGATTTAATCAAAGTTATTCTCTGTGTGCAAAGAAATGTTTTGTTTCATAACTAGTCAAAATATCTGGAGATTTAATGGCAAGCTGTGATTTAACTTGTTTCTCTTTCTGAAGAGGAGAAATAAGGTCAGTAATTTGATACATGTTTTTTTTCCCTTAAAAGTTTATATGTTCTTCAAATGCTGTTCCTAATTATACTTTCTTGATTACACTGCTTATGCTTGTTTGTAAATAATCTGTCATGCTTTAACTAATAATAATTAGAACTAAATAATAGTAAATAATATGTTTTATTTTTAACTCTATTAATATAAACAGTAAGTAATATTCTATTGTATATACTTCTTATAGCTTTCTCTTACATTTTTTTTATTTCTGCCTTACACCCTTTTACTTTCTACTCTCTTTTTCTTTTCTTTATTAATATATAGAAGTACTTTTGATCATATAGACACAGTAAATAATAAGATTCGCATAGGAGTTGAGTTGGGACAAAAATGTTGAGTTTTGTTACTTATTAATAATTTTGGGCTTGATTTCACTTACATAGAGTCTGTAATAACCTGTAGAATGCATTGTGAAGGTTTTGTCATGTTTAGATGCATTTACACTGCTAAATGAATGTTTGTCACTAGTTTTTAATAAGTTTCCCGCCAAAATGTTAAGAGAGACAATCTGGGATGTGGGCTGTCTCATGCACAGTGTCCATGAGCTACTTCAAAAGCTTCAACTCTCAGAATTCTCACAGAGAAGCTGAAAGCAGCTGGTCTCACCTTTGACCTAGATATCACACTGACACATCACAGATACAGGAATAGCAGATTAATAATATGTGTTAAAAACCTATGTCCCAAACATATACATTACTATAACTCATTTAATTCATCTGATTGACAAGCATAAATAATTTTATAACTCTTTACTGGAAGAAATTGTCATGTGATATATTTTAAAGCAGTAGTATAGCATGTTTGTAAAATCTGGTTACTAAAATGTGTTTGCTATGCATTATTTTGTATAAAGCAGACAGATTTATTGAAGGGACAGCAGTGTAAGATGGTGCTCAGTAAAGATACAACTCAGTGAGATCAGATATATATATATATATGTATGTGTGTGTGTGTGTGTATGTATGTGTGTGTGTGTGTGTGTGTTTGTGTGTGTGTGTATGTGCGTATGTGTGTGTGTGTGTGTGTGTGTGTATGTGTGTGTGTGTATGCATGTGTATATATATATATATATATATATATATATATATATATGTATATGTGTATATGTGTGTGTATGTATGTATATATATATATATGTGTGTGTGTGTGTGTGTATGTGTAATGTATATAAATGTTTCTGAGAATCTGCTTAACTATGAAGTATGATTTATAACAATTTCTATGAATACAATATTTCATTCTATTGGCAATAATGAGTTTGAGTAAATGCTCATATACAAGCAATTCAAGATTTTTTTTGGAAGCTGTTAATTGTATTTACATGACAGAAAATAGATGCATCCTAATATATGTAATGTCTGAATCATATTAGCCAAAGTTTTTGATTTAAATGAATGTTAGAACTTATTTTTCTCTCCTCTTGATTTCTAACATCAAGATTATTTGAATGTTATTTGAATACAAGTGTTTTATATTACATGGATGTATATAGTAGTATGAACAGTTTTTAAAAAAAAAAAAAAAAAGGTTTATTTTAGTTTATATGATGCTGTTTTACCAAATGTGTAGTCTTGTCTTGCTAGATAATTGAATTGAAAACTGTTAACTTCAGTTAAATATAACTAGTATTAAATTGATAAGGTGGTAGCCGACGTACTGCTGCTTAGGGTAGGCGGCTAACTTGAGTGGTAAATACTACTCTAAGTTGGAGTTTATAACTCCAGGCTGGATGCAAGGTTTAATCCTTACATTATTTTCACTTGTTCATTGTTATTTGTATATAGTTTTGACATCCACAATATATTTTGTACATTCATTGTCACTACAAACAAAATTGAATCCTATACAAATCCCATAAGAGATTCAATAAATATAGCTATATTTAAAGGTACACCTAAAGGAGGAGATGTAACATTACTTATCTTGTTATTTGTTATTTTGATCATAAGATTCTTAAGTTTTAAAAATGCCAAATGACATCTTTAAAAGGAATTTCTTTAAACATTAATGGATTGAATAATCCATGTAAAAGGGCAAGCCTAATAAGATACATTAATTTACATAAGGCCAACTTAGTCTTCCTACAAGAAACCCATCTCTTGAAAAAGATATTGATAAACTAGCCACAAACAAATATACAGTATTGGTTAGTTCAGAGCACACTCAGAAAAAAGAGGAGTGGCTATTTTATGGAATAAAAGTATGCCCATTCCTAAAACCATTAAGTCTTATCAGGATGACAAAGGAATGTTTTGTATGGTTACAATACAAATTAATGGGAAGACTTACACTTTAATTAATGTATATTGGATACCTGGAATTGGTATTAATACAGTGAAACATCATCTTGATAAGATCATATCATTCTCTATAGGAGATATTATTTTAGCTGGTGACTTTAATTGTATACTACATGAAAGTGATACTACCACTATAGGAAAGAGAAAAATTACATCTAATGCAAATCATTTAAAGGATTTTGCTAATTCTTATCATTTGAATGATATTAATAATCAGATAGATTCAAAATCATTACCATACACCTTTTTTTCTAACAGATACAAAACTTATTCAAAAATAGATAGGGTCTTTATTTCTAACCAGATGGTAACAGATTTAATTAATTCCAAAATCATTTCATGTCCTATATCTGATCATAATTCAATTGTTTTTGAATTTATGATAAAAAATACTCATAATGTTCAGATCAAAAGGATACCAGCATACTTAACTCAACTAAAAGACTATAAAGAATATATACTTTCAGAAGTAAAACATTTTTAGACATAAATAACACTCCTGAAGTCTCCATTGTTTATGTTTGGGATGCCTTAAAATCATATCTATATGGACAAAGTATCAGATGGTATAATAATAAAAGGAAATCTTGGGATAAGGAATTGTTAGATATTCAAAGTAAATTAGACTCTTATAAACATAATAATAAAGAAAATATTATGGACAAGAAAGTTATTGAAGAAATAAACAAACTAAATGAGAAATACAAAGAAATTTTAACTCATAAAGTTAAAATAACTTTAGAGAATACAAGTTTTGTCTTATTCAATAAGCCCCAAATACTTACATAGACTTAAAAATAAAACAAAAGGTTGAATAAACAAAACCATATCAAAGAAATCTTTTCTCTAAGGAAAAGAAGAATGTTTCTAGTATACCAGAAATACTAGATGAATTTAGAAATCACTTTCACAAAATTAACCATAATAATATTAACATGGAACCTAAAGATAAAATAAAGGAGTTTATAACCACAAATATGAATAAAAAGCTTAATAAACAACAGATTAAACTATTGGACAAGAGTATTTCATATACAGAAGTTATTACACAAATAAATAAGCTTAAATCAAACAAAGCACCGGGTAATGATGGTATTATACCAGAGATATATAAAATCCTTTCTAAAAATACATATTCATTAATACATAAGGTTTTATTTTGGCCCAAACTGAGTTAATAACCCCCATCTTGGCAATATACATTTATTTCGCCAATTTTAAAACCTAATAAAGATCCAACTAGATGTTCTTCATATCGCCCCATCTCATTACTTAATGTTGATTATAAAATGTTTATGAATATCTTTGCTGATAGATTGAAGACAATCATTCCTGGCATTATAGATATAGATCAGACAGGCTTCATTGTAAATAGAAATACTTTTGATAATATAAGAAGAACTGTAACATTAATAGATTTTGCAAATAGGAAAAAGAAAGATTTAACACTTATTAGTCTTGATATAAGTTCAGCATTTGATTCAGTAAGTTGGGACTATCTGTTTACCTTAATGAAGTGCACAAACTTCTCGGATGCATTTGTAAATCTAATTGAACATTTATACAAAGGAACGTTGGCTTATATTAAGGTAGGAACATATGTTTCACAAAAATACCCATTCTTAAAGGTACAAAACAAGGATGTCCACTTTCTCCACTATTATTCACTTTAGTAATGGAGCCTTGGGCTAATTTGATCAGAAACAGTACTGACATAGAGGGTTTAGAAATAGATGAAAATACAACATCCAAAATTCAACTTTTTGCAGATGATGTTCTAATTACATCAGCAGGATCTAATTCTTCTATACAGTCTCTATTTGATAACATGATGAATTTTAAAAGTATTTCTGGTTTAATATTCAATGAAGAAAAACTAAAATACTACCTATATATACGAAAAAATATTCTCATTAGTGATTTTACTAAATATGTACCCAATTCAGGTCAGATAACTTATTTAGGTATAATACTATCTAAAGATATTAAATCTATTATATATAATAATTATAATACCTGTTTTCTTAATATACAAAATCTTTTAATACCTGGAATAATATGTTTTTACTATGGAGGAGAGACTTACAATTATTAAAATGATAATATTCCCCAAGATTTTATACTTAATACAATCAATAATACTTCCACCTACAAAAATAATTATCAAGAAACTGAACACACTAATGTTAAATTTCTTATGGGCACCTAATAGACCTAGGATTGCATTAAAGAAACATACTAATAGCTGGTCTCAAGGGGTATTTCTTTTCCAGACTTTAATTTATATACTATCTCTTCTATTGTAAAAGTTATTACTTTATTAATAGATCAGTCATATGTCACAAAATGGAAAGATTATTGGGAGCTAATTAGTATACACTTCATGAAAATCTCCTTAACACATAAAAATATGATTGTAAATAACTCCATGTTATGGTTACTAAAGGAATTTTGTACTTCACCTATTACACCTAAACATATGGTTTGTTACCCATTAAATATTATTATTAGTTATCGTAACTTTATATTCATGCACCCTAAGTATAGGGAATGGAATTTTATTGTATTTCCTATAATGTATACTCAGGGTATGCTTTTGTCATCTACTTCTGAAGGAACTCATTTAGCTATAGATAATGATCTAAAGTACTGGTATCAGTTGATATCTGATAATAAAGTTAAAAATCTAGATTTCTTAAAACAAGAATTTGATCTAAGAGAAACTTGCTGGTTAGAGGTTCAGACCTTTAGACAACATCTCATTAATAAAATAGATTTAATGTCTATAACTGTTAAAGAATCTATTCCAACACTGATTGATTACTTGATATTAAATTTACAATATAAAGTTTCTGATAAAGGTAAACTTTCATACATACATAAAGTTATCACACAAGAAACTTTTTACAGTGTAGATTCATACTGGAATTATTTCACTTCTATTAATGGGGACCCACCAAATCAACAAGATAAACAATATATATTGGAATCTGCTTATAGAACTACGTCTTCTATTGTCTGGAGACTTTATACATGGAAATGTTTACATAGATCTTTTTATACACCTTTGATGATGAATAAAATAAATAATAAAGATAATCTATGTAAGAGATGTAATGTAGAAATTAATGCTGAATGGGCTCATATGTTTTATGACTGTATAAAATTGAAAGAATACTGGAAGTCAATTAATGAATTTTTGCAGGCTCTTTTTACAGATAATTTCATTATTTCTAAATCTCTTATATTAATCAACACACCTGTACCTCAAAGTGTTAAAAAGGTTAAGCTTCCCTTGTTATGGTCTATTCTAGCAGTGGCTAGGAAAATAATAACTAGAAATTGGATTTCAGATACACCTCCTTCGTTCAATGAATTTAAAAATGTTATGAATATAGTGTGCCATATGGAAATAAACACAATTAGGACTAGAACAAATAGAAAAACATCTTATTTTATTGTATGGGATAATTTACAAAATTTGTTAAAAAATTTTTAATTTCAATAGCATGGTATTTTAGTTTAATTAATTGATCTGATTGTAGTGGATGTCTTTGTAAATACTTTAGTTGTTTTGTTGAATATTATAATAATACCTATTTTTAATTACTTGTATAAAATTGTTATGATATTTCTCTTATATGTTAAAACAATAAACCTATTTTGAAAAAAAAATCTTGAGTTTGTTACAGCAGAGAAGATAGAGATCTGTCCTTCCAAAGTGCCACATCACTTTTTTCTCTTACAAGTGTGCTACTGGTTGTGTACTGTGTGTGTCCATGTGCATGTAATTATGTGTGTGTGTGTGTGTGTGTGTGTGTGTGTGTGTGCATGCGCACAAATGCATGCATACAAATGCATATCTGTGTGTGTGTGTCCATAGTATCTACAGCTGGAACCAGCAGCAGCAGTAACCCAACAGTGTGGTTGTTGGAAATGTATATTGCAACTGTCAGTTCACTATGGTCCATGGACTCTGATGATCTGCTGTGCTACCACAACATCTGCTTAAACTGCTGTGTTACAGCCACAAAGGTAAGTTAGGAAAACAGGATATTAATTCTGCCATAGTGCTATTCTATGTGTGATGCAAATGAAAGCAACCACTATGCTATGACACTTGTGGGATTATAAAGGACATGTATCAGAGGGTCTACAGCATTTCAGCAGTACACACACACGCACACACACACACACACACACACACACACACACCCCCCTTTGACAACTGAATGCCCATTGTCTCCACACATCAGGATCTCTTAGCTCAAGAGACCTGGAGAAAACCTAAAATTATGAGGGGACAGATTTTAAATATTGTTCCAATAAGCTTAGAAAGCTGCTAGAATAAAAGGTTTTGTGTTGGTATTAATTTCCTGAAGGATGTGAAGCCCGAACCTCAAATGTCGGTCATTATTTAGTTTTTCATTCCACAGTTATTTGTCAGAAAACCACAAATTTTATGAGGAACATACCCAAAATGTAAGACAAAAATATAGAAATTCTGCAAAAATCTGGACAGATGAAAGGTATGCCTATTTCTGGCTGGATCTATGTAGTCTACGGCATTTTTGTTCTAAATTACTTGCTCACTGATAACCAACTAGGGGCTATGCCGATAAGTTCGAACCAAGGCCCTACATACTTCAGAGAAAATGCTAGTGCTTACCTATAATCTGTTGTACTTCTCTAGTTCTTCTAGTGTATGTTACTTTAATTCTAATAATCTCATTTTGTGTTATATTTGAATGTTTTATATACTTATATAGTACTTCTTTGCCAACCCCAAATGAGCTTAGCTTCCTTAACTTCCATTTCCTAATTTACCTGTATGCATCAAAATGAGTTTTAGCTACCTCTGGCCCCAAACACATAATGCATGATGTTACCAGCTGTTACTGATCATCTAAAGAAATGACAAATTATAAACTTTTTTCCCTCTAGACAACCCCCCTTCCATTATTTTGAAATAAAATACAAAGGTTAAACAGTTTAAGCAGCTCACCCTGTAGATAGTCACACAAGTGTAGCACTAACTTAGATATATCGACAGAACATTAACAGCAGCTATACAAAATCACTGTTTTTTTTTATATTACCCATACAGCTACAGGTGGCAAAATCTCAATATATCAGTAACTAAGAGAATCCCGGGTGTTGTCTTCAGGATGAAGAAATGTTAGAGTTAAGCACTGCAATTGGACATAGAACTTCATAGGAGTGTATACCTAGCATTAAGACTCTGCGGTATGTACCAAAGAGTGGATTTTGTGCACTACACATGACATCTTTCTTATCCAAGCAACCATAGTCACATCACATGCAAGCATACTTTTACACCCTTACGTGGCACAGCCCACTATGTCTTGACCCCTTCACCCAAAACCCTCCCAGTAACTCACTGATGGCATCATTAGACTAGTGCCAAGATGTCCTTCCATTCACTGGTTGCCATATTCTTTACACTTGGGATTCCCTGCCATGGGTAGCATAGGGCATAAAGGTGATGTTCACATGTACCATCCTCAGAACTTCTTTGCTGCCAGTCTGAAAGCATCTCTTGATTGATGGTCTAAACGCCTACATCCTTACTACTAGTTTGAAGACATCTTTCTTTTGCTGGTTTGTTCGTCTTGTTTGCTGGTACTGAGAAGTTGCAGATAAGTACACTGTTAAGGTTTTGTTTTTTCTTGCATTTTTTGTTGCTTCTGGGGGTTAATGTCATCCAGGAAGGGTAAATACCAGTGCGGAAAACTGATTCCTCATAAAGACCACCATGATAAGTGTTTATTTTGCCTAGGAACTTCTCACAACCATACGACCTGTTCTATTTGTCATGATTTCATACAGAAGACTCTGTGTACTAGACTTTCCTCCCTTGCTTTGTATCTTGAGAATCAGCACCTTAAGCTTCCTGCTAAGGATACAGTGGAAGGAACTTCCCTCCCTGAGGGTCAGCCAGTAGGGAAGAAGAAGAAGGTTAAAAAACTAAGATTGGAATCTTCCGCTGTCAAGCCTTAGCCGGGTGTTTCTCCCGAGGTCAGTGAGAACCCAGAGGCTCAGCCAGCTTTGTTATTGGATTAGTCTGCCATGACTGGGTTAGAGGCCTGCAAGGATCTGGCTTGCAGCATGTCCAATGAGGCTTTGCAGGGATCCATTTTAGATGTTCGGGGGGAACCACGGTTGATGATTTCTGAGGGGTCTAGGGGTGTTCCACAGATTTTAGTTAGGGAAAAAGCTTCTACTGCTGTAATTGAATGTCATTCTGGGTCAGAGACTTCTAAGTTTTAAAAGGCAGATGTTCCTTTAAAGAAGAAATGAAAAACAAAGCATGTTTCTCCTGCTCCTAGGGATAATCATAGTGAGTGGCAGGCCATTACTCAGGGTTTGTTTAATGCCTTGATTGCATTAAAACTTCCTCAGGGGGGTTCAGTTTCAGCTCCCCCTTGGTCCTCTACTCCCCTTAAAAGGCCTAGGGAACAGGATTCCTCTGAGGAGCAGTCAGATTCTGATGAGAAGTCCCTGGCTTACTCTTCTCAAGTTCCTTCTCCTTTAGACTATGGGTCTGAGCAAGAGGAATATAACAATCCTGATACTCCTTCTGAAGAAATTTTCTTCGGGGACACAATCTCTAAGATGACAGAATTTTTTAAATGGGATTGTGCTCAGGTCTCTGAAATCCATAAGAGGCACTAAGAGTTGCTCCAGATAGAATCTCCAAAACTTTCTGCTATTCCTCCTGTTTTGGCTGCTTTGTTAGATGCTTTTTCCAGTGCCTCTAAAGCTCCTGATTCTCTGCTCCCAAGAAATCTGACAGGTTTTATAGAGTGCCTGAGGATTGTAACTTTTTGTATAGATGTCCTGCTTCTGACCCCTCACTGTTGTCTGTAGCTTCTACCAAGAACCAAATTGAAACTCCAGAGTGCAAGGTACTAATAAAGGCTGTCCCTCCAAAAAACGAGCAGCAATGGTAGTCAAAAATCTTTAATAGTAAATACACATAGCAGGATTAAGCGCTTTCATTTCCCAACAGGAAACTTAATCAGAATCAACTGCAATAACTTCCCCCTAATTTAAATACATTAGGAAACAATCTCATTGGTTTAGGACACATTTAAACACACCTCTTTTTCAAACCAGTATAATATGAAATATAAAATGTATTTTAAGCATAGATTAAAAATAATGTTTGTTGAACAAATAAAAAAATATATATAAAAATATTGTATATATAAAATGATGAAATTGTTACTGTGACAGGTATTGGTCTGTGCTATTAAATCACTAACTAGAAACTAGCTATTTTAGCTTTTTAGCCCTTAATTTGAGGGCTGGGGCAAGGGAAATATGATAATTTAATCCTGGAAATACACAGGCATCTAAGTGCAACTGCCACATTAGTTCTCTAAATTCAAGCCTGTTTTCCCAGTCCCCACCCCTGTCATTCTCAAATTGCGATCTGTTTTGCCCACATAAAATAATCAACAGGTGGTGCAGTATGCCATATAAACAGCCCCTTTAGTGTAACAGCTGTGTAAACCAGTGGTTTTCAGGGTAACAGGAAAACTGGGTAAATTTAGAGTTTCACAATTCACTAAAAATGTACATTGGGAACATCTCCCACATTTGTATGTTTCCCTCTTAGTAACTTGTGAAGTATTATATAACTTTTTCTTTTCCAATATGTTTTTAAGGTTATTGTTTCTCTTATAAGTATATTGTAATCACTTGTTGAACACCTCAAGTCTGTTTGGCATTTTCTTAAACATTTCCCATACCCCATTAATTGTCCTCTTTACCCAGCTGGTATCCTGGTTAAAGGTAATCACCAAATAGGGTGTCCGGGACTCTAAGGATTCAAGGGAAATTCTTGGGGTTACATTATCATCTCCTCTAATCTGACTAGGGCTATATGAACTTCTAAGAAGTGGCACATACCTTGTCCCGCATCCCTGTAGAATACCTTCTTTTAACGGGTTCATAAAACTATCTGGATATCCTCTTTCCAGAAAAAGTGTTTGAACAAATTCTAGTTTATTGGTTAAATCTTCCCTTTCTGAGGTCATCTGGGCAGCCCTTACCATCTGCCCCTTAGGAATGTTTCTTTTCTGAAACTGGGGTGATTGCTGTCAAAATAAAGGTAAGAGTTGGAAAAACAGTTTTTCCTATAAACATTTGACACAAATCTATTACTTGGAATGTTCTTCTTAACACTGACATCCAAGTAATGTACCTCGTTGTCAAAACATAGGTAAAGCTTAGGAAATCCATTGTATTATTAAGGAAATCCATAAAAGGGGGGGTCATCTCATGGGGTCCCTGACAAACAATAAATATAGCATCTAAAAAATGAAAGTAATTATGAATATAGTCTGTAAAAGCTGAATTGAACACAAAATATTTTTTTTCCAGTAAAGCATCACTATATTTGCAAAAATTGGGGCACATGAAGAGCCCATAGCAACACCATCTTGTTGATTATAATATTCACCTTGAAAGTGTATATAATTATTTTTGAGTACAAATTCCATATTCTGCATAACAACTCTAAACTCACTGTCTGTTAAGAACCCAAATTCTACCATCATATGTTCAAACCACCCTAATCCTAAACTGTGGGGTATAACTAAGAATAAGTCTCTAACATCAATAGATAGAAAAGAAAAATCAGGCCTAAATTTCAACTGACCCATCTTGGTCAAACAATCCCAGGAATCAACAAGTATGTGTGGATACATCTTGTAGAAAGATTTTAACTTAACGTCAACAAAAATAGCCAGCGGTTGGGTTTTCAATCCCTCTGAGGTAACTGTGGGCCTAAGGGGAGGATTCAGGTAATCCTTATGAACCTTCGGGATCCCAAACATTCCTGGAACAAAAGGTTCACGTACTTTTAAAAAATCAAACTCTTCATCAATTAAACCTTGGGTTAAATTGTCCTCCAAAATCAGGTCTATTTTCCTATATGCTATATTTAGTTCGTTTTCAGAAACTGTAAAATATCTAACATCTGTATTCAGTATTTCCATCATCTTGGTCATATACATCCAATTTTCCATAAGAACCACCCCACCCCCCTTGTCGGGTTTCATTGCCCGCAAATTGTTATTTTGAGTCAATTTTCCTAACACTGTCCTCTCTTCCTTGGAAAGGTTGTAATAGTATCGCTTATTGATGAAAAACTTATTTCTTAGCTCATTGTTAACCAACGTCTCAAAATTGTTGAGCTCATGGTGTAAGGGCGGATTAAATGTACTTTTTTTTTTTAATTATGTTGGGGGTGGTTTCAGAGGGTAGTTGATCTTTAAACAATGTTTCTAAGTTAAGTTTGGAGGGACAGCCTTTATTGGTACCTTGCACTCTTGAGTTTCAGTTTGGTTCTTGGCAACGTGTTTTCTTCAGTTGTCCAACATTTTGGTTATTTGTCTGTAGCCTCTAACAGGCCCTCTCAATTGCTTCCTTTGCCCAAGTTACTGTCTTCTGGTAAAGACAGTAGGACTATGGAAAGCTTGGTAAGAAGGTTTACACCTCAGCTACACTGGCTTTTAGGGCTTTTAATTATCAGACCTATATGTCCAGGTATGTGTTGGCTCTCCTTTCTCAGGCTTGTCAGGTTATTTCTGATCTTCCAGATTCTGAGGATAAAACTTCTGCTGTTTCTTTGCTAGGGACTTCCTCTCAAGTAGTTTGTCATTCTATCAAGTGTAGTTATGATGCAGCAGATGCCTCTTCTAGGGCTGCTGCTTTGGTTCAGTGCTGAGAAGATATTCTTGGCATTGGCTTCAGCCTTTACCTGATGATATCAAGGCTAAGTTGATGGATGCTTCTCTTGATAATAAACACTTTTTGGGGAAGCAGCTGCTGGTTTGTTTAAGTCCCTTCAGGATAAGGGGAAGGCCTTACAGGGTCTCAAACATGTGTTTTTTTCTCCTGTGCCTACATTTCAGAGAAACTAACCAGCCTTTGTTTGTAGGAAATCTCACCCTCCTTCTAAGGGTAAAAAGAGTGGCAAGTGGGCTCCTCCTGCTGAGGATACTCAGAAGTCTTCCTTTCCTGATAAACCATGTACTGTATGACTATCAGTCTCTTCCCAGCCACATTCCTCTTTCTCTTCACCTTTCTGTTCCTGTTGGCTTCAGATTACTCAGGATTCTTGGGTTCTATCCATTATTCACCAGGGGTACTTCATGGTGTGGAAATTATGTCACCCTTTTATGGGCAGTCCTCAGCCTCCTCGGAAACTTTTTTTCCCAGAGGATCTTCGGGACCTTTTGACTCAGAGTACTATTCAAGAGGTACCTGTGTCCCAAACGGGGGGGTGCGGTTTACTCAACACCATTTCTAGTGCCCAGAAAAGAGGGTACTTGGAGACCAGTTCTAGACCTCTCTTATCTAAACACTTTTCTGAAGGTGCCCACCTTTCAAGTGTTGTCCCTTCAGACTCTGTTTCTTCTTTTGCTCTCTCGGGTTTATATGGTATCTCTGGATCTCAAGGATGCTTATCTCCATATGCCAATCTATCCTGATTTTAGGAAGTTTTTGCATTTCTCTGTGTTTCCTGGTATTTACAGTTCTCTGCTTTGCCATTTGGTCCTTCCACACAAGGGTGTTCACTAAATGCCTCGCTCCTGTGATTCCTTTTTGCAGGCTTCAGGGGATCCAAATATTTCCTTACTTGGACGATCTGCTAATTCAGGCATCCTCTCCAAAGATCCTTTTGCAAAATTTTCCTTTTGCCATTTCCCTTCTTCAGAGCCTGGCATTCACAATAAACTTCAGAAAGTCTTCTCTGACTCTTCCTCAAGATCATGTTTTTCTGGGTTGCAGGATTCAAACAGTGTGCATGCTGGCATCCCTGTCTCCTCCAAAGGGATTAACTCTCATTCCCTTCTTTCAAATTCTTCTTCCTCTGGCCTACATTACAGCCAGGGAGTTTCTGAGAGCTCTGGGTTTCATGGAATCCACCATTCCTATGCTCCTTCTGGCCAAACTCCACATGAGAAAGTTTAAGTGGTTTCTGAAGTCAGTGTGATGTCAATATGCACATCCTCTAGACTTTGTAGTTCCTCTTCTTCCTTGTCTCAAGAAGGAACTTCTCTGGTGGAGTCAGCAGATGACTCTTATTCCAGGAGTTCATTGTCAGCGCTCTCGTCTCTCTCAGGAATTGTTCACAGATGCTTCATATGTGGGCTAAGGAGCAGCTATTGGCTCCCTAAAGGCACAGGTGGTGTGGTCTCCTCTTCAACAGAAGGAGCACATCAGTATCAAAGAGATGAGAGGAGATCTGCTGCTTCTTCAAGCTTTTCATCGTTTCCCTCAAGGTATTCACAGACAATACCACAGTGATGTGGTATATCAGCAAACAGGGAGGAACAAGATCTTAATTCCTTTGCTGGTTTGCACTCCTGGTATGGGATCTTGCTGTCAAGTAACAAGTGACTCGTCTGGCAGTTTATATCCCTTCAGGTCAAACCATTGTGGCAGATACTCTGAGTAGGTCCTTAACTCATTCCCATGAATGGATGCTTCACAGGGATGTGTTTCTGGACATGTAGCTCTATTTGCCTCCCCTTTGAATAGACAACTTCCTCTATTTTGTTCCAGAGTCCCAGGTCCTCTGGTGTGGAAGGTGGACACCCTTTCTTTTTCTTGGAAGGGGATGTGTCTTTATGCATTTCTTCCCCTTCCTCTCATTCCAAAAGTCCTGTTCAAAATTCAGCAGGATACTCCCAAAATCTTGTTGGTGACTCATTTTGGCTGCAACAGTATTGGTTCCCTCTTCTTCTGCATTTAGTCAAGGGCAATCATCACAAGCTACCTCACAGGCTGGATCTACTCACACAAGACAAGGGATCTCTCATCCATCCCCACCTGTCCACTCTTCATTTGACACTGTGGGTGATAGGATTTTGATTCCTCACCTTTTTTCTGGGATGTGCTGAGGGTCCTGCAGGAGGCAAGAAAGCCTACGACTCCTTGCAATATTGTTCTTGGAAGACGGTCCTTTTGTTGGCTCTTACTTCTTCCACATGGGTGTCTGAGATTCAAACCCGTATTACCTGATCCTTCTTTTTTGGTATTTCATAAGGACGGGGTGTTCTTGTGTACTAATACTTTTTTATGCCTAATGTACTTACTGAGTTGTCACTTAATCAATCTGTTCATTTGCCTATATGGCAGTGAGAGGGTGCTGCATACTTTGGATGTGCATAGACAACTCAGATTTTATTTGGATAAGACTAAGGCTATTAGAAAATCTGATCAGTTGTTCATTTCCTTTTATCCTAGATTCTTAGGATTAGCTGTATCCAAGCAAACTGTTTCTTCTTGGATTTCAAAGGCTATTTCTTTTTGTTATACTTTTCATGGTAAGAGCCTTCCTTCTTCTGTAAATGCTTATTCTACTAGAACTGTGGCTTCTTCTGGTGCTTTTTTTCAAGGGGCTAGATACTAATTCTATTTTTGAAGCAGCTACCTGGACTTCTGTTCCTACTTTTACCAAGCACTACAAGTCTGATAGTATCTATAGAGCTAAAGATGGTTTTGCTAGGGCCATTCTTCATGGCTTCTTAGAGGATTCTACTGCTCCTTCCTCCTCCCAAGTTTCTTCTTGGGCTTTGGCACTCTCCCAAGTATAAAGAATACTTGCAAGCAGTGAATGGAAGCAAATCGTACTGTTATGTAAAATTTTACCATAACAACAGATGTCCTTTCCTTTGCTGTTGCAGTATTCACTCCCTCCTTCCTTCCCCAGTCCTTATCCTTCCTGCATGTACTGGTCACCTCTTGGTTTTCCTTAGACTGGTGTACTAACTGGGACAATCAGTTCTGAGGATGGTACGTCTGGATGTCACCTTTATGCCCTGTGCTGTGGGGGAGCATACATGTGACGTTCAGCTTTGATATACTGGCCGGATGCTGGGCTACAAATGGCAGAGAATTCCAAGTGTAAGGAATACTGCAACAGTGAAGGAAAGGACATCTATTGTTATGGTAAGATTTTACACAACTGTACTTTGTGTGAGAGGTCTCAACAGACCGTGAAGGTCTATAACCTTGCAGTAAACACAGAGTTCTCAATTACTCTGTCAGACTCTTGTCCCGTTCTCATATTTAAAACCCACAAACTCTACCCTGGTAACATATTGGTATACTTGTTAAGGCAGAAGCTCTGGTACCAGTATATGTAGTTTTTGATGTGTTTGTTCTATATCTTCCCTTTTGGCTTTTGGTGTTTATAGGTTCATAGGTTCATAGGCTAGTACTAGGCTAACTGCTCTTGCGAGCCATTTTAAGCCTAGCCAGTTATCCCCTGTGAGATTCAAACCCTGTACCTTGTGTTTGTAAGGCAAACACCTTAACCATTAGGCCACCCTCCCTTAGTATAATTTATGCAATTAATACATTTTCTAACAAGATCATCCTAATATGTGTGTATGTTGTAATACATTTTATATTATAGTTTCATATATTTTTGGCTACTCCCCTACTGTCAATCACACTCTACCATCCTGGCTTCTCTATATACCCTTTCATTCTCCAGACTGAGCTGAAAGTCCTACAGCTTATTCGTTCTACTAGGACACCACAAAAAGGGTCTTAATTTTACTGGTCATGGCCCAAAGATGAAAATTTATGAATTATGTCCTCAGCTTCTAGTGACATAAATTTTTGCCTCAGAAAATTTTGAGTGCTATGATTTCAGATGTCTCCTTGCTGTTTTTTGAAAGTTGAGAGGTTGAGCAGTATGATTTCCAAAGGACAGGTTCAGGAAGTTAATGTCATAACAATGGAAGAATTGTTTACTCCATTTGAGAGCAAGACATTTTGCTGTCAGTAGATCTTTTACTCTGGCTGAGAGACAGGCAGTATGAAACAAGTGCAGCCATGGTACTTGGTTCTGATTGCATTTGTACAGCAGTTTACAAACATCTATAAAGGGGTAGTTGGATACAACTAAGAAGTATAAGGGTTAATACGAGTGACTGGAAAAGACATCTTAACATGCTACTCAGTTGGAGGAAACGAGATAGATAATATAGTTAAGAAACAAGGGAGAAAATGTGTTTTTCGTGTATCTGGATGGGTTATTGGAAGGTAAATTGCCCCCTGAAGATGATGGACAACTAGTGGCAATGGATACCGAGATACCATAGTGGTGGGCTGTTTGAAAGAAATGTGATTCTGGCAACTCTGACAGAATGTATCCTGATTGAGAAAAAATTGTTTTAAAGATGGAAGTTGCATATAATATTTAATTTGTAAAACCTGTAGTCATTAAGAGGGAAGATTTTTGAGGGCTATGTTAACTACTTTTAAGGAGATGGAAACCTTTTATGCACCCTTAACAAGGGGTCTTCTTGAATGGGATAATGGTAGAGGGAATACGGAGGCAGCAGTTTGTAATTATAGCCCCACAGGCTATGAACTTTGACGTTGAATCCTGTGTGCATGTAACCGGAGTTGAGGGCAGCAGTGTGTAATTATAGGCCCGCAGCCTGTGAATTTTGACACTGAATACTGTGCGCATGTAACCAGAGTTGAGGGGAGCAGTATATAATTACAGCCCTGCAGGCTATGCATTCTATCATTGATTCCTGTGTGAATGTAACCAAAGTTGAGGGCAGCAGTGTATAATTATAGCCCCACAACCTGTGAATTTTGACATTTAATCCTGTGTGCATGTAACCAGAGTTGAGGGCAGGAGTATATAATTATAGCCCCACAGCCTGTGAATTGTGACATTGAATCTTGTGTGCATTTAACCAGAGTAGAGGGCAGCAGTGCATAATTATAGCCCCAAGGGCTATGAACTTTGACATTGAATCCTGTGTGCATGTAACCAGAGTTGAGGGCAGGAATGTATAGTTATAGCCCCACAGCCTGTGAATTTTGACATTGAATCCTGTGTGCATGTAACCAGAGTTGAGGGCAGCAGTGTATAATTATTGCCCCATAGCCTGTGAATTTTGACACTGAATCTTGTGTGCGTTTAACCTGAGTTGAGGGCAGCAGTGTATAATTATAGCCCCACAAGCTATGAATTCTGGCATTGAATCCTGTGTGCATGTAACCAGAGTTGAGGGACACAGAGAGAGTTCTGTACAGGTATTTTCAGCTGAACATGCATCTTTAATGGAGGCTGGTACTATGGCTACATCAAGAGAGGAATGTGTTTATGGTATTCCAGCCTGGAAATGGATGTAACTGCCAACAGAGCCGACTGTTTATGTGCAGTGGGACTCAGACAGCTTGAGGGGCTCAAATTTGCTTCATGTTTGGGACCTGATGGTGAACTGCACTTATAACTGGAATGCTGCAGCTACATGTAAACTGAAGGATTTCACAGATGTATAAACTGTTGTTAACTGTACTCCATGCCAGCAGTTTTCAACATCTTCTTGAATCTGTTTTCCTTAGCGGGTGTATTGTTTACCAGATGAGTTACTTTGAATGCTTACAATACATGTTACAGCTTCAGTTTGCAATATACTTCCCAGAACATGCATTAGTTTCATGCAAAAAAAAATATTTAAAAAAAAAATTAGTTTGTTGCAAATGTCCATTGAGTGTACATGCATACCCCCGTTCATACTCTGAGAAAAAAAAAATCATAGCTGTCTTCCTAAAAAAATATTAATACAAGGATAGAAAGAAGAGCAGCTTGTTGTTTTACATACTGTAATTGGTACAGGTCTGCTGTAGATTCGCTACAAAAGTCTTCTGATTTTGGATGTTACAAAACCAATTTATTCTTTAGAATTATGCCAAAGAACCCCAGTCCAGTATTGGGTCTCTTGCCGGAATCATAATAGAAGAAAGAAGCATCATGTAGATTGGGTTATGGTTCATGTCTCCCTCATAATAATACACTTACCAAAGGGAAGTGAAGGTGGTTGAATCTGAATCGTTTTACACGTCTGTGCTGTGTGTGAAACCAGAACTTTATGCTCATTACATTCATCAGGAAATAGCAGCTGGGGTTACAGGTAAAGGAAGTGAAAGCTGTTTATGGTAAACTTAGCATTTTTTTTTATTTCTGTCCATCTGCACTCACCTTCTGAAGGGCTTTATACGTTGTAGAATACATTGTTATTTTTAATTTATTTATTACATTTCATAATTGGGTAGGTGGAATAGTTGACAGACCTTTTACAAGCATGACTTGGAGCAATAAGGCTGCCTAGAAACTTTTTAACAAGATAAAATAGTTACAGTATAAACTGACAAACATTTCTTGCTAGGTTAGTCAGTGTTTACAATTTACATTGTAGTGCTTACCACTTGTAGAGTAAATGTTTGCAATGCAAGCCGAAAATCAGTTATGTATAAGATTTACAAGAAATGCTTACAAAAAGGGTAGAAATCACTAGTCTGCTATATGTATGGTCAACTTTAGGAGATTTCTTTGCTAAAATAAGTAATTCACTGTAAGAAAATATTGAACTCCATGAATCATAAGGTATAGTTTTAACACTGTAATAAATTGTTTGATTGTTAAAGTGCTCTTTGATTTTTTTTTCTAATGATATCATCTGTGTTTCATAAAATATCCCTTCATGATGATTAATATATGAGCAACTAAGAAACTAGCACTTCATGATACATATCTCAGCATCTCAGTTTGTAGAAGATAATATCATCTGGAATACGTATGCTACTGAATTCTGAAATATTGCATATATTAGTTTAGGGAAAGGATGTTCACCAATAAGATTAAACTTGTTTGAATCTGTATTCTGTCTCAAAGTCACAAAGTCAGATAACTAATGAGAAATGAGGCAGCTATGAGTTTAAAGCTTTGATTAGTAAATGTGACAATAGTGGACAGTGACATGGCATTGGCAGTTCCACCTTTAGTGTCAGGTAAGGAGAGGTCTGGCAGTGGCATAGGGCTGTAATTCCCTCCTGGATAAAAAGCATCAGATGTCCACGAAACACCTGCAGACAATTTCTCATTGTCTAAACCTTGGAAAGACTATATGATTAAAAGTATTTCTGTCTAGAGACTTAATACATGTTGTAGGCATCGGTGAGTTATAGTTTGAGTGAACCTCTTTCTAAGCTACTCAAAAGGTGTATTCATCTCCAGGTCATGAAATTCCTACTAACAAATAACTTTCTCTCAAACTCTCAGCATGGGTTTAGCTCATTGCATAGTACCACTACAGCTCTCTTATCCTTCACTAACACCATAAACCATCACAGGAATAACAATAACTTTGTATCTGCCATCTTTCTAGACCTATCAAAAGCTTTTAATATGGTCTCCCATTCCAAACTAATAGATGTACTAACTGAACTATCCTTCTCACCATCTGCCACATCTTGGTTTAATAACCATTTATCCGGCCATCAACAATCTGTTCTATGATAAGGTGACCTATCTCCATGCCTTCCTTTATCCATTGATGTCCTCAAGGATCTATCTTAGGCCATGTCCTTTTCTTCGGCTTTACTAATAATCTGCACACAGATATTCCACATGGTTGTATAATACAGTATGCAGATGATTCAACACTTATCTGTGCTGCCACTTCTCTATCAACTTTTCATTCTCAAACACAGGAATCTTTCACTTCTATTGAAAAATGGTTAATCAATGGCCATCTAATCCTGAACCCAAACAAAACTAAATTATTACTCTTCCAACCTAACAAGACATCTATCTCATGCCCACCATTTGACATAACAGCTAAAGACAATACTGTCATCTCCCAGACTACCCATACAAAGTTTCTTGGAGTAGAAGTAGACAATAATCTAAAATTCGACTTACATGTCTCCCTAACAATAAAAAAGTCCATAAGAAACTTGGAAGTCTATCTAGGCACAAAAGTTTCCTGACCAAAATGGCCAAAATTACATTAGCACAAGCCCTTCTGCTCTCCACTCTGCTACATGCCTCTCCAATTTTAACTAATCTTAAAAAAACTGACTTATCTAAGCTAGAAGAATGCTATAATAAAATTGTTAAGTTTGCATCTGACTGCCCATATAGAACACATCATTGTACAGCTTTAAGGATACTAGACTGGCTTGAGCTTCCCAACATTATTCTTTACAACCAACTCTCTTTAACTCACAAAATTGTAACACAACCAACCAGAACCCCTGCACTATAAAATCTCATCCTTCCTTACAGTTCCAGCTGACCACTTCACTCTTACAATAAGAATTTACTCACCGTCTCCAAGGCCAACAACACTGCAGGAGAATCTTTATTTTCCAGCTATATATCTCGTATATGGAACTCCCTTCCTAACTCCATTCTCTCAATCTAGCCCACTAACCACTTTAAGTCATCACTTAAAGCTTATCTAAAAATAAGTGGCTATGGTCCTGTACTAACCACTCGTAAATGCTCTGATACATCACAGTACACCCCAACCATATTCAGCCTCTTCCGTGGTGTTTAATCTTTTATTCCTATTGGCCTGTCTTAATCTTATATCTTGGCATAAGTTATACTTTACAAATAGTACTAGCTATGTTCAAAGCTTAGGTTTTGTTGTCATGATCTAACAAATTTGTATTTTCTTATGTATATTACATTTTGTTTACTTTATACTTTATTGTACTTCATGCATTAAAATGTACTGTTACTCTTGGAGCTTTTCTCCCGGGCCTCCGCTGAAAAATGACCTTTGTCCAGTTGGACTTTTCCATTAAACAAATCTTCTTCTTTCAGCTTTTCCCAGTTAGGGGTTGCCACAGCGGATCACCTTAAATAAAATAAATATGGATCACTGCTACAGCAGGTTAGTTTTTCTTTTAAAGTTAATGACACAACCAGAACAAGAAATAAAGGCACTTCCAGCCACTCCCTTATTAGTTGTTATTAAGTGCAGCGAAAAGCCAAACTCAATGACCTGCTGAGAACTGTACCCCACAATCTGATTTCAGCTACATGGACAATGAATGACATGGCCGGGTCATTGTGACACAGACCCGGAGACTACAGTTTGGTATGAATAAAGCATAATGTTGTTAAGCATGACATAGGACTGCAATTTGATATCATTTAGGCTGTTGCCTCTCAGGAAACATATTCTTATGAGGGAGGAAGAACATTTTATATGATGGTAGCTGCAGCACTTTGAGTTTATAGGTGGCATTGGGTTATCACTGAGCATGAGTTGTCTCTTATAAACTGGAGAATCTATACTGACCCAACAGGGAAACTCAGCAGAGGTAATTTATATAAATTCTTTATGCACAGGTTTTTAACATGGGTAGTTTTTTTTTTTTTAAATTAGACATTTTGCCTTGTCATGTGGTGAGATCCAGCAAGTCTTGCATTCTGAAAAAAAAGTATGTTGTAGTTTTCTAAATGCACAAGCATGGACCTCGGTATCATTATAAATTAATGTAAATTGGCACATTACCACATATCTTGACAAGACTGCTTTTAAAAAAAGTTTGTACATTTTAATTGTTTTGCAATTTAATATGAGATGCTGGCTCTCCAACCGCTGAAGCAGCTGAAGGGAGATATGAGAGGTTCTTAGAGTGTGTGTGCTTTGATTTGGTAAAATGTTAAATATCTAAACTTCTATAGCATCACTAGTCACCAACAGATGTGTATAGAGACAGAATGGTTACAAAATACAATCATTAAACAAATATAACACATACCTGTGTGTAGGGTGAGAGATCCTGATATCTTAGCTCATCTGCGTTACTGATTTTTGAACATAAGAAAATGTACAAGCTATCTGGAAAATAAATCAAAGCTTATAAAAGAGAAGAAGGGAGATATGCTGAAGCAGTAGGAATATGTATACTGAATCTATATGCTGTACTTTGGTAGGTAGGAGGTGTGTGTGTATGTGTAGATTATATATATATATATATATATATATATATATATATATATATATATATAGGGGGCAGCAGTGTTTCAGCATTCTTCTTCTAATGTCTTTGTTCACCCATGATCACCCCTAAGTATTAGCCATAGGTAGAGAATCTGAGTTGTGCAACAGGTAGCACACTCACTTTTGGTGCAGAGGAGTGTAAATTCTATTCCCACCCCTAGTAAATGGATTGCTAACACTGCGTTACAGCATAAGGGTGGTGCTACACTCTTAAGTGTGTCATCCTTCTGTGAGACATTAAACCAAGGTCTCATCTGCTTGAGTTGGTGGTAGCTCAGGTGGATGGTAAAGGTCTCCTGGCACCTATCAAAAAGACTAGGGCTCCTTTATTTATATATTTATGTACATATTTACAAATGTATACAATCAGTTTGAATCATCTGCATTGCATATTTTACACATCAAAACTTGACATTTCTATACCTTTACATTGACTACTACTCAATTTTCCATAGCCATAATCTAATTTCCTTTAATATTAGTGACAATATAATATATCCCATTTCCATTAAACACGGTTTCATTAACTCTCTCATTCCAGAATACCCAAAATATAGAAAGCACTTTATCTAAATCTATTTTCAGTTTTTTATGTTTTCATAATATCCATATTCATCATCAACATCATCAGACCCCTTTTTCCCATTTTCTACATGGGGTTGGGGTATCATGTTAACTGTCACCATCTCATAGGTAGCTACTGGGCTATTGACCCGAAGGTCCTTATAAGGCTAGATAGCAGGAATTTATAATTTCACATCCAGTCATCCAGGCTGTGCTTAAACAGGGTCATAGAGGGGCTCTCCGGGTCCTATTTATGTCGCAGGCCAGGTTAAGGTCCCTGCAGAGGGTGACCCTCTTCCCATTTGACTTGCAGATGAGCAGCATTTCCATTTGGTTTGCATCCGAAATTGCTCTGTTGACCAGGCACAAATCTCTTCTTTTTTTTCAATGAAATTTATTAAATAATTATTAAAATGAACAAATATTTCCATGAAATTATAACATTTTTTCTTTAAAGTTAAAAATCAAGAAAATAAAAAAACAAACCTTATAATATATCAACCAGTGTAACTAAACTATGTACAAAGATGTTCATCATGCAAAAATAATTTCTTACTGTAGCTGTAGGATTAATAAAAATCATTTGTTTACATAAATTAATAAACTATTTTTCTAGAAGTTTATAGATGATATTACATGAATTATATAATGTAGTATTCCTAGATGATCTAGATTTAATAGTTAACATTTCCAAATTACACGTTTCAAAGAGTATATTTTTAAATTCCAAAAATGTAGGTGCTGTACTAAATTTCTAATTCTTAGTGATTGTTTTTCTAGCTGTAGATAGTATAGACCAAACCAAAGGGTGCTTATTGTCTTTTACACAATCAGGAACAGGAGTATTAAATAAAACAAGTGATTTAGATATAAAGAAATTATCAGTAAAAATTGTTTGCAACAAATTATTAATATCATCCCAAAATGTTCTTATATATATGCAATTATAAAACATATGAGACCAGTCAGCATTCAATTCAATATTACATCGCCAACATGTTATATTCTTTTTAGAAAATATACTTATATTATGAGGAGTGATAAATGATCTATTTAAAAATCTCCATGTGAATAATTTCCATTTTAAAGAAGTAGTAGTCATTCTTGCTGATTGTAAAATATTCAATTTGTCTTTCTCAGAAGGGGGATTATTATTAATTAAAGAAAAATATTTCCAATAATTATCTGAATGTGTATCTAAATCACATTTAATTGCCCTATAAATGTTTGATAACTTGTTATTAGCAGGAGATTTATGCAAAACTGATAAAATCATATATTGTATTAGCTTGGGAATTTTTTCCCTAATTATAGGAGACATAGAATCCAATTTATTTAATACATATTGTCTAGCTTCTTGAAGCTCTAACCATAAACAAGAATCAAGTTTATACTCTTCCAAGAGTAAACTATTGGATTTTATCTCATTATTTATCATCATTTGGTGCCAAAATGTTAAATGCTTTTGCTGAAATATAGACATTTTTGTATAATCTGAAGAGAAAATAGATCTGTGTGTGTAGGCTATAGGGAAGAGTAAAAAAAGCCAATCCTTATATATTTTATATTTAAATATAAATGTTTTAAATTATTTTAAAAGAAAAACTATATACTTAGAGTTAAAACTCAGAGAAGAAAATACAGAAATATAATCTTTTAACCTCCAAATAAATGGATTAGTAATTATATTTAGCTTATAGGAACTGTTTATATCTTTGGTATTTTGCGAAAATACCTCTATAAACTCTTTCCACTTAGCAGTGTATTCCACATCAATGAGATGAGAGATTGTATTAAATACTGATGAAATTGAATACATTTCTAAATTTGGTAAGGCTATACCCCCATTATTCCAATTATACATATGGTATGTTAATGCAATCCTTGGCTTATTTGGTAACCACAAAAATTTCTGAATCATTGAATTAAATTTTTTAATTATTTGGTAAGAAAGAGGTATAGATAAAGACTGAATTATATATAAGATTTTGGGGAGAAGGATCATCTTTATTATTAAACATTTATCATCCATAGAAAAGGGTAATTTGTTCCATTTATTTATTAAATTTTCTATCTGTAATAGACTTTTATTATAATTGATTTGAATGGTATCTTTAATATTGTTAGTAATAATTATACCTAAATATGCTATTTGTTGAGACTGAGCTATATATTCATTATGTTTATCAGGTATATTGTATTTTTTTGAACCTGTTAAAAGAATTTGTGTTTTATTATTATTAAAAGTAAGGCCGGAATGTTTTTGAAAATATTCCATGTTTTTAAAAAGTTTTTGTATAGAATCCTATTCTACTCCCAAGAGTAATCAATATGTCATCTGCAAACATTTGTATTGTAGATGATATAGTGGGGTTTAATTTGTATTCTTCAATATCTGTATCATGTCTTATTAAATTTGCCCATGGTTCCATAACTAATGAAAATAAAAGAGGGGATAAAGGACACCCCTGCTTAGTAACTTGTACTATTGGTATATTTTGAGATATACTAGTACCAATTTTAACATAAGCTTGGCTACCTTCATATAACATAGTGATAAGATTGATAAAATTATTGGAGAAATTTAATTCCTTTAGTAGAGTGAACAAATATTCCCATGTAACTGAGTCGAAAGCACAATTTATATCTAAACTAACTAGGGTTAAATTTGTTTTAAGATTTTTCACCGAATCTTTTAATGTTATCATATGAAGTTCCCTTTATTATAAACCCCGTTTGATCACTATCAACTAATCTGGGTAAAAGTGTTTTAAGCCTTTCTGCATAAATGGACATAAATAATCTGTAATCAGTGTTTAATAGAGAGATGGGTCTATAGGAGGTACACTTAGAGGGATCTTTGTTAGATTTTAAAATAGGAGAAATAAAAGTGTATTTCCAAGAAGATGGAATTATGTTTTTGTCCTGAACAAGATTAAATACTTTATAAAGCAATTTTAGAGCATTTATAGGTGGTAATTTGTAAATTTCAGGAATGATGCCGTCATTACCTGGTGCTTTATTTTGCTTTAATTTGGTAATGTGAGTTTGAAGTTCTTTGAAAGACATTTGTTTATCAATAGAAATCCCTTGTTCCTCTGAAAGTCTTGTTTTAGTGTATTTATTAATAAATGTTTTTATTTCCTCTTTAGAGTTAATTTCAGTAGTTGTTTGGTTGATGTTTATAAAAAAACTCTTTAAATTCAGTTAATATATTATGAATTTCCGATACCATTTTTCCTTTTTTAGGGGAGAATATTTCATTAATATGATTAAATCTATTTAATCTTTTCGTTTTATTAGCAAGAATTTGTAAGGATTTAGGGTTAGAAGAAACATTTATAAACTTGAATTTTTCTATATTGATCATAGTTTTATGTTTTAA
Organism: Protopterus annectens; assembly: GCF_019279795.1. Taxonomy (NCBI): domain Eukaryota; kingdom Metazoa; phylum Chordata; order Ceratodontiformes; family Protopteridae; genus Protopterus; species Protopterus annectens. The sequence goes on from NC_056747.1 coordinate 141,955,207, forward strand.
TATTTCTAGATATTTATTTAACATATTTATTTTTCTTTTATCTGATATATCTTTATCACCCATATTACTAAGTTTTAAAGTGTCTAATTTACATTGTATATCTTGCAGCTCTTTATCCCAAGCTTTCTTTTTTTTTGTTGTACCAATTCAATATCCTACCATATAGATAAGCTTTTAGGGCATCCCATATGTAAACTTCGGATATATCATTAGTATTGTTAAGTTCTAAAAAAATCTGTATTTCTCTAGAAATGAAATCATTAAAATCTTTTAATTTTGTGATATAAGCTGGGATCCTTTTATATGACTGTTAAAATTTGGATTGACTACCACATCAAAAATTATAGAATTATGATCTGATAAAGGACATGAAATCACTGCTGATTTGTTTAAGGAATCTGTTAAATTATTAGAAATAAAAACTCTATCTATCCTCGAGTATGAGTTATGTCTATGAGAAAAAAAGGTGTAAAACAAAGAAGTAGTATCTGAAAAATAATTTATACCTTTCAAAAAATAAGTATCTGAAAAGTCTTTTAATAATTTAGATGATATATATTCTTCTCTTCCCATTAGTACTAGAGTCTTTGTAATCTAGAATACAATTGAAATCTCCTGCCAAAATAATGTTCCCTTTAGAGAATAGTACAATTTGATCTAGATGTTGTTTCATTGTGTTTATCCCTATCCCTGGGATCCAATATATGTTAATCAATGTGAAAATATTACTGTTTATTTCTCTGGTGACTGCACAAAACATTCCTTTATTATCCTTATATGTATCTATTATTTTAGGAAAAGGCATTATGCTGTTCCATAGGATATCTACTCCTCTCTTTTTCTTAGTATGTTCAGAACTTACTAAAATCTTATATGTTTTAGGTTCAAGTCTGAATATATCCTCTGTTATTGAGTTTCTTGTAAAAATACTAACTGGGATTTATGTAACTTAAGATATCTAGTTAAATTCATCCTTTTATTAGGATTATTTAAACCATTAATGTTAACTGATATACCTTTTAGTGTAGTCATTGAAAATTAAATGATATAAATATAAACATACTGATCTAAGAAATACACAAAAATGTAATACTATTATGATCATTAGAACAAACATAGTGTAAGAGTATCATATTCTTAAAATTAAGGTTGTTTCCTACTACATAAGATATGAATGTCTGAAAAGTTATTAGAAAATGTTTATAACATAAACATGAAACAAAATATCCAACCTGAACCCCTCTGGAGTTTAAAACTCCTAACTCGAATGACATCAGTCACTCGAATCGACCTGCTGTCAAAAGCAGCATCCAATCAGCACCTGCCTAAATGTCTATAGTCATAACTATAAAAATAAGGCTTCTCATCAATAACATAAACAATTTTTTTGTATGAATCAAATATATAGATATAATGTGTCAATTAGTAAATTGATGACAGCTACATCTTAGGAATAAAGTACAGAATTTTCTTACATTAGTTAGTAGGTTATTAAGAACTACTATGATCTATTAGTTCACTGTTCTGTTTTAAAGTAGTTACATTTGATAAGAACCTTAAAAAGAGACTATGACATTCTTTTATTACCGAAATATGGCTAATAAAGGCTGAAGTGTGATATATAGTACTGCCATAGGTGATCAGCTAAATGGAACATAGTTGTAAATTAATCACCTAAGGGCCTTCAATAAAAACTAACATTGGCAGCTAATAAATAAGATGCTAATAAAAGTGATTTTACTAACAATCAACTAATATACTGATTGTTCTGAAAGAAATGAACACTGCATTTCTTTACCAGAAACCAAATATAGTGATTCCTCATCAAGAAGTAAAACCAACAACATCCTGCTAGTTTTCTTATAACCAAACACCCCGGTGCAGTCTCTCATAGAAGAGTGACTAATAAACCTTAAAAGTCTGATCTTCCATTCATTGCATTAATTTGAGTTACCTCAAAGGGTCCATCACCATACTGAAAACTAGTGAAAAAGTCATATTAGTTCAAAAAAGCAAGGTGCTTAAATAGCTCCTGTATACTATATAAAAGCCTTATTTAAATATAATGAGCTTTTTATTATTCAATTATGGCTTATACTATTTTTGAATTTTGAAAAGCTATTTCATTAACAAAACAAAAGATGAAAATGTCACATTTTCTAATGAGAAAAATATCTAACTATTTTTAATGCACCTGTGCTTGCAATATTATTGCTGCCTATGTGGTACATCCCTATCAGCCTATTACACAAATGCGTTCATAAAATAACTGACATAACGTATTATATACATCTATACATTTAACATTTTGATAAATGCTTCATGAATATTTTCTCAGCAAGTCAATAGTTGTAAAAAATGTACATGTAACACAAGTATATAAACAGCTTGTAGCATTATTAAATCTTCCAAAAATGCACAAATCACAACTAGTATTTCTCATCAAAATATCGGCACCCTTGTCATACATAAAGCAAATATTTTATGAGAATACTATTTGTATATAAATACATAAGGCTCAAGAATACCTATGATGATCAGAAAAAGTATTTAGGCTACATGCGTAGTATAATCCCTATTTATTTAAGAGATTATTGCATATAATGTCTTACAAGAAGTTGAAAGTAGTAATCTAGTTATATCTTCTTTCCGTATGCTGCATGAGGAAACAAATTCAATTCAGTAGCTTCCGGTGAGGATCAGAAGATCAATTTACTTCCGACGCCTTCATGATGACGTTTTACGAAAGTTCCGAGCTTTCCAGCCGCAATGGATACCACAGTCTCGAGCTCATCATGAAGATAAAGCTTTCATAGTTCCGGCGGGAAATAGTAAGTAAAACATTACTTAACTACATATAAGTCAATGTCTCGAGACTCCCTCTATACTGAGAGAGAGATGAGAAAGAAAGAAAAAAAAAAAAAAACCTTGCATACACAACACAAAGCAATGACAGCTATCAAGCAAAGCTTCACCACACTATCAACCAGACTCTCCAGTTAATCTCCGACCAAAGCACACAGGCACCAAAACATACAATTAACACAAACAACACCACACATGTCTCTACAGTGCTAGAGCACCAAACCAGAGCCTCTAAATAAACCCACCAACAACTCGGAAATGACAACAAAGCCTTACCATTACTCCAGCCACACTGCAACTCACATCCCGGGTCAGAAGTACCATCATTAGCACAGCAATTCTGCAACTATACATCAGGCCATCATACAAGATTCCTTTATCAAACAATTAACCATAAATCAACGAAAATACAAATACAGCAATTATAACTAAATAAAAGTTTTCCAACCACTATAAGAACCAAAATTAAGATAAACAAATATGCCCCCTAATGATAAGCACCACTACAATACATCTGGAAGCATAGATATCCGAGACAGGAGAATCATTGCATCCATGGGAATCAAACCAATAAACATTAAGATAATTAATCCTAAACAAATAGTACAAATGCAAATAAAATCCCAACAAATGACTATTCTACAAAACAAAATAGACAACTATTTAGTTAACCAATTTACATTATATTAAATATAATACCAAAAGCTGACCTGGATGTCTGGTTTCATTTCCCCAACTGAGTGAATCAAGTGCAAATATGTACTTGTTATGATTCATCTTTTGATTTTTTTTTTTTAGGGTCAAATGTTTTCCAAGTGTTGTTCTCAGCATTTCTTTTAAGACTAGGACTGGCCCACTCCATTTCATCTACTTTTTCCAGTATGTTATTAGATTTTATATAAGTTATTGTATTGTCTAGGTCATCAAAAATTTTAAAACCATCTTGATAAAATATTTTCAGTCTTGCAGGAAAAAGCAAATGGGTTTTTATTTTATTCTTTTTTAGTTCTCTGGCTAAATGCAAGAAAATGTTCCTTTTTGATAATACTGAAGAAGAATAGTCATTATCAAAGCATATAATATTGTCCTTCAGTTTGATTGGGGATTTTGCCCGTGCAGTCTTTAGTACCATTTCCTTATCATGGGCTGATAGGAACTTTACAATAACAGATTTATAATAATTACCCTTGGTGTTTTTACATGTCACCGTTGATCTATGGGCTCTTTCAATACCATATGAAAGAGCCTCCGGCAGTTCAAGTACTTCAGGCAACCAGGAAGATAAAAATGTTTCCATATTATTTCCCTCTATGCTATCCGGTAAGCCAAAAATTCTCCCATTATTCCTGCGGGACCTGTTCTCAAGGTCATCAACCTTTGTCTGAAGAAGAGAATTTTGCTTTAACAGGAACTCAACATTATGTTCACTGTCCTGAATTCTGTTATCCATATCACTTAATGCAGTTTCCATTCCTGAAATCTGCTTCCTCTGTTGAAATAAAAATTCATGTAGAATGTCCATTTGTTGAGAACACTTTTCTTTGAAATAGTCAATTTTTATATCCATTTTGTCTATTTTGACACTTAGTTCTTGAATAATAGTTAGTAATGACTGTATTTCTTTTTTGATAGTTGTCTCTTGATGAGAAGATTTAGTGAAGCTCATCCTGTTCTTTTACTGTAGTATTTCCCAAGTGTAACTTTGACAGGAAAACTTAAAATCTACTTGAAATTTTTTATATACTACCCTAATATATATTTTAAAGAATGAATTAAAATAAAAATATATATATTATTAGGGACGTTTATATCAATATTTCCTGTCAATAAAGTTCTGTAAAGGCAGAGCTGATAAGAAAAGCTGCTACTCTGTGCTCAACTTGGCCACACCCCCTCCAGGCACAGATCTCTTCTAAGTAGTGTGTACACTACTGAATACAGTGACAGTGATCTCAATGTGTCAGTGTATGACATGTGCTGGAGACCTTGAATTTTCGTGGTTAGAAATCTCTGCGGTCTCTCAAGTTGTTGCAGGTGCCTGGTAAGGTACATACCAAAGGGATCATTGTACTTAGTTATTGGCCTGATGAGGGTTGAGTACATGCCTTTGCTAATGAGGTGTGTGACACAGAATGCTTTCCTTACCATAGTAGACACATTGTGGTCGAAGTTTAGGCTGCAGTCAACTTGCATTACCAAGTCTCTCACTACTGAGTTGTTACTTAGGCTATTATTATTTATATGATAGTCTGCAGGAATTTTGTTTTTACTGAAGGGGATGATAATGCATTTTTTGAAATTGAGTTTGAGTCCATGGCTTTGGACCAGTCACTGGTTTGTGTAAGTCCCTCTTGAAATATATTGACATTATTTGGGGATTCAATGATTGCACCTAATTTGCAGTCATTGGCAAACATAGTCAGCAACAACCCCTCTGTTTTGGCCTGCAAAAACAGGTGCTGTGGTAATGGCAGCAAATTGGAGAAATCAGAATCAGGATCTCTCTCAATTTAATGACACACTCCTGCCTTCTTTGACACTCATGCCTGACTGTCGCAGATCTTCTTTCACATAATCCATCCACCTCTTTGGTGGCTGTCCCTGTTTTCTCTTACCTTCTTCCTGTCTGCTCCAAATCTTCTTCAGCAGATTGTCTTCTGCTTCACTGTATGTGTGCCCAAACTACCATAATTTGTTTTCTATGATCTTTTCTGCTATTGGAGGTACTTTGGCTTCTGCTCTCATGTCTTCATTTTTCCATCTGTCCCATGGTGTACATCCTACCACCCTTCTCAGGCCCTTCATTCCCATTACCTCTACCTTCCTCATCTGGTCTGCCTTTATTTCTCAGGTTTCTGTACCATACAGTAGTACTGGTTGCACCACTGTCTTGTACACCTTACTTTTCAGCTTCCTTCACATTCTTCTGTAATAGACTACACCTGAGACTATGTGCCACTTGGCTGCACCCCCTCTTATTCTAGCTTTATTTACCTGTTCCAGTAGCTTTCTCACTGCCATACCACTGTCTTATTTTTGCTTTTCATTACCCTAACCTTTGCTGATGTTCTTGCTCTGAGTGTGCCTGTAATGCCACATCATCTGCATAAAGATCTGTCCCTTTGAACTTGCTTGCTAATATAGTCCATCACCAATATGAGCAGCAGTGGGCTTAGAGCTGAACCCAAGTGCGCACATACTCCCACTGGGAACCCCTCTGAGACCAAATGCTGTTTGTACTCAAGTCATTAGGTCCTTGTACAAAGCCTGCACTAATTCTACCACTGTTTCTGGGACTTTGAACCACTGCAGTAATGCCCAAATCAGCTTCCTTGGGACATTGTCATATGCTTTCTCCAAGTCTAGGAATGTCCAGTTGGACTTTTTCCTCATCTCTAGCTTCTTCACTACTATCTGTCTCTCTGCAAACATCAGATCAGTTGTGCTGCATCCTGATCTGAAGCCAAACTGCTCATCTCCCATCTTGCATTCTCTTTATAAATAACCCTCTCCAGAACTTTCATGCAATGTGACAGGAGTTTGACACCTCTGCACTGTCCACAGTTGTGGATGTCCCCTTTGTTCTTGTACACTGGGATATCCCCTTTGTTCTTGTACACTGGCATGAGTATGTTTATTCTCTGATATCTGGGGTATGCCTTTTTCTCCACACTGCTATGAGTAGACTCAGGAGTCATTTCTCCCCTATCCCACCCAGCATCTTTATCATATCTGCTGTGATCTACTCTGAAATAAAACTCCAGAGGCCGGCATAAACAGCATATAGACACTTAAGTAATAGATATTTATTAACGCATGAGATGCAACAAAAGTGCACAAAAATCTAATCAAACCGGTTTCGGCTACCCAGCCTTCATCAGTGAAAAAAACATTTGTCATGCACAAAATTTCATGAATATTTATACAACCCACCAACCAATGGAAACATGGTATAGTCCAATCCAATTATACATTTTACAATAGTATTTGAGTACATGTATCATCATAGTCAAATAGAGGCATTCCAAGACAATACTACAGCATAATATTATTTTTAAACCATTACATATTTTTGCCATAATTACAACATAAGACCCCAATATACATAATATTAGTTTTACATAACTTTGAAAGTTCTATCAATTGTATCCCGATGCAATGACATATACTAAGAACAATATACAAAGTCCCCAATAGCATATGAATATATACTAATGTCAAATACATTGTTCAAATAATATAAAATAATAATAGTATAACATGTGAAGTTTTAACTACAATGTATAATATATTAGTGAAACATTTGATATTAGATGCTATGTTATATAATATAAAAAATAGACAGTCCAAACAAGGTCAGCTGATATAACATCATAATGCTGTGTAAATAGTAATATACGAGATATACTGGTAATATTGTCATAAGGACAAAATTATATTTAAATACAATAGCATATAACTGGGTATATTTAGCTGCCCAGTTTGTAAATATTGTTACAATCAACCAACATATTTTAACAACAGTGGCATACAGCCCAGCTCATATGTAAAGTATTGGATCTGAGATATAGCATGTGTGAACTTACAGCAAGAACAATGTCAGTTCATAAGCTAAACATATGAATGAAAAAACCCATATAATCCAATTTAATAATTGAAAATGTATATCTCTTCTTTATATATATTCTTCCCAGTCACAACACATTTACACAGCATTATGATGTTATATCAGCTGACCGTGTTCAGACTGTCTGTTTTTTATATTATATAACATAGCATCTAATATGAAATGTTTCACTAATATATTATACATTGTAGTTAAAACTTCACGTTATACTATTATTATTTTATATTATTTGAACAATGTATTTGACATTAGTATATATTCATATGCTATTGGAGACTTTGTTCTTTGTTCTCAGTATATATCATTGCATCAGGATACAATTGATAGAGCTTTCAAAGTTTTGTCAAACTAATATTATGTATATTGGGGTCTTATGTTGTAATTATGGCAAAAATCTGTAATGGTTTAAAAATAATATTATGCTGTAGTATTGTCTTGGAATGCCTCTATTTGACTATGATGATACATGTACTCAAATACTATTGTAAAATGTATAATTGGAATGGACTCTACCATGTTTCCATTGGTTGGTGGGTTGTATAAATATTCATGAAATTGTGTGCATGACAAATGTTTTTTTCACTGATGAAGGCTGGGTAGCCGAAACCAGTTTGATTAGATTTTTGTGCAGTTTTGTTTCATCTTATGCGTTAATAAATATCTATTTATTATTTAAGTGTCTTTATGCTGGCCTCTGGAGTTTTATGATGTAATGATTTGGCCGAGCATACCGTACCTGCGAGGCGTTTCATTTTTGCTGTCATGTTTGGGCTTCGCTGTTGGGCTGCAGCATTTACACTTTTTTTAGTGCAGGAGGATTTCTCCCCATTTATTCTATATTTTTTTGAAACCAACCATTGGAACTGACTTGTGAGTTATCATAATAGAGGCATCATCTTTCGGGCAAATCTTTCAACTGTATCTGTTGATTTTGGAGATATATAAAATTGGTGTTTACACTTGGTATTGGCATTTAGCGGTCAAGGAGGAACAGTATCGGAGACATCTCTTGTTAAGTTGACGTCCTTAAGACTGTTTTTCAGTCTTTACTGAGTTTGGTTTGACTCTGGTGTGGTGTTGCAATCTGGAACAATTTGGCTGGGACCATTGGTGTAATTACAACAATGGCATGGTCGTGTGAAGACACTGGGCAGCCATTTTTTTAGACTGTTTTCCAGGAACAGCATACTTGCAGTGATGCATGGATTCGCACTCCATTTCAAGTCCTGAATGGACTATATTATTTTGGAACTTGGGGATCAGCAGTTGGACATTTTTTCTCTAACCATTTGTGAATTTGGACTTTCGCAATACCAGGTACTGTGTTTTAAAAATTTTACGAGCCATCAGATACATCGGGGCTAACTAACAAATAGGGGACTAAAAACTTCTCAAAATAACATCTTTAGAACACAGACTTGGAGAAATAAACCATTTTTGTAATTTTATTACATTTTTTATTGTACTTTTTGGTTTTGATTGTGACCGGAAGACTACATTGTACCAATCGAACTTTAAAGGGGGTATTGTGAAGTATATATTATTTCACTCTATGTAGACTGAATATTGAAATTAGGTCTATCTAGTATTGAATGTTTATGGTCTGTCAAGTTAAGGTATTTAGGCTGTACAACCTTATTTGAAGTATAATTATAGCAATTTACCATGTCGAATTTATGTGTTTACAGGTTACTGTCTACTTTGGAACAGATAGACTATACAATGTTAATGGGACAACTATTTGGGCCTAATACTTAGGGATTTAACTAATATACTTATATTTTCCCTATTGAAAAGCTACTGGGCTCGTGTGTGCACTTTTATTGTGCAACCTTATTATAATTAACAGGAATCTATTCGGACTACATAACAGGTGTGTGCGTGTGTGTGTGTATATATATATATATATATATATATATATATATAAACAACTAATGAAAGCTGTTATTTAGAATCAATATTATATAGTGCATGTATCCATAACTATTTCAATTCTGTGGATAAGATATAACACTATTGTCCTATTCATTTAATCAACATTTGGATATGGTTGACACTTACAACCATATCACATAAGGTCAAGTGGGTCATCCTTATTATTCAGGGATGAGTTAATATGACAACATTAAGAATGAATAGATAATTGTGTTTAAACCAAATATTTTGCTATTGTGATATATCCTATCATGATGGATAGAGTGTGTATACAGAATTATTAATAACTGCATAAGATTATAATTTCTTAATGTATGATTATTTTGCTATATCCAAATTTGAAATAGATAGATATTGGATTGTTTTACACACAGCTTTAAGACAGGGTTTATAAAGTTATGTATTTTTCTGATGGTTACAGCAACATTGTTTTCTGATATTATTGCAAATAGGAACCAGCATTATATTTATGTGTTTTTGGTTTGGACCTACTTCCTTTCTGATTCTGCAACGTTGTTGTTCACAGACTTGTACCCCAATACAGTATATCTCCCCTTTGGTATCAGTGAATTACCCTGTTCTTTATTTATTTGTTTCTGTAGGATAGCAATAGACTCATAAGTGGAAGATTTCTTTGACAGCCTGACCAGTTTTTCTGGGCCCAATATACCGATTATAACCACTTTGGGATTCTTATTTCCTAAAAAAACAAAAATGGATTTGAAAAAATTCTTCAAGGATTATGTGCCGATCGAGATGATATAGGTGTCTTTGGGATAGACATCTCAGGCAATAATCGGAATGATTCTCTCAATAATCCATCAGATGGATGTGATGTGGCTTTCAGTAATTTAAGTAAGGGTTTAAAAAACCTCAGAGACAATATTTGGCATCTCAGATTATTCTGTGCGTATATCAATATGGATATGGCCCGTAGGGGTCTGAGAATATGCCTACAGCCACTGGTTAGTAGACCTGAAGAGAGACTAACCATAGAATGGAACACGGCATTATAAGAAGCATCTATGATGTTTGTTAAAATACTTGCCTCATACTATGAAAGAATGATTGATACAAATTTGTCAGAAGTCAAATTAATCTGTGAGGAATGCAAAAAATATGAATCATTATCCATATATGAAGGCTCAGTGACCAGGCTGTCAAAGGAACTTGCAAACTATGAGAAACAAGCAAGGGAAAGGAAAATTAAAAAATTCAACAGGGACATTTCTGACTACCAAAGGGGGCGTCCATTTGAATCACATAGATCTGTTAGATTCATGGATACTAGCCGAGGGACGGCAAGGGGCAGAACTAGAAACAGACCTAGGTCCATCCTCAAAACTAATGACAAATCTTTTGCTAGCATATCGGGAGAGGAATCCTCCTACACAGATAATGAAAGTGTTCAGCTCCAGGAGTCACCTATGCGTAAAAAGTCCAACTCGGCACACCCTTTAGAGGTGGAAAATGGTGGCGGGGTGGCCGCAAACACAAACATGGGAAGCAGAATAGATTCTGTAGAGGGATTGATACAAACATTACCGAGATAACTGACAATGAATACAAAAATGTGTTGAATTTGTCCGATGTTAAACTGACTAATGAACAAGAAAAGTTACTAAATAAAGGTCTTGGATTTGTACCAGGCTTTTTTTGTAATGAATACAACATTGTGTCTGATGTAATGAATTTTTGCCGTAATCTTAATTTAAAATTATTTTTTACGGATCAAACCTCTAAAACATCTCAAAGATCTAATGAATTCAGATTTTGCAAATCTGAATTTCAACCCCTAATGAACAAACATGTGTCCATTTTCCAACAATCAGTGCTCAGGGATTTACATTTTCCATCTATGGAATCTCATGTCATGGGTCAAAATATTTCTTCATCTGAAAAAAAGGCTCTAGAGGAACTGAGAAGTAATCATAATATTGCCATATTACCAGCAGACAAAGGAGGGGCAGTTGTGGTTATGAACATGGGTTACTATTTGAACGAAGGTCTGGAACAGCTATCAAATACCAGATGCTACATGCATATGCCCATTGATCCAACCCCCAACTTTAAAAAAGAGATAGACACATTTTTGAATCTAGCAGAGGAAGAAGGAATAATTGCTAAGAACACGGTCAAACATTTATCAGTGATGGACCCCCAAAAACAAATTCTGTATCTGCTTCCAAAAATACACAAATCCACTTCCAAACCCCCTGGGAGACCCATTGTGTCAGGTATTGGCTCTCTTACAGAACCACTATCGATGTATTTGACACAACATTTAAAACCATTACTCACAGTGGTCAGGGCCAAACTGCAGAACACTATGCAGTTCCTCCAGATTATACAAGATATACAATTGGAATCACATTGGCTTATGTGCACCTTGGATGTTAAATCTTTATATACCAGTATACCTCATTGGGCAGGCCTACAGGCATTTCAGTATTGGTTAGAACAGTCAAGTTTATATCCACCAGGACTCAACACATTACTTATATGTATGGTGGAACATGTGCTTAACAAGAATGTTTTCTACTTTCAAGGGGAGTGTTATTGGCAACTTCAAGGTACAGCTATGGGGGCATATTTTGCCCCCCATATATGCAGACTTATTTATGGCATACTTTGAAGAATGCATGATTTACAACCCACTTCACAACATATACATGGTTGAAATAGACATATGGCGTAGATACTTGGATGATTGTTGGATGGTGTGACGTGCGGATTCTACATATTTGCAGGCGTTTGTAGAATATCTGAATGACAACATTTGGGGTATAGAGTTTACAGTAACATACAACCTTAACACCATTGATTTTTTGGATGTTACTGTTTATAGGAATGATGATCACACCTTGAGCACTAAGACCTACAGGAAATATCCACAATACAATACCCTGCTCCATGCGTCCAGTATGCACCCACACCACACCATCCGCAACATACCCAAATCCCAATTTTTAGGATTAAACACATCAATTCATCTCAGAAAGATTTTGAGGAAGCGAAATTGGATCTCCAAAACAGATTTTTGGAAAGAGGATATAACAAATCCGATATAATATTAGCTAGTACTTGGTCTGGTAATCAGGACAGGAACATGTTATTACAGTACAAAAAACGTGAAACCACAGGAGTAGAGCCTACATTGAGGTTTGTCACTACATATGGAAGGAATCATAATGTAATTAGAATTTTTATTTTATTTTATTTTACATTTGTTGACTGGGCTAGTCCAACTGGATCATTGTCCATTTTCAGTGGAGGCCCGGGGAGAAAAGCTCCACAGATTAAAGCATGTTTATAGAAATACATGTAAAAAAAACACTTGTGATATAGGCAAAGAGCAATAATACAAGGAAATTAGTTCAGGTCAGGTGATGCTATTCTAATAACAAATAGATAATACTAACTATGTAATACAAATTATGTAATTAAAAACATGAAAATAAAAATAATAATGTTTTTTTTTTTTTTTTTTAGTAACAGTAGAATCATAATGTTATTTATGATTTGAGAGAGAGATTTAGAGTGTTAAATAAAATGCAAATATAGTTGAAAGATGGAAGTAGGTTAGTCTGGATTGGTACAAGAGCAGAGCCAGAAGTTATTCAGATGTGAAAGAAGTTGCTTTTAAAGCAAGGAAAAGTGGCTAGAGAGGAGATATGTAAGGGAAGGTTATTCCATATTTTGCCAACTGAGTTGGAGAAAAGGCAGTTCCCTGCAGAGTTTGAAATTCTGGTCATGTTAACTTGTAGCTTTTGGGAGGAGCGTAGTTGTTTTAAATTATTATAGGGAGTCAAGAGGTTGCTAAGAGCAGGTGTTTTTGAGGGTTGATATAAAATTTTATGTGCTATTAAGAGTTGTTGATAGATAATCTTGTTAGGAAGTTCCAGCCAGTGTAGAAGTTTTAAGTTTATGCAGTGGTGAGTTCTATATTGAGATGCAGTGGCAAATCGAGCTATGTTGTGGTAGGATGTAGACAGTTTCCTAAGGTTACCTTTAGATAGATTAGTGTAGATTGAGGATGCATACAGAAGGGTAGAGATAAGATGTGATTGTGCTAAAGTAGTCCGTGCCTTAGGTGTAAGGAAGGGTTTTATTCTGTATAGTGAACCAATCTTTTTATTAACTGTTTGTATTGTGTTATTAATGTGGTGGTCAAAGCTAAGATTGTTATCAATAGTAACACCAAGCAGTTTTGTAGTGGAGTCAGGAGTAATGTGAGAGTTATCACTTGCAGTGATAGTAAAATGTAGTTGAGTAGATTTGTGTGTAGGTGAAAAAAGTAATAGTTTTGTTTTCTTGGGGTTAAGGAGAAGACATCTTTTAGAGAACCATTGTTCAACGGTTGAAAAGGTAGCTTGTGTAAGGGATTGGAGTTCTGGTTGAGAGGAGGCTGTACAGATTAAAGTGGAATCATCTGCATATTGTATGCAGGTAGTGTTTTGGATAGATGATTGGAGATCATTAATAAAGATGGAGAATAAAAGTGGGCCTAGTATAGATCCCTGTGGTACTCCTAATGAGATAGGTAATAGAGTAGATAGAGAATTTTTCCAGAGTACTGCTTGATGTCGATCATCTAGATATGATGAGAACCAGGTTAAAGAAGAGTCATCCAAGGCAAGGGATTTCAGTATGTGGAGAAGAAGTGTATGATTTACCATATCGAAGGCTTTTGACAGGTCTAGAAATAGAGACGAGGTTAGTTTGTTGTTATTACGGTTACAGTTGATGGTATTGGTGAAAGAGAGTAGTGCAGTGGTAGTACTATGTGAAGGCCTAAATCCATGTTGGGTGTCAGCTAGTAGGTTGTTAAGGAGGAGATGGTTTAGTAGTTGTTTATGTATACATTTTTCCATAATTTTTGCTAGAGGAGATAACAGTGCAATTGGGAAAGTTAGAAAGGTTGGTAGATTTGCCTCCTTTGTGTAAGGGTATGATGTGTGATATTTTCCAAATTGCTGGGAAAGCACTTTCTTTTATGGATCTGTTTATTAGAATAGAGACAGGATAGGCAATAGCTTTAGCTGCTACTTGCAGGAATTCAGCAGGAAGCTTGTCTGCTGAGGGGTAGTGGGTTTAAGTTTGTGTAATAGAGATTGTATATAAGAGGTGGGTATGGGTTGTAGTTGAAGGAGAGGAAGAGAGTCATTGAAGCTACTTAAGAGCAGTTGAGAGGTATCAGGAGATAGGTGGTTAGCAAGACTTTGTATGGATGAAGTAAAGAAAGTATTGAAATTATTGGCTATTAAAGTAGAGTCTTCGGGGTCTAAGTCCTGGGGATTGGGTGTGATTAATTTGCCTGGGGTAATTAGATTGTTAATAGTAGACCAGAATTTTTGGTTCTTTATTGGTGGATTGTTGTAGTTCAAAGTAAAAATTCTTTTTATCTGTTATGATAGCTTTTTTGGTATTGTTTCTGAGCTCTCTAAAGGTTTGATGATCTGTTGGGTTTCTAGAGGAACGCCATTTATTCCAAGATTTATTTCTGAGAATAATTTTATGCTTAGTATTGGAGGTTAGCCAGGGTGCTGTCTTAGTCTTTGTTCTAATAGTGCGACTTGGGGCATGTTGATTTAGGATTGCAAGGAATGCTGAATTGAAGTATTCAACGGCTTTGTTAAGTGTGAGGTGTTTTAGAGGGGTCCAGTTATATTGTGAAAGTTCTGTTTGAAACTGTTCAGGAATAAAATTTTTTTTGGAGTATAGTGTTTTGTGAGTGGTAGGAAAGTTTAGGTTAGTTTTGGCTCTGACTACGTAAATGAGGGAGTGATCACTAATGTCGTCAGGAAGGATGCCAGTTTGGTAGTTTTGTAGGGGGGAGTTAGTAAGGATCCAGTCCAAGGTGGTTTCTTTTTTGTTTTTTTTGTTGGTTCTGGTTGGATCATTAATGAGTTGTTTAAAACCATTTAGGTTTATATGAGAAGTAGGGTTAATGTTGCTACATGATATCCAATCAATGTTAAAGTCCCCAAGAAATAGTGTTTCTTGAGGAAGTTTGTTAGAGATTTGTTCTAGAATGTGTTCTAGGGTAGGGATGTTATTTCCTGGGGGGATATATGCACAGATGATGTTTATTGCTTTACTATTGTTGATTTGTATTTTTGAGCAAATTATTTCAGCATTGTAGTTTTGGGAGAAGGAAAGGTCAAGAAGAGTAAGTTTTAGGTTAGTTCTATATATAATTGCTACTCCTCCACCTTTCTTGGTGGAGCGATCATGTCTTATAATGCTATAACCAGGTGGGGTAATCTCAATGTCTTTAATTACAGGTTTTAGCCAGGTTTCTGTTAAGCATAAGATGTCAAAGTTGTGTATTTCAAGTAGGGCATGGAGTAGACTAATTTTGTTACAGATGCTACGTATATTGAGGTGGGCTATGGATAGTTGGTTAGTGGGTATGGAGGAAGAGGGAGAGAAGGGTTTGGTATGATTTTTATGTGTTGTGGTTTTATTATTTTCTGGGCCTGGGTTGGGGTGTATGTCGCCATCTTGTAGTAGAAGGAGTACTGTAGCATATCTTTCTGGTTTAAATTTTTGGAAAGTTTCAATAAATTTTTTAGTTTTGGATTTAAGTAGTTTATAGTGTATTAGCCTATGGTATTTGGGAAGAATGTATATAGTTTCTGAGGAGGTATGTAAGAAGGAAGAGGATTGGGATGTTGTGTCTGTAGAGGTATGTTTTGAAGGAAGTGAGAGAGAAACAGTTATAGAGTGTTCATAGGAGGTTAGGAAGTAAGTAGTCATAAGTGAGGAAAGTAGTAAGAAGGAGATAGCTATTTTCAGTTGTGACTGGAAGATAGTCATAGTCATGGTGATGTAGTAGGTGTTTTGCTAAGAAGTAGGGGTGGGTGTGGGATAGTTTAGTTTGATTATAGGTAGGGGTGGGAGTGGTTTAGGGTCGTTGCGTCTGATTGGTGGGAGTAAGTAGGGGGTGTGGTGTATGGAGGAATAAATGTAGGAGCCCTAGGGGTGGGTGGGATATGGGGTAGGGTGGGGAGCGAAGCGGGGCCAGCAGAAGTAGGCTGAAGACAATCAGTGAGGAGGAAGACTCTGTAGGTCGTTCTAAAGGTAGAGGAAGGTGAACAATAATAAGAGGTTAAAAGGTAGAAATGCAGGAGGAAACTGGAGATGATAGTTCTAAGGATGTCTTAGGACAGTAAGAGATAATATATGTGAGCCCGAATAAAGGCTGGGAACAGAGGTACTGGGGGCAAAGATGCAGGGGTAGGTTAGAAGAGAGAGTGTTGAAAGGTAGTGAGTTAGAAAGATAAAGTATGAGGACGCCACCTAGTGGGCAGCAGGTATATAGCAGGGGATAGGTAACCTGCAAGGGGAGAAGGTCTAGGCAGGGAGAAGGATTGAGTATAGAGGGCCAAGTGGGTAGTATACAGAATGGTAGGAGTAGTGGGGGGGGGTCCGGCTGCTGGCTAGGCTACCTGAGATTCAACTGAAGTTTTAACATTAATATATGAGGTACAGTATCAATACGTACATTCAAAGCCTTTCCCAAGGAAAGGTAACACTTGTAGTTCTGTAGCTATAACACTTGTAGTTGAAGGGTAAGTGTCTTAGTTTACACTACTGTTCAAAAGGACCTGGCTGGTGTTATTCAGGTGTTTGGTGTAGGACCAAGCTGGAACACAGTGATTCAAAGCCTTTCCCAAGGAAAGGTAACACTTGTAGTTCTGTAGCTATAACGTAGCTATAACACTTGTAGTTGAAGGGTAAGTGTCTTAGTTTACACTACTGTTCAAAAGGACCTGGCTGGTGTTATTCAGGTGTTTGGTGTAGGACCAAGCTGGAACACAGTGCTGGTAGGATAGAAAGAGAGAGAAAAGAAGTAAATCACAGTGTAAGTTCAATAGGAAGTAGGTGTAGGTATAAAGCAGACTCAGATGCATATACAAATACAGTAAACAGTAAGGTACAGCACAGTCTAGTATTCTTCACTCTATAAACATCAAAAGTATTAAGAATCAGAGCAGTAAAAACAACACAGTCTAGAATTCATCGCTCTATAAATATCAAAAGCATTACAAGTCAGGGCAGTAATAACAGTGTGAGCAATGACCTGTTACAAGCTAAGAGAGCATGGCCAGGGTATTACGTAGTATTGGCGGCTCAGGTGGAACATTCCAAGTAAAAGCAAAGTAACCTACTGAGGGTTTAGTGAGAGCTAGGTACATCCACTACAATCCATAAGCACAATGCAATAAAAGCCTCAGCGTGTGGAACATATATGGGGACAGTAGTCAAGTTAATTGCTTTAGTTAACAGTTTAACCGCTAGACATGCCCAAAAACATAGGAATATCATAAAGTAGCATCCAGGGTACAGCTATAGCATATCACGTGTATTGCGCTCAGCTGGAGGCAGTGATAGGATAAAAGTCAAGCTGTGTGCCCTTAAATTATAGTAAATCAGAGATTAAATGCTAACTGAAGTCCCAAATACCGGATAAGTTAAAAACATGGGGCTAATTACTTCCAATTAGAAGCCTCAAGCAAGCCGCTCAGATAGTGGAAGCCATGAGAAGTACAAGCGCATACAGCGCTCAGTCCGTAGCTGCATCTGTTTAAGCAGTAAAGCTGTGTCCCATTAAATTTAAATAGAAGCCCTAAGCAGTCTTCTCAGATAGTGGGAGCTTTAGGAACTACAAGCGCATACAGCGCTCACTCCGTGGCTGCAACGGACTAGAGAGTAAAGCTGTGTCCCATTAAAGTAATTAAAAGCCCCAAGCAAACCGCTCTGATAGTAGGAGCTTTAAGAACTACAAGCGCTTACAGCGCTCAGTCCGTGGCTGCATCTAGTTAAAAAGTGAAGCTATGTCCCATTAAATTAAATATGAGAGCAGTGAAAACACTATTTGTAGCCCCTAACAGTACAAAAGTGTTAACATAGCATTTAGATCAACAAACGTGTAAAGCGCTCCATTAGAGGGAGCGTTTGGTTCAAAAGTAAAGCTGTACTGTATTAAAATAGAGTTGTTAGCAGTCAAACGCTAAATGTAGCCTCAAAACAGTACATCATTGGAATCATAGGGCTGGTCGCATTTATAATGAGGTCCGCACACACCACTCTGATAGTGGAAGTATTTGCAACCACAAGCTAGAGGTTTTATAACATAAGAAGATCAAAAGACTAGCGAAAACAACAAATTAAGCACAACAGTACATGAAATATAAACCTAGCATTCATAACAACTACTACAAGCCGTTTGTAATGCGTTCAATAATGAATATGATTGCATCACGAAACCACGATTAAAAAACCAAGGACGTGTACTACATATCAGTAACATCTAGATAGAACAGATATCAGTGTGGATCCTATGGATACACTAAGTTCCAAAAATACAAGCCACGTGCGACTCCTACAACGTAGCAGCATATGTTGAAAATAACATAGAAAGCAGTAAGACTACCATAGTACATCAGAATTCATCCTAGGAACCGACAGTGGCACAATAGATCTTACATTTAGATTTTACAATAGTTGTCACACTTACTGTATTGCACACACAGGAGCGGAGCTCACAGCAGCCAGGTGGGATAAGGGTGGAAGAAAGATGGCGTCGCTATAAAATAGGGTATATTTATAAGGTGAGTTGGAGTGTTGGGGACAGGGGGAGGGGAAAAGAGATAATAGCGGGAGGGGGCAAAAACCACGAGACTAAGCTAAAGAGGACAGGCAAATGACATCAATACCTGTGTAGGAAGGAGGGGTTTAGTGAGCTGAGATAGTAGAGTATTTGGGAGGGGGAAGGGAAGGTAGGGGATATAGAACGGAAGGAAGACAAGAATATGGGACCACAGTATTGTTAAATGTATAGGTGTAGGAGATAAGTAGAAGTACAGCAACCGAGAGAGAAAACAGTAGGTAATGCAGATAACAGAATGAACAGGACAGGTGAGTATGAGACAAGACAGCAGAAGTAGGCTGAAGACAATCAGTGAGGAGGAAGACTCTGTAGGTCGTTCTAAAGGTAGAGGAAGGTGAACAATAATAAGAGGTTAAAAGGTAGAAATGCAGGAGGAAACTGGAGATGATAGTTCTAAGGATGTCTTAGGACAGTAAGAGATAATATATGTGAGCCCGAATAAAGGCTGGGAACAGAGGTACTGGGGGCAAAGATGCAGGGGTAGGTTAGAAGAGAGAGTGTTGAAAGGTAGTGAGTTAGAAAGATAAAGTATGAGGACGCCACCTAGTGGGCAGCAGGTATATAGCAGGGGATAGGTAACCTGCAAGGGGAGAAGGTCTAGGCAGGGAGAAGGATTGAGTATAGAGGGCCAAGTGGGTAGTATACAGAATGGTGGGAGTAGTGGGGGTCCGCTGCTGGCTAGGCTACCTGAGATTCAACTGAAGTTTTAACATTAATATATGAGGTACAGTATCAATACGTACATTCAAAGCCTTTCCCAAGGAAAGGTAACACTTGTAGTTCTGTAGCTATAACGTAGCTATAACACTTGTAGTTGAAGGGTAAGTGTCTTAGTTTACACTACTGTTCAAAAGGACCTGGCTGGTGTTATTCAGGTGTTTGGTGTAGGACCAAGCTGGAACACAGTGATTCAAAGCCTTTCCCAAGGAAAGGTAACACTTGCAGTTCTGTAGCTATAACGTAGCTATAACACTTGTAGTTGAAGGGTAAGTGTCTTAGTTTACACTACTGTTCAAAAGGACCTGGCTGGTGTTATTCAGGTGTTTGGTGTAGGACCAAGCTGGAACACAGTGATTCAAAGCCTTTCCCAAGGAAAGGTAACACTTGTAGTTCTGTAGCTATAACGTAGCTATAACACTTGTAGTTGAAGGGTAAGTGTCTTAGTTTACACTACTGTTCAAAAGGACCTGGCTGGTGTTATTCAGGTGTTTGGTGTAGGACCAAGCTGGAACACAGTGATTCAAAGCCTTTCCCAAGGAAAGGTAACACTTGTAGTTCTGTAGCTATAACGTAGCTATAACACTTGTAGTTGAAGGGTAAGTGTCTTAGTTTACACTACTGTTCAAAAGGACCTGGCTGGTGTTATTCAGGTGTTTGGTGTAGGACCAAGCTGGAACACAGTGATTCAAAGCCTTTCCCAAGGAAAGGTAACACTTGTAGTTCTGTAGCTATAACGTAGCTATAACACTTGTAGTTGAAGGGTAAGTGTCTTAGTTTACACTACTGTTCAAAATGACCTGGCTGGTGTTATTCAGGTGTTTGGTGTAGGACCAAGCTGGAACACAGTGATTCAAAGCCTTTCCCAAGGAAAGGTAACACTTGTAGTTCTGTAGCTATAACGTAGCTATAACACTTGTAGTTGAAGGGTAAGTGTCTTAGTTTACACTACTGTTCAAAAGGACCTGGCTGGTGTTATTCAGGTGTTTGGTGTAGGACCAAGCTGGAACACAGTGATTCAAAGCCTTTCCCAAGGAAAGGTAACACTTGTAGTTCTGTAGCTATAACGTAGCTATAACACTTGTAGTTGAAGGGTAAGTGTCTTAGTTTACACTACTGTTCAAAAGGACCTGGCTGGTGTTATTCAGGTGTTTGGTGTAGGACCAAGCTGGAACACAGTGATTCAAAGCCTTTCCCAAGGAAAGGTAACACTTGTAGTTCTGTAGCTATAACGTAGCTATAACACTTGTAGTTGAAGGGTAAGTGTCTTAGTTTACACTACTGTTCAAAAGGACCTGGCTGGTGTTATTCAGGTGTTTGGTGTAGGACCAAGCTGGAACACAGTGATTCAAAGCCTTTCCCAAGGAAAGGTAACACTTGTAGTTCTGTAGCTATAACGTAGCTATAACACTTGTAGTTGAAGGGTAAGTGTCTTAGTTTACACTACTGTTCAAAAGGACCTGGCTGGTGTTATTCAGGTGTTTGGTGTAGGACCAAGCTGGAACACAGTGATTCAAAGCCTTTCCCAAGGAAAGGTAACACTTGTAGTTCTGTAGCTATAACGTAGCTATAACACTTGTAGTTGAAGGGTAAGTGTCTTAGTTTACACTACTGTTCAAAAGGACCTGGCTGGTGTTATTCAGGTGTTTGGTGTAGGACCAAGCTGGAACACAGTGATTCAAAGCCTTTCCCAAGGAAAGGTAACACTTGTAGTTCTGTAGCTATAACGTAGCTATAACACTTGTAGTTGAAGGGTAAGTGTCTTAGTTTACACTACTGTTCAAAAGGACCTGGCTGGTGTTATTCAGGTGTTTGGTGTAGGACCAAGCTGGAACACAGTGTTTATTGCACACACAGGAGCGGAGCTCACAGCAGCCAGGTGGGATAATATTCTATTAGCAAATGAAGAATTAAGAAATCTGGGCCCCAAATGTCAGTTCTCATATAAACGAGGCAAAACATTAGGTGGCCTGTTTTCACACTACAAGCACAAAGAAAGTGGGGGCGCTATCTATAAACAGATGACAATCACTGGTGACCAACTTCTGGGCACTTTTCCATGTGGCCATTGTGGATCCTGTAACCAAGTAAGTAAATTAAAACAATTTACTATTGTTAATGCAAGTAGAGTCTATGATCTAAGAGTTTTTGGCAATTGCAGTAGTAGTTGGGTTATATATTTAGCAACGTGTCAATGTTCAGCATTTTATGTTGGGCAAACATCACGATCACTCAGAGTAAGGATGAGTGAACATAAGAGTGACATCAGAAATAAGAAGGAGACCAATGTTCTGTACAGACACACCTCGAAACATACTAATGCCAGATTTATGTTCATGATCATTGACAAAATAACTGGTGACAGGAGCAACCAACAGGGGTGGCATAGTATTTTGAACCACAAAGAAAAATATTGGATCATTCGCCTTGGGGCACTATTTCCCCCGGGCCTCAATGGCCACTTATAATCTGTTTGTGGAAGATAATTGGGCTAATACACGTTGGAACCATCATAAATAATAATATATGTGTTGTGACTGGGAAGAATATATATATATAAAGAAGAGATATATGTTTTCAATTATTAAATTGGATTATATGGGTTTTTTCATTCATATGTTTAGCTTATGAACTGACATTGTTCTTGCTGTAAGTTCACACATGCTATATCTCAGATCCAATACTTTACATATGAGCTGGGCTGTATGCCGCTGTTGCTAAAATATGTTGGTTGATTGTAACAATATTTACTAACTGGGCAGCTAAATATACCCAGTTATATGCTATTGTATTTCAATATAATTTTGCCCTTATGACAATATTACCAGTATATCTGGTATATTACTATTTACACAGCATTATGATGTTATATCAGCCGACCATGTTCAGACTGTCTATTTTTTATATTATATAACATAGCATCTAATATCAAATGTTTCACTAATATATTATACGTTGTAGTTAAAATTTCACGTTATACTATTATTATTTTATATTATTTGAACAATGTATTTGCCATTAGTATATATTCATATGCTATTGGGGACTTTGTTCTTTGTTCTCAGTATATGTCATTGCATCGGGATACAATTGATAGAACTTTCAAAGTTATTTAAAACTAATATTATGTATATTGGGGTCCTATGTTGTAATTATGGCAAAAATCTGTAATGGTTTAAAAATAATATTATGCTGTAGTATTGTCTTGGAATGCCTCTATTTGACTATGATGATACATGTACTGAAATACTATTGTAAAATTTATAATTGGATTGGACTATACCATGTTTCCATTGGTTGGTGGGTTGTATAAATATTCATGAAATTTTGTGCATGACAAATGTTTTTTTCACTGATGAAGGCTGGGTAGCCGAAACCGGTTTGATTAGATTTTTGTGCACTTTTGTTGCATCTCATGCGTTAATAAATATCTAGTTATTACTTAAGTGTCTATATGCTGTTTATGCTGGCCCATGGAGTTTTATGATGTAATGGTTTGGCCGAGCATACCGTACCTGTGAGGCGTTTAGTTTTTGCTGTGATCTTCTCTGAGCCTGCTGCTTTCCCTGACTTAATTTTCCTTAGTGCTATTCTTACTTCTTCTTGGGTTCTTCTCTCATTGTAGGCTGTTTCTGGGGCAGTACAGCTTCTGTGGGGTTTTGTTCATTGAGAAGCTGCTGGAAATGCTACTTCTGTCTGCCTCTGATGTCCTGTGGACTGGTGAGCAGGTTGTTGCTGTCATCCCTTATGAAGAGTGTCAGACTATCTTCTTTATCTTTCTGTCTTTGCTTTACAATCTGATATAATTTTATTTGTGCCACCTACTGAGTCACTTTCCAGAAGCTAGTAGACTGCCTCCAATGCTCTGTTCATTGCTATTGCAACTCCTTTCTTAGCTTCTTTGTTAGCCAACTAGTATTACTTCCTACCCTGGTCGTCTTTTCTATTTCCCACTTTTTCCTGCACTCCTTCTTTCTTTGGATGATGACTTCCTAGACTTCTGCATTCCACCACCAGCTTTCCTTGTGCACCTTTTTTCCATATCTGGCTCAGCAACATATCAGTTCTGTAGTCCTCACACATGTTGTTTTCCATATTTAATCATGCCCGTATTTATAGCTTCCTAATTTTTGATATTTTCAAAAAAAAATTTTTTCTATACATAATGTATTCCACAGCTTTTTTAACTCTCTCACATTAAAAAAAACATGTTCTTCTTCTCCACAATATAAATGTTTTGTCTTTTTATAAGGCATATTTGCCTTAATGGGTGATTTCTTTATTCTTTATTCCTAATCTCAGCAACAAATGTTGGCATTCAACATTATTTCTATACCACTTGTTTCTTTGTTTAATTGCTTTAATCTTTACTTCTGGAACATTTTCCATGGATTATTACAATAATATTTTTTTCATAATATTATTATTACACCATACTTTTCTATCTCCTTCCACTTTGTCAGTCTTTATTTTCCACATTCTTATCTTTTGTTGAAAATTCTCTATTTCTTCATTAAAACATTCTTTTGTTTTTTTATTATTATTACCCAAATCCCTTATAGTTATACTTCAATACGTGTCACTAATTTCTCATTTTTTCATTTAACCATTTCAATACCTTATATAAATTTAATGGAGCAGTACATAATAATTTAACAGAATTTAATCTTGATTCCCATATAAATGAGAAAAATATTTCTAGTAAAAGTTTTTCATATGCTCTTGGAATCATGACAACACTGGATGAATATGCTCTCTTTCCTATTAACACCAATTTAATTAAATACATTTTTCTTATATGCCAGTCTGTATATTTCCATAATATACAAATATCTTTAATTCCTTTATTGCTATATCCTATCCCTTCTTACTTTCTTCTTTATCAAAATGTATCCCTAACACAGATATTTCTTCATGGAAAACTGTACACCTGCTATTTTATTATATTAGCCTTTCCTTTATTCTTTTATTTATTAAGCGTCATACAGTTTTCCTTAAAACTTTTAACTAAACTGATAATAGCTTCTCTCATCCACTCTCTATTCTTAGTTGTTATAATTATATCATCTGAATATGGCATTATAACTGGAATTTTAACTTCCATTTTAATTTTATAATTTTCATTCTTCATTTTCTGGTCTAGTTCTCTAACTATTGTATTCAAGACCTGCTGTATTGAATTAAATGCTTTGTTAATATCACCTATTGTAAGTTTTATATTTTTCTTTCTATTTATATCATCTATAATTTATAATTAATAATTCTTTGCATCTTTTTCCTTTTATATCATATATACTTTCTTATATTATGCATTGCATCTTATTGTTTTTCATAAATACCATATAGCCTGTATTATTTAAAAGTACTGGTCTCCAATTTTTATATCTTCTTTTTCTCCCTTTTCCATATAAATTTTAATACCCTACTACAGAATTCCTTATATTTTAATCCTTCATTTAACCATTCATTGTCTAGACATCCTAAATATTTTTTCTGCCATCTTTCTAGATTTTTATGCATTTCAAACTCAATACCATCTGGGCCAGATACTGATTCCATGTTTAACTGTTTAAACAATTTTCTAATTCATTCAATGTGATCTCTTTTTTAAATTCTTTATTAACGTGTTCTGAGTTTATTTACTTCCCATTTCTTATACTATATTTCTTTTTTATTAAACATTTCTTCCAACATGTTGCAACAGTTCCCGTGATTTTTTCCAGATTTTTCTTCATGTTACCTTCTTTATCATTCATTTCTGTCATTATTCTATTATCTTCCTTCACTAAACTTCCTTTTTCCTTACTTGCAAAAAAGATGTTTGTACAATAATTCTCTGATTTTCTTATAAATTTCTTTTTCCTTTTCGGAATAATCTTTATTATTTTCTATATTATTCCTCACAAATCTAGGTACTCTAGCATATTCCTGCTTTTCTTTTTTCCTTTCTTTATTTTTCCAAAATAGATGACCATCTTTATATTTTCTTTTAAAAGCAATACACCATTCCCACCAATTAACATAAGATGGTTTCATAGTAATATGATTTTTACATAATTGTTTTATATCTTTGTTTGCTTTTTCATTCCAATCCTTTTCATTTATTATTTTTTATACCTTTTCCTATATTTATATACTCTATTATGATATATTTCCAACCATATTGCCACATGATCTAAAAAGCCTGTTGCAATAGTTTCTTCTCCCATTATACACATTCCTTCTGATACCAAAAATAATCATTTTCAGATTTTAGAGTACCTGTTCTTTATTCCATATAACTAATTTTCTACATTTTATCATTTCCATTATTTTTTTTAATTTTCTCCTCTTTTCTTTTCATTTTCCCATAAGTCACAATTTAAATCTCTTGTAGTTATTATATCCAGGTTTGCAAATACATAATTGAATGTTTTCTGAAATAGGTTCTCCATTTCTTTACTAAAAACACATACATGTATAGCAATAATGTTGTTCACTTTTTCTTGCCGTCTTACATCTATAATTGTCAACCTTCCCAGTTTGACTAATCTAACATCCAGAATTTTCACAACTCTTCTATATTCTCTTATATATTCTATTCCTGAACACTATTCCTTCTCTATGTTCCATATTATTTCCCCATCCCATATCTTTTATGTCTGTAATCTCTCTTCATGTGTCAAAATTCTTATGTCCTCAGAAATAATTATATCAATGTTGCATTCATTATGCCATTCTAAAATTGCTACCATTCCAGTAATATTTACATACTATTAATATTCACAGAAATAATTCTTAAATTATGCCTTTCTCTCTTTTTTAGTTTAGGAGATACCATTGTATACTAATTTCTTCTACAAAAAGCTTTATCCATTTCCTTTTTTCTTTTCATTTATATCAATGGCTTTACATTTTCTTTTTCTATCTTTAACTCTTCTACCAATGGAATTCATTTTCCCTCTTATCATATTCCAACTTATATTTTCTTCATCAATAAGATCTGATACTATCTCTAATTTGACTCCATTATTTTCTGTAGCTCCCTTTTTCAGAAATGTCATCTATTTCTATCTCACTTTCAGTCATTTTTGTTCTTTCTGTTTACTTTGATTTATAATGCTTAGTTCATTCTCTTTTTCTTTACAATCCATCCATAAATGTCCCTTTTTACATATATATAACATTCAAGTTCAAATTGTCTTGCTTCATGTCCTGTTTTACCACAAATATAACATTTCTTTTTGTAATAGCTATTACCAAGATGTCCTTATTTTCACAAATGTAACATATCCTTGGTTGTCCTCAATATTTTTCAGTACCCCTGTTACCATCAACATTTATAGCACCTGGAATATGAATATTTTTTTTTTATTTCCATTTTCAAAATTACATTCCAGTCCTATGCCCCATTGCATAAATCCCTGTTATCATAAACTTTTAAAATATCTATTATTTCTTTACATATATCTTTTTAAATATTCTTTTAAAGTCTGTCATTATAAGTCAGTTCAAAACTGAACATGAATTTCTTTTAAGTCTCTTGAAAAGATGCTTTTATTACATATTTATTGCAAAGATTGTCATTTTGTCTTCTTTTATACTTAAAAGGAATTCCCCTGCATGGAAGTGATTGCACGGCTCAAGAACACATGGTAGACAAAAAACAAAAGCCAGCAACTGTAAGCTGTGTAACTAATTTAATTAGTTAATAAAAATAGAAACCATAAGAATGAACAGACCGGTTTCAGCTATGGTGTTGATCTAGCCTTCATCAGTGTAAATTCCAAAAACATCTTGAAGTTCTTATATTTTATTTAATTGCTTATAAGATTCTATATCAGCCAACCAACACACCAATACTTTCTAGCCTTATTTCTCCATACAACAATACAACAACCTGAAACAACTACGTTCTTCTAATAAACTTCTGATTAATATTACCAAACCTAACAACAATGCAGGTGACAGTTTATTCTCCAACTCTGTTGGAAAACCATGGAATAAACTACCCTCTGATATCACTTCTTTAACCTCTTTCCAACTTTTCAAATATCAACTAAAAATTTATCTCAATAAACACTGGCTTTGCTCCTGCACTAATCCAGACTAATGCTAACTCTTTTCTCTACCATTACCCTTGTTAACTTAAAAAAAAAAAAAAAAAATTTTTATCTTTTTTATATTATCTGTTAACTTGCTATGATGTCATGTAACCTTTTATGCCAATTTATTTTCTATCTGTTTATATTATCTGTTTCACTTGCTATGTTTCTCATGTAACCATTTATGCCTTTTTGTGAAAGTGTACAACTAATGGAGCTTTTCTCCCCGGGCCTCTACTGAAAACGGACATATATCCAGTTGGACTAGCCCGGTCAACAAATGTAAAATAAAATAAATAAAATTATATACATTTGAAAATAATTAATCAATCACAGAATTTCATTGGTGAGCTCATGAATATTCATTTATGTACCAAATCATAAATATTCATTAAGACCAGGCTGGAATAGTCCACCTAATTTCACAATCCATTTTTTCTCTTTTGCATTTAATTTACTGTGCCATCCAGATTTATTAGATCTGTCACCTACTATTTTATTAATGATGGTGAAGTAAAACTTTGCTGTGGTGTGTTTAAGAGTATGTTTATAAAGGGCATTGCTCATTCTCTTGCATATGACATCACTGAGGTTTTCAGAAACATGTAAATTAAGAGGTCTGGATGTTTGTCCTATATAGAATGCATGACAACTGCAAGAAGTCATGTAAATAATCCAATCAGTGCTGCAATTTGCAAAAAACTTGATGTCAAATATAATACTGCAATTGTTACTGGAGAATTGTTTGGTTTTTAACACGTTTGCAGTGGCTGC
Organism: Protopterus annectens; assembly: GCF_019279795.1. NCBI lineage: Eukaryota > Metazoa > Chordata > Ceratodontiformes > Protopteridae > Protopterus > Protopterus annectens. Next base: position 141,983,888 of record NC_056747.1, read on the forward strand.
AATGTCCACATGGCATGCAGCCCACTAACTTATCTCCAGAGATTAAGGTTTGGGTCATATTATGATTGATGGGATCATGATGGTGTTTGTAGTTGTTGAAATAAGATCCAATATTTTTCCCTTTTCTGAATGAGAACATACAGGTGTCAGATAAATGTTGTGACAAAAAATTGTCAGCTAAGAGAATATTCCAATGTTGTCTGATGGCATCAATGACTCTGTTGGTATTCCTACCATATTTGGTGATAAATGATGATGGTAAAGTGTTGTTTGTATTTTGTGATTTTTGTTTGTATTTAAGAAGGTCCTCTCTATCTAAATTTGCAGCATGATTGCTTGCTGTATGTACATAGCCCATGCTGTAACCCCTTTCTTGAAACCTGTTGGACAAATCTTTACGAAATACTTCAAAGGTATTTTCATCTGAAAAAATACGTCTCATCCTAATGAATTGAGACTTGGGGATGTTTTTAGTGATATGTGCTGGATGAAAGCTGGATGCTTGGAGTAAGGTGTTGTCTTCTGGGTATTTTCTGAATACTTCCATACGAAGGGTGTTGTCTTCATTCCTTGTAACCAACACATCCAGATATGTAATCTTGTGTGGGTCATGGTTGATGGTGAATTGTAAGCTCCATTTGTTATCACTGAGATACTCAACAAATTCCATCAAGTATTCTATATCAGACCTCCACACCATCCAGCAATCATCCGGATATCTACGCCAAATATCAATTTCCAAGTAAATGTTGTGTGTAACATCATAGATGATTTGTTCTTCTATGTATGCCATATATAAATCTGCATATATGGCAGCAAATGATGCGCCTATTGCAGTACCCCGTACTTGGAGATATCATTGTTGGCCATAGAAGAAAACATTTTTGGTGAGAACGTGTTCAGTTAAGCATAAGAGAAAAGTGTTAAAGCCGGGTTTGTATAACTCTGTAACCAATATTCTATGGCATCGAGCCCTGCCCAATGTGGTATGTTTGTATACAATGCACTAACATCCAATGTGTATAGCAGCCAGTTGTCCTCTATTTGCATTTCATTTATGATACCTAGGAATTCTGTGGTGTCCTGAATTCTGGATCTTACCCATCTCAATAATGGTTTTAGATGTTTGGTTAAGAATTCAGATAGTGGTTGGGTGAAGGAGCCATTACCTGCCACAATTGGTCAGCCTGGGAGATTCAGGGGATCTTTATGAATCTTAGGCAGAAAGTAGATGTATTGGCTGTTGGGATCAGATAATGTGAGATGATTTTTCGTGTTTTGTTTATTGATGCCATTTACTACTGCTGAATCCAAAAATGTATCTATTTGATGTTTAAACATAGATGATGCATCAAGAGGCATTTTGGTATAATATCTGGCATCATCCAACTGTCTCTGAGCCTCAGCATCATATTGAGCCCAATTCATGACTACCACAGCACCACCTTTGTTCGCAGAAATAATTACCAAATTTTTGTTGTTAGAAAGTTCCTGTAAAGTTGACATATCAGTCTTTGAGAGATTGTTAGACCTGGGGTGAGTCATATTCGATGTAAAATGTAAATCTTTGAGAACACTGTTTTGGAAAAGACTCGCACAAGGATGCATTGGTGGGACAAAGGTGGATTTGTGGTATTTGAAAGTATTAACAGTTGCACCATCAGAATTATTATCATGAAAATACAATTTTAATTTGAGCAGTTTGCAGAATGCTATAACATCTTGTGCAAATGCATCTTCTGGAACAAAAAAAACAGGTGTAAAAGAGAGACCTTTATTCAACAAAGTGGTGTGTGAGTCAGATAATGTTACATCAGAAATATTTAATACATTTGTACTAGGACCAATATTTATTTGTTCGTCAACAGTTCCATTAGACCCTCCAAACTTCTTATTTTTTTATGTTTTCTGCCTCCCCTCTTGTAAGGCCTAAAGGGGCCACACTATTGTTACGTTTAGGGATGGGGGAGTCTGGGGTTTGCTGTGTGTCCAAATCTGTACCAGAAGAAGAATCACCCCCCAATGAGTCAGTATATGTATTTAGTTTTCTAAGAATGGACTTGGGACGTTTGCATTTGGGGGTGGTATTGGTTTTTTGATAACCACCTTCAAACCTAACATGTCTCATATGTTGAAAGGGATGAACTTTGTTATAGTCTGTTTGGTCCCTTTGGAATTATTTGTTTCCTTTCTTTAAGTTGTTGTTCAAAGGTTAGTAAATCTGAACTAAGTTTGGACAATTGGGTGGAAAAAAATGGTTGGTCCTTGTATTGATTGCTTTCATCACATAATTTACTGACATTGATGATTTCCCTATCAATAATGCACTCATAATATCTAGATAGTGTTTCCACAAATTTCATGGAGCAATTTTGTTGTATTGTTGACCATTCACTGGTTAATTGTTCATCTAATTCAGTGACTAGTGGCTGAATTTTAACTCTAAGCCCTCTGGGAGTTATCCCTTTGGACATGTAAGCTTTAAATAGTTTGAGATGCCATACATTGGATCTTAATGTTTTCATATTTCTGTTCAGTTGTTGGAACAGCTTATCACAATGGGTTTGGGAGTTTTCAGTGGTATTTGAACTATCATCATTGGGCTGTTCACCTATTCCAAAAATACCCAAATCTTCTTTGTCAGAAGAAAGCCCAGCCAAAATCCGATTCAGATCCATTATAATGGGATAATACTAAATGGAAAAAAAAGGAATTTGGATATAAAAATGGAAAATTTCAGAAAAACAGACTCAGTTGTAGCTAGGAGACAATATCTGGTATAGAACTTTATCAAATTAAGTATTAGTCAGTCAAAAGACTGGTTACACATGTATATCAGCCAAAACCAGACTTCAATTATAAGAGTAAAAATAAGTAAATGCAGTACCACATCCTTATGATTGAATAGATTACACGTGGAGACTGGGCAATAATGGCCTCTGAAACAGACCAATTATTGAGTCAAAATTGAATTGGGCTCAATATGATGCTGAGGCCCAGAGACAGTTGGATGATGCCAGATATTATACCAAGATGCCTCTTGATCCATCATCTATGTTTAAACATCAAATAGATACATTTTTGGATTCAGCAGTAGAAAATGGCATCAATACACAAAACACGAAAAATCATCTCACATTATCTGATCCCGACAGCCAATACATCTACTTTCTGCATAAGATTCATAAAGAGCCCCTGAATCCCCCAGGCTGACCAATTGTGGCAGGTAATGACTCCTTAACCGAACCACTATCGGAATTCTTAACCAAACATCTAAAACCATTATTGAGATGGGTAAGATCCGGAATTCAGGACACCACAGAATTCCTAGGTATCATAAATGAAATGCAAATAGAGGACAATTGGCTGCTATGCACATTGGATGTAATTGTATACAAACATACCACATTGGGCAGGGCTAGATGTCATAGAATACTGGTTACACAAATCCGAGTTATACAAACCTGGCTTTAACACTTTTCTCATATGCTTAACTGAACACGTTCTCACCAAAAATGTTTTCTTCTATGGCCACAATGTTATTTCCAAGTACGGGGTACTGCAATGGTCGCATCATTTGCTCCCATATATGCAAATTTATATATGGCATACATACAAGAACAAATCATCTATGATGTTACACACTACATTTACTTGGGGGAAATTAATATCAGGTGTAAATATCTGGATGATTGATGGATGGTGTGGAGGTCTGATGTGGAATACTTGATGGAATTCGTTGAGTATCTCAGTGATAACAAATGGGGCTTACAATTCACCATCAACCATGACCCACACAAGATTATATATTTGGATGTGTTGGCTACAAGGAATGAAGAAAACACCCTTCGTACGGAAGTATTCAAAAAATACCCAGAATACAACACCTTACTCCACGCATCCAGCTTTCATCCAGCACATACCACTAAAAACATCCCCAAGTCTCAATTCATTAGGATGAGACATATTTGTTCAGATGAAAATACCTCTGAAGACTTTCGTAAAGATTTGTCCAACAGGTTTCAAGAAAGGGGTTATAGCATGGGCTATGTACATACAGCAAGCAATCATGCTGCAAATTTAGATAGAAAGGACCTTCTTAAATACAAACAAAAATCACAAAATACAAACAACACTTTACGGTTCATCACCACATCTTGTAGGAATATCAACAGAGTCACTGATGCCATCAGACGACATTGGAATATTCTTAGCTGACAATTTTTTGTCACAACATTTATCTGACACCTGTATGTTCTCATTCAGAAAAGGGAAAAATCTTGGATCGTATTTCAACAACTACAAACACCATCATGATCCCATCAATCATAACATGACCCAAACCTTAATCTCTGGAGATAAGTTAGTGGGCTGCATGCCATGTGGACATTGCAGCCATTGCAAACATGTGCTAAAAACCAAACAATTCTCCAGTAACAATTGCAGTATTATATTTGACATGTTTTTTTTTTCAAATTGCAGCACTGATTGGATTATTGACATGGCTTCTTGCAGTTGTCATGCATTTTATGTAGGACAAACATTCAGATCTCTTAAATTACGTATTTCTGAATACCTCAGTGATGTCAAATGCAAGAGAATGAGCAATGCCCTTTATAAACATACTCTTAAACACACCACAGCAAAGTTTCACTTCACCATCACTGATAAAATAGTAGGTGACAGATCTAATAAATCTGGATGGCACAGTAAATTAAATGCAAAAGAGAAAAAAATGGATTGTGAAATTAGGTGGACTATTCCAGCCTGGTCTTAATGAATATTTATGATTTGGTCCATTAATGAATATTCATGAGCTCACCAATGAAATTCTGTAATTAATTATTTTCAAATGTATATAAGAACTTCAAGATGTTTTTGGAATTTACACTGATGAAGGCTAGGTCAACACCATAGCCGAAACCAGTCTGTTCATTCGTGTGTTTTTTTTTATTTTTATTAACTAATTAAATTAGTTACACAGCTCACAGTTGCTGGCTTTTGTTTTTTTCTTTTATACTTACACAAAAAAACTTTACCTTGTACAATCTCAAAAAAGTCACACAATGTCTTTTTGTTAATCAAAATAACTGATCCTTCCTCTTGTGCCTTTACACCCAAAGGTAAAATTACATTGTCCCATAACTTGTATTCTTACCACAAATTTTCATTTAACGCTGTCTTTTCTTTTTCTCTCTCACTCTTTCTCATGTGGCTGCTACTATCTCTTCATATGTGTTCTTTGTCTTTCTGCTGCTTCCTTCTTGCATTGTTTCTACATCTGCTATGTCTATTTTTTTCATAAAGTTCACCCACGAAACCTTATTTTCTGTCTTGCTTTGGTTAATCATTTCTTGATGTATATCATCCTGCAACCCTCCTGATTGGGGGGTTGTAATTGTGCACTCCTCTCTGGCTATCTCCTTGGTCCAATCAAACACCTTTCTTTGAAAAGTTTCCTCCAAATCTTCTATTGCTGTGCTGCTTACTGTTTGTGAGCTGGCATTTGTCTCCATTCCCATCTGTTGTTATTCCATCTCATTTATTGTCTTCCCAGCCGCCTCTGCACTAGGAGCAGGATGTGCACATGTACTGGCATACAAACAACAATGCAAGTGGGGGTCCTTTATTTATATATAAAAATAATGCTTATTTACAATTTACATATTTACAAACATTTACATGTATACAAATATGCAAATACATAGAACTGTTTAAACATATTCATAATTTCCTTTACAATTATGCAAAATTTTCATCTCTATTAAACACCCCAGTTCTTCTTCCATAATCACCATCTGCTTTTACTTAATATTGTTGCTAAAATGCATTTACCATTAACATAATTTCATTTATTCTTTCATTCCATATAACCCACATAACATAAAATAACATTTTATCTATTATTTTAACATATTCTTTACTTCTGTTTTTATAGTATTCATATTTAAATATATCCATGTTTATTGTATCCACTTCTTTAATATAACGTCAAAAAAAATCTTTTTTTACATAGTTTCCCTATAACATTTTTATTCTTTTCCATTTAAAAAAAACATGTTCTGTAGTTTCTTCTTCTTGAGAATGTAAACATATTATATCACTTTTCTTTTTATATGGCATATTTCTTTATTACCAGTCTCCACAAACAATCTTGACATTCTACTTTCTCATTACAACATTTGTTTCTAATTTTATGGCTTTAATTTTTTTCATCTGTTAGATTTTCTATGGTTTACATAGTGATGTTTTATCATTACATTCTTATACCATACTTTTCTTTTTTCTATATCATCAATTTCTTTTTCCACAAAAATATTTTCAATTTAACATTTTATTTCTTCATTTATACAGTCTTTTTCTCTTTTTTACCATACCCCAGAATTTATCATAACTATATTTATACATTAATACAGTAATACATTAACTACTGTTCATCTCTCATCTTTCTCATTTATCCACGTTAACACTTTCTACAAATTTAATGAAGTAGCATGTACCACTGGTTTAATTAACCCTAAACCTCCTTTTTCTTTATTTGAGCTGTATATTAAAGAAAGAAAGATTAATAAAATGAAATGATATCAACATTGGACAAAGATAATCCTGGGAGGCTTACTAGGAGGCATGATAATAATAATAATTATTATTATTATAACAACAAGAGAACCAACAACAGGCAAGATTCTAGATATAACAGGGGATATAGGGGAAAATATAACTGGGCCAGCAGACCTCAACAGGATTGATCCCAGGAGAGATCCTTGCACAAAAAAGCCAGACAGGGGCACAGTACAGGACCACCAGGAGGCTGCTCCGCCAACATCTCATTCCCTACCATCCCAATCCCCTCTGGTTATCAGCACTCCGCAGAAGCCTTTGACATCACAGATAGATCAGGACAGCAACATAAGGCACAGAGGTGACCAGAACTGACAGAGAGTTCTACAGGACAAATTACAGGACAGTTGGGACAGAAAATTCAGCTACCAGGAGCAGCAGCACCTTCACAGAGACCATTTCTTTCAGGAAGACCAGTATCAACAGCACAGACACCAGCCATCACACCAATACCAAAGCCAGCACCAGTACCAGAATAAGAACCAAAGCCACCACCACAGCCCCAGTCCCTCTTAACAGGTTCCCCCAGTACAGTCACAGAAAGGAATATTACTACAACCCACTGAGATTCCAGAAAGCACAAGAGGAATTCCAGAGGTCTCGGACCCTATCCATGAACCCCCAGGGAGACAAGAAAACCAAACCGTGGATAGGGGTGAGGGAAATACCATACCTAGGTAACACAAACTGGAACCTCAACTACAACCCAGGTCCCAGGCTCAGACAGAGGAACCTGCCACAGGCACAACAATAGGTGCTCCACTTATCTGGAACCACTCTGTTGAAGCACTGACTGAAGATGAAAAACATGTATTGTCCAAAGGACTTACTTTTGTATCAAGCTGCAGGAGTGAAGTAGCTCAGGTACTGATAGACCTTAAAATGTTAGCGTGAAAGATCAATTTAAAGGCAGTTTCATGGCAAAATTAATAACATTGAAAATAAGCCTATTGTTGAAACTATAAAAAGACCTGGCAGCAATTGTCCACCACTACGTCAAACATAGCTGCTTTTGAAGTGAAATGTGAGCTGGATATCAGGAAACTACCTAAAACACCTCCTAAGAAAAAACTTTATAACTTAATACAAGGAGAAAGAAAAGCATTGCTTGAGCTAGACAATGATAAATACTGGTGCATAATGAAGGCAGACAAGGGCGGAGGTATATTTGTGACTGATATCACTAGCCACAACCAAAAGATAGAGAACATGCTGGAGGATAACAGATTTTATGAGTTATTTACTTTTTTGGAATACCAAAGCCACACAAGAACGGAGAAGACACCCTTATAGACTGGTGGTAGCAAGTGGCGGTTCACTTACTGAAGCCACAGCCATTTACCTTCATTATTTGCTGAAACCTTTAGCAGAAAATAATAAGTCATACATAACAGATTCAATGAATTTATTGAGGAAAATAAAAAACATTACAGTAGAAGCTGACAGTATTTTTATTAATTAGCAATGTGGAATCCTTGTACACTGTGCTCCCTCACAATTACTGTATAACAGCAGCTATGGAATCTTTTAAGAAACGTAATCAAGGCAAACAAGCACAACTGCAATAATTAAGCAAGCTCATTAATCATGTACTGGACTTTAATGTCTTTATCTTCAATGGCAAATACTACAAACAAAAAACTGGTATAGCAATCGGGCTGCCATGGCTCCCAGTATAGCTAACATATTCCTGGGCAAGTGGGAGGAGGACTTTGTGTTAAACAACACATACAGCATGCAGTATATCACATGCTATTTATGTTATATTGATGATATCTTTATTGTGTGGGATGTAGCTTATTGTAGCTTGGAGATTTTATCACTTACCTCAATCAAACAAACCCCTTCCTAAAGTTTTCCTCTTCCCATAGTGATACTTCAACAACTTTCCTAGATATTCAGATTTACAAGGACGCCAACAATAACAAAATCACCACTGATCTATTCAGAAAACCAACTACGGTTAACTCCACAATAAAAGTTTGCATCCTGCAAAAAAACAAGTATAATGTGGTGAAATCGCAGTGCTATAGATTAGCTAGAATTGCCACAGAGATGGAACCATTTTTGAGAAATCTGAATAACATAGAGAATAATTTCCTAGTGAGAGGCTATGAAAGTCAGATGTTAAAAAAACATCCTGGAACCCATTACAGAACTGAAAAGGACTGAAGCACCTTCACTCAACCTCTCCAGTAGGAGAATGCTAAGAAATTCCACAAAGAATAGCAAATGCAAACCTAGCTGCATCCTGACATACAATTTGGATTATCACAGTATGAAAAATGTTATTGAAGAAAACTGGGATATTGTCACAGAAAACCTTTGTCTGATTAACATCTTAGGTGAAGCAACATCCTTTGCTTGCAGGAAGGCCAGGAAAATTATAAGTTTTGTTGAATTTAAACCTAGACTATATTACAGAAACACTAAAAGATGTGAAGCTAATTGTACATTTTGTATATTTATACAGCAAGGTGATAGTTTTTATTACCCTTATTTAAGGACAATCATTAAGACCAGTGCAGTGGGTGACTGTAACACTACAAAAAGTAATTTACAGGGCACAGTGCAATGAATGTGATGCATTTTATGTGGGCAAGACTGTAAATAAACTTGTGTAAGATTTCATGTCATCTGGCAGAAATCTGCTCTGGATGTAAAAATAATGCGCTAGCCAACCACCTTGCTCTTCATTAAAGACACACAGGTTTTAAGTTCCAGATACTGGATCCCATAGACCTGGGTGATCTCGAAGGAGACATCCAGAATATGCTAGAGAAAGGTGAACTCATGTGGCAATTAAAGCTAAACCCTCTTAGGAAGCCTTGACTAAACTACTACTGTTATTAAAAACAAAAAAGATGGCAAAAAATTATTCTTAAGCCCACAGATTTATTAGTTAGCGCTTTCTTACAACAAATGCACTGTACTTCATCAGACAAAAAGCTTTCCCAAGATCCCTCCTTTTATAAAAAATCCCTGCCAATTAAAATTAAACATCAGTTATACATTTAAAGATAAACTAGTGCAAATTACATAAAAACACTCATGTAAATACATAAATCCATACATAAATTTCTTGTCATTTTGTTATTAATACAATTGTTACCATAACCATATTATAACAGTCCCAAAGACCAGTAAAATGATGAATAAAACCAGGTTTTATGTTATAACGTAACAAACCAATATAAGGTTATAAAAGAACAAGTTAGTATTCATAACAGCCTGTTAATTAGACCTTCACCTTTCTAAAGCTTTTAATTTTAGAAGACATTTAATTGAACAAAATTCATTTAATCCTGGGTGGGTATAAGAGTTAGTTCGTAACTGCCACAATAATTCATGTTGTTCTAGTTTCAATTCCCATGGGCCACCCCTAATATTTCTCTTGTATTGTTCTATGATGGTAAACTCAAAAGTATGTCTAGGGTGTTCTTTCACATGTTTAGCCAAAGCATTTTTATTTGTGGTTTAAACTACTACTGTTCAATTAAAAGTATACTGGAACTTAGAACATTGCCACATTGTTTACATGACTAATTTTATTTTATTCTTCCAGTTGGTTTTAAATACCATGTTAAATCAATTTAATTGAAATGTATATTTAGTTTCTATCATACATTTTTTCTTTTTCTTATTCTTTTTTCCACCTTATTCAAATGATGTGTAATAACAATACTAGCTAATTATACAATAATATTTTTGTAGATAGTTTTTAGGGTTCCTGTACACAGATCTGAAGAAGTCTAGAAAGATGAAAGTGATCTGTGTTAACAATAGATTATGGAACTAGAATATGATTTGCACAATGGATTTTTTGCAAAATGAATATTTATATATATTTTTAGATTTCTAAATGGTCTAAGGTTTATATATTTCCAGCCATGTAGTATATTGTCTCAGATAAAACCACATACTTAATGTTCTGGTTAAATAAGAGGTACCTCATCATTATTAATTTTATTTAAAGTACATAAGGGTTATATTATTATGAGAGCTACTAAGTAGGGCAGGACCAGCTTGAATGCCACACTGATGGGGTAAGGGGTGTGAATTTAACATGTATACCAATAACACTTTGTTTTACAGCACAATAACCTGCTCCCTTGCCTCATAAAACGTATATATATATATATATATATATATATATATATATATATATATATATAGTTAGAAAGCTTGTGAGGAAGCTATTAATCTATTATTTTTGTTTTACTTGGATTGTTTGTCTTTGTACTTAATAAAGGATTTTTGACTGGAAACAGATTGTCTACCCTGCTTGGATTACTTTTGAATACTTCGTAATTCTGTATAATATTTCAAATTATATATTTTTTTATTATTTTTATTATTTTTTACTTAGTATGACTTTAAGTTCGCTACTTCTACTACTGTTATCTGATCTGATTAATGTACAGTGATTAACTAGATATATATGGATTGAAAATCTCCCACACAGAGAAGTTCCTTACACTGTTTTGTTTTTGGACCCACTATACTGGTCTAGTGCTCTGTCTGAGACTTCAGGGATACCACAGAGATTACTTGTCTTTTTCTTTATTTACACACACAACTCCTTTTTTCCTGGGTTTAATCTAGAACCACATATAAATGAAAAAAATATCTGCCATAATTCCTTTTTAAATATTGTTGGCAACTTAAACACACTTTCTTTGTATGCTATTTTTCCCACCAGTACTGAATTTATCAAATAAGCCTTTTCTCTTAATAATAATGTGAATGTTCTCCAGAAAAGGCATGTTTTCTTTATTACTTCTATTGTTTTTTTTTTCTACTGTAGTCTACTTACATCTTGAGTCCCAAATTTTATACCCAACATAGACATTTCATTAATTGTAAAATGCAACCCCCAATCTTTAGTACATCACCTAAGTCTTTACTTTTCTCTTTATTTAAAGCCATCCCTAGCATCACTAGATTGTTCATCCACAATTTCTCTATCATTAATAATTGTTGACAATCCTTCCCCTTTATACTATATATGCTATCTTCCATAATATTTTCTATTTTAGTTTCAAATCTCTTTTGTATTATTTTCATAAAAATCTTATAATAATTATTATTCAATACTACTGGTCTCCAGTTTTTTATTTGTTCTATCTTCCTTCTTCCATATGCATTTAAATAGTCCACTACATAATTCTTTATACATAAAACCTTCATTTAACCATTCATTCAAAATTTAAAAAAATATTCTTTTGCCAGTCCCTTAAATTTTGATACATTTCACACTTAATTCCATCTGGGCCTGCAGCCAAATCTATATTTACTTGCCCTAATAATTTATTTAGTTTTTATTTTTATTTATTTTACATTTGTTGACCGGGCTAGTCTAACTGGATACATGTCCATTGTCAGTAGAGGCCCGGGGAGAAAAGCTCAGAGGAAGCACAAAAATATAATCACATATACAAAGATTAATTGCATGTTAAACATTGCTAGAAAGAAAGACTAGGAATAATCTCAGAGTTCCAGGGAGATAAGCTCTGAGGAAGCATGAATATAATAACATATACAATATTAAATTCATGTTAAACATTGCTAGAAAAAAGACAAGGAATAATCTCAGTTATTCCTAATTTATCTAGCTTATTTAAGAAAATTTCCTTTTCCAACTCTGTTCTCTATTTCTATTTTTGTTTTTTTACTTTCCATGTTTTTACAATCCCTTCTTTTTTCAACACATCTTCTACATATTGTACTACACTATTCATAATATTTTCCTTAGTTCTTTCTATTTCTCCTTTTACATTTTTTATTTCTCTCATTATACTACTATCTTTCTAATCTGCAGAATTTGATACTTCTTCTACACATCCTTGTAAAAATATTCTTGCTTATATAACAATTGTATTTTTTCTTGGTTTCTTCCATATAATTATTTTTCTTTGTCAAAGTCTATCATTATGTTCTAAATCTTCCAAATGCATTGTTATATGTTCTTTTATATTTTTTTCTTTCTCTACTTTTCTCACATCATAGTGCCACTATATAAACATTTTTTTTAATTTTGCCGTAAGTGTTGTCCATGATTCAGACCAGTTTTTATAAAGTGTTCTCATAGTAATATGATCTTTCCATAACTGTATTACTAATTGCTTTCCTTCTTCATTCAATGCTTTTTCATTTATTCTTTTTATTCCTATGCTTATTTTATATGTTCCCTGTTTTCTTTTATTTCTAGCCATATTGAAACATGATCAGAAACTCCTGTTTCCATTACCCCCTTCTCCTGTAGCTAAACCTTCTAATACTGTAAAATATTCTATTTTAGTTCTAAACATACCTGTTTTGTAAGTCCATGAATTTTTGTCCCAATGTTTTAACTTACCACATCTTATAACATCTAACATTTTTCTTATATCATTTCCTTTCTTTTTACCATTGCCTCTTAAATCACAAATACAATCTCCTGTTATTGTAATATTCATATTTATCACTACATAGTATAAGATCTGATGAATTAAGCTTTCCCTTTCTTTACAGTTTGTATAAGCATATAATGTTATAATTCTACATACTTGTTCTTTCCATTTTAAATCTACACTGGTTAACCTTTCCATTTCTGCTAAAGTTACATCTAATATCTTTGCTGTATTTCTACAGAATATGGCTATACTAAAACATCTCTCATTTTCCAAATTCCATATTATATTTCTTCCCTATAGTTTCTTTGTTTGTAATCTTTCTTCATTTATTTAAAAATGTGTCTTCTAATATAATTACATCTGCATCAGAAATATTACATCACTCCAAAATTCTTATTCTTCTTACTGTGTTCTTAATACTTATTCTGGCACCAATATCAAATTATGCAAAAGTTACCCATGCTAAGATCCAGTCTGTGTGGATGGTGTATCTCCTTTCTGACTGACAAAGATGACAGATAGCTTACTTGCCAAAACACTGCTTGATCATTTCAGTGATTCCTTTTAATCCAGTTTAGAAATACTCAGGAAACAATAGTTTCATGAGGTAAAAACTGGTGATTTCTGCAGCCCCAACTAGCCTAGGCTGAAAACACTGTAACACAGGAAGAGAAATCACATGTAAACAGATAAAGGATGGTGGACAGTACTATCTAAGAATGGCAGGGGGGGGGGCAGGAACATACCAAACACAAATAAAGGAAAACAGGCTATAATGAACAGCACACTCCCTGCCTGGTATCTGTAGATACAACTATTACTATATATAATAATTTGATATTGGTATATATATTGATTTATAAGATGGTAATGAAATTGAGATGAAATTGAGATGAATTACAATTTAAATCACAGTATTGAACTAATAAATTATTGCACGAACCATAGGTATTATAATACATTATAAAATGTAAGACATAAATATACTATATTTTACGAATTACAATAAGGAAATTGAGCATTATTTGGTACATGTGACTTTAAATGCACATTTCAAATGCATTTTTTATAGAAATGTACTGTTTTTAGATAAATGCACTTTTTCTTTAAATGAAGCTGTTTTTTAAACTTTTGGCACCAAAAATAATATTTAAAAGGCTAATTGGTTAATTGATATTATTCTGAGGAAGTCCACATTGCATGTGGATGAAAGTGGTTAATCTTACATCATTTTTAATAGTTATATATTAAAACTGTGGAATACAACTTGTTGGTGTTTGTGTTTTTCTGAGGTAGCCAGCATCCAGTAGCATTTTCATAGCAAGCAATAATGACATTATACTTGAACTTTCCTAGTGTCATCACTTGTGGCACAGTCTTTAAAAGTGCAGGTAGCTTTCACATCTGGCACAGCACTGGAATCATTCTCTAGAGGTGGGAGTAAGACATTCTCCATCACCGGCTTGCAGAAGTTCTTCACAGCTCCGTCTCTTGTGGTCCTTACTTCCATCTTGCGAACTCTGCCATCTTCACCTTGAATAGCCTTAGTGATGAGACCCATAAGCCCATCAATGTGGTGAGCTTGCTGATATTTTAGCAGAACTAGATCACCTTCTTGTAGGTTAGTCTTCCGTGTCTGCCATTTCCACTGTCTTTGCACAAGGTTGACATATTCTCTTCTCCATCTTTCCTAGAAACAGTCTGACAGATGTTGCACATGCCTCCATTGACATTTATAAAGATAGCAGTGACTGAAAATTCCTGGTGGAGTAGGAACCAGTCCTGTTTTCTGGGTAAGAAGAGTGGCTGGAGTGAAGATGACAGGAGCCTCTGGATCAGAGGATACAGGAACCAAAGTTGTAGAGTTTATGATGGCAGCCACTTCAGTGAAGAAAGTTGTTAAGACCTCATGGCTCAGACGCATAGGGCCCATGTCACGGAGCATAGAGTCCAGAATCTGTGTTGCCATACCAATCGTTCTTTCTCATGCTCCATCCATGTGAGATTAATGTGGTGTATTGAGTTTCCATTCACATCCTCTGCTGCTCAAATGCTTTTCACTTGACTTGTATTAATCTGTATCTCCTTACATACTGAGACAAAGTTGGTTCCACGGTCTGATCTGAGCAGCTTCACTGGACCTCTAATGGAGAAGAACCTTCTGAGAGCATTGGTAAAGCTTGATGTATCCATAGATTCTAACACTTCAATGGGCACAGCATGTATACTCAAACATGTAAACATTACCACCCATCATTTATTAGCTTGGCCACCTCTAGTCTTCCTTGCCATTACTGTCCAAGGTTCAAAGACATCAAGCCCAACATAGGTGAAAGGTGGTTATGTCCTTAATCTTTTGGTGGGTACATTTGCCATAAATTGTTGCTGTTGTTTCCCCCCTTAGTTTTTGACACTTGATATACTTGTGTGGAATGGTAGCAATCACTATTCTTGCTCCACTGATCAATAGTCCTACAACTCTGATGGCACCTTCAGTGCAGTGTCTTCCTTGGTGGCTGACTTGCTCATGGAAATATTGGATAAGTAGGGTAGCCTCACGGTGCTTGCTTGGTGTAATTAGAGGGTTCTGATCCTCCTCTTGTGACCTTGATCTATTCAAATGACCATCAACCCTGATCATGCCATGACAATCTTTGACTAGCTCAACCTGCAGAGCAGACTATTCTGGGAGATCTATCCTTTACCTTTCAGACACTTGAACTCTTCTGAGAAGATTTCCTCTTGTACACGACGTATGACATGCAACTTTATCTTTTCAACTTTAGACACACTAGGTGATTTCTTGTATGTATGCCGTCCATGACAAATCAGCATCTGGTTGGTATTACAGAAGCTCTGAGCAATATGAGCCAACAGTGCTATGGTGCATGTAAGTCTTGTCCAGGAAGAGAAGTATTCAAATCACCTTGTTCCGAAGCTAGAGTTTAAACATATTTCAGAGATCAGTGAAGTAACCTCTTGGCGAATCTCAGAATCACTGGTTGGCTCAATGAGTTCAAACTTGGAGTCACTGTCAAATGTTAGAAAAGACTGAGACAACAGGAACTTTGGTCCTGAAAACCAGTGGGAATCTGCAAGCTTGGCAGCTGGTATTGACCTGGTGACAAGATCCGCAGGATTAAACTCACATGGAACATAATGCCACTGTTCAGGTTTGCTTGACTTTCTTATACATTCCACTCTGCTGGCTACATACACATAGGATCGTCTGACGGTGTTATGTATGTATCCAAAAACAACCTTACTATCTGTGTAGAATTCAGTGGCATCAATATCAATAAAAATCTCAGTTTGCAAGAATTCTGAAATTTCTGTAGCTAAAGTTGCCCCACACAGCTCAAGTCTAGGGATGGTGTGTGCAGCTCTCGGAGCCAGCCTGGCCCTTCCTAACACAAAGCCCACTCTTGGTTGCCCAAAAGAATCGATTACCTTAAGTTAAATAACTGCTGCAATAGCTTCTGTAGATGCATTTATTTATTTATTTACATTTGTTGACAGGGAGTGTTGGAGCATTGGAGAAAATATGAATCTTCTACCTTCTACTGTCATTGTGGGAGCTAGAAGGATAACAGCATGGAATGTGAAGCTGTTCCAAGGCCTTAAGGGATTCTTTCCACTTCTCCCACCTTGGCTGTAAGTCTGTTGGCAATGGGACATCCCAGTCTATAACACTTTCATTGATTTCTCTAAGTATAACTCTTCCTTGTACGGTGACCAGTGTCACAAAGCCTAAAGGGTCATACAAGCTAGTCACAATTGAAAGAAACCCACACTTGGTGAATGGCTTTTTTTTTTCCATAGCTGAGACATGGAAGGTGAATGTGTCTACATTCACATTCCAGTGCAGACCAAGACTCCTTTGTCTGTGGGCAACGGGTCTTTGCAAAGGTCTATATTCTTCAAGTCCAGTGCATGGTCTTTTAGATCAAAAACCTTCATGACTTCACTGTTACATACAGTCTTGTGAAGTCTTAAATTAGCCTGTGACAAATGCTGTTGGGTTCTTTTCAACAAATCAATGGCTTCTTTAGCTGTTGACAAGGACTTGATGCCATTATCAGTATAAAAGTCTCTTTCTATGAACTTTCAGGTGTCAGAAACAAACTCTTTTTCACATTCCTTAGCTATTCTTCTTAGTCCATATCTTGCTACTGCTGGAGATGGGCTATTACTAAAAACATGAACCATCATGCAGTACTCTATGATGTCATCATTGAGATCACTGTTGCGATGCCACAGAAATCAGAGATAATTTCTGTGGTCTTGAACAATGAAGCAATGAATGCTGAATATCTGCCATAACTGCAACAAGTTCCTTCCTGAACTGCACCAGCACTCCAATGAGGTTGTTGGTCAAATTAGACTAACATTATTTAGAGAGATACCTTTGAAATGTGCACTTGGATCGAAGACAACTCTGATCTGTCCTGGCTTCCATGGGTAGTAGACTCCAAATTATGGGAGATACCAGTACTCTTTACCTTTTTTCAGTGGTGGAGTGGATTCTGCATGATTAGTGTCCAATATCTTCTGCATGAATCACAAAGTGCTCTCTTATGTTGTTTGTTTTTCAGTGTCTTCTTGAATTTGATAAACCTAGACATAGCTTGCTCAGGGTTGTTTGAAAGAATAGCTTTTGGACTGCAGAAGGGTAGAGGAGCTGTGCAACTATTGGAACTGTCCTTAACAAATCTATTGTCCATCAACTTAGTGAAAAGGTTGAAAACTGACCTGATGCAGTAGCTTGTACTCTGAACCCACCATAGTCCACTTCTCTTGAAGATAAGGTAATTTAGACACAATTGGATTTATGCCATGAGTGGTATCTAAGTAGCTGAGTCCTGGGAGGTGGAGATCTAGCTTTGTTCTTTCCATTTCAAGGAGAAGGACACTTAGTTTTTGAAGCTTGTGATTATCTTTGCCAGTCAATCTTGGGAAGTCATGAAGTTTCTTAAAGAAGGAAAGTTCAATGGCTATAGGGCTGCCATAGACTTGCTCACGTCACTCTTAAACAAGGTTATATCTTAGTGATGATACCTCAATATTGGCAGACTTGATCCTCTGAGTCTGTTCTGAGGATTGAGGCCCAAGCCACTTGATTAGCAGATCAAGCTCTCCCATAGGCTCAGTGTCCAGGTTCTTGATTACTGCTTTGAATGTAGCTCTCCAGTGTCTCTAATTTTCTGTTAAGACATCACAGTGAGCATTGTATTTTGCAAAGTCAGTCATATCAGTCCTTTTGCCTTTTTTATATCAGCAGATTGTCCTGGTACTTCACTGTTGGAAACAGTTGCTGGCATATACTGCTAGACTGAAGGAGCAAATGCTGTAATGGATGGATTCAATCCAAACAAGCATTTTGAATCTAGAGTTCTTGCAAGATTTGTTGACAGTAGAGGTTGCTTTGAGGGAAGTGCAGGAGTCATCCCAGGAAGGTTTACAGTGCCTTTATGACCTTCAGGAAGCTGAGAAGTGCACTGGCTGGATAATTCACTCATCTGAACTTTACCGTTGGAAGGTATGACATCTTCTGTCTGTTGCACTGGAGAACTATATGCAGTGTCTCTAACTGAAGACACATTTGCATTTCTAGTGCTGTGATCTAGGACAAACTGTAAAGTCCACTTTGTAGGATCTTCTGAAGCTGTCAAAATGATGTGAGACACTTCTTGCTCTTCCTCCTCGGCAGCTTGCTCCAGGATACTTAATTTTGCTATGGCTACCACTTCCTTTTTTTCCTTCTGGAGGACTTCTAACTGGACTTCTGCTTCTGCTTTTCTGTGAGCAGCTTCTGCTTGTGCCTGGGCAGCTATAACTTTAGGAGCTGCTTTCTTCTTAATGCAGCAAACTTGGGCCTTAGTTGCCTCTGCCTCAGCTCGGGCCCTAATCAATTGACTGCTTAAGGATGACCTCTGGGAAAGGGATCTCACTGATTTGGATAATCCCTTGGATCTTCTGGATGAAGTAGAAGGGCAGGACACATCTAGCCTAGATGTTGCTTATAAGAATATGAGCTGACTCTGTTGATCACTAATGGTAAAATGTGTCAATTCTTGCAATGCTTCTTCCATGCAGGTACTTGACAAGAAGGAAGAATATTTTTCAGAAGTCTTGTAATTCCCACAGTCCTTTTTAAGCCTTGTAAGTGCATCACTGAGATGCAGTGAATTATTGTCAGCTTCATCAGCAATGGATATGCAGGGATCAATTTTATTCAATAGCTTTAATAAACCATCAGTCATTTCTTCCATTTGAGCATCATAAGCTTTCATGCATTTCACAGATTGCTTGGCCTTGCATCTGGAGGTTTGCTCTGCTCCTGCATATCAGTGTCTTAAGCTGCAATAGTTACTGATTCATCACTTTTTTGTGGTGAGTCCATTTCTGCCAAATTCACAGGGATGTGAGTCTTGGCAGCTAAACAGTTAACAAAAAGGCTTGTAGAATCCTCACAGTCACTTATTTGTAAACATGCTCTGAAACTGCAGGGGGGAAGTTCTGGAAGCTTACAAAATTAACACAGACAGTGCTCTGCTATAGTATACTTGCATATAGACAAGTCCCTATTTTGAAGTGGACTTTTATAGCTTGCAAATAGAAAGACGCAAGAGAGCACAATCTTGCAACATCAGGGAATAGTCCTAGTTGCAGACAGATTCCTAACGTCACAATATAATCTGACAGTTTAGCAAGGACTATAGCTTAATAGCAGTCACACAACATGTGGATATGCTTGGGTTATTGTTTCTCTAACTGATGATCCTTTACAGCAGAGAAACGTTTTATACTCTCAGTTTCCATCAGAAGGCAGAGGGGTCTGCGAGGCTGTCTAGCTTGACTTCAGTGTAGGCAATCCTGCAGGTGCTTTCCAGTTCTTAACTTCAATAAAGATTATAGAATGACTTGCAAGGCTAACCATTTTTTACTATTATGGCACCAATGTTGAATTATGTAAAAGTTACCATCCTAAGACCAAGTATGTATGGATGGTCTATCTCCTTGCTGACTGACAGAGATAACAGATAGTTTACTTGCCAAAATGCTGCTTGATTGTTCCAGCTATTCCTTTTAATCCAGTTTAGAAATTCACAGAAAACAGTTTTATGAGGTAAAAACTGGTAATTTCTGCAGCCCAAACTAGCCTAGGCTGAGGACACAGGAACAGAAATCACATGCAGATAGAGAAAGGTTGGTGGACAGTACTATCTATCTAAGAATGGCAGGGGGCAGGAACATGCCAAACACAAACAAAGGAAAACAGGCTGCAATAATGCATAATACTATTCACATTTACAGAAAGCACTATAAAATTTTCATTTTCCCTGTTTCTTATATTCATGGTTTCATAAATTCATAGCTAATTACTAGGCTAGCTTTCTTAGTTTGCCATTCTAAACTTAACCATTATACCAGGTCCCAATATATAGCTGCATATATTATTTTTCATCAATTTCCAATCTTTTTTTTTGCTTTTGTACTTATCACATTTAAATTTTATTTTTCTGTCTTTTACCATTAGAATTCTTTGTTTTATTTATATTACACCTCAGTTTACGTCTTCTTCAGCACTTATTACAGAACCTTCTTCTATGTCCTCTATTATTTTTTTATATACATTTTCTTCTATTTCTACTACATCTAAAAATTTCTTCCTGTTCATTTTCTTCTCTTTCTTTTTCTTTTTCCTTACTGTTATTTTCATTTTTGCAATCCATCCATATATGTCCAATTTTGTTACATTTATAACATTCTAATTCACATTTTGGCATCATGTCCTATTTCTCCACAAATATAACATTTTCTTTGGTCATAGTTACTTATCAACTGTCCTTCTTTAACACACACATAAAAAAGCATGTTTTGGGTTGTTCCAGTACTTTACAACACTCCTATACCCCTCCACATTTATCAAGATTGGTATGTTTATAACTTTTTCTCTTTCTATTTTAACACAATTTTACAGTCCCAGCCACCAGTCCATAACCCCCTTTTGTAATAAACATTTGCAATGTCTAGCACTTCTTTACATAAAACTTTCAAATACCCTTTCAAGTCTCTCTCGCTACCTGATTGCGAATCTTATTTTTTTTCCTGTTAAATGCCTTTATTGCATAAAGATTCCATGGGTTACAGTCTTTCTTTTCTTCATATTCTCCATGAAAATTTTCCATTGAAAAATATGATGTCACAAAATGCCTCTTTGTTAAGAAGGATAAATGCTCTTACCTCATGTGCTTTTTCACCCAAAGGAGCTGTTAAATTGTCCCATAATTCATACCTATCCATTTCATTGTATTCTTTACTTTGAATCCTTACTATGTTCTTCCTCTTTTCATTTCCTTCTGCCTGTTTTCTGCTACTTTTGTCTACTTTTACTTTATCTGTGTATATTTTCTTTTCCATCTCATCACTATTCTTCAGGATTGTCACTGCATCCTTCTTTTGCATTTTCTCCATAATGTCACCCTAGGAAACATCTCCTTCATTTTCTGGCACACTCTGCACTATTTCTTTAAATAAATCATCCAAAACCCTCCCGATTGGACATGTGTAACTATACATCCATCATTTGCTATCTTATTTCCATCAAACAGATTTCTTTGAAAGATTTCCTCAGGATCCTGCACACATTCTCTGGTCTTGTTATTTGCTTTCTTCTTCATTTCTTTCACTACTCCATCATCACCTTCTGTCTCCATCTTCCTCCCTGTTTCACTGGACCACCTCTGTGCATGGAATGGAAACAAGAAGTGCTCCGTGAAAATGGGTCCTGCTCACAACAACAAGTAGGAGTTCTTTAGTCTATTTACAAATATATACAGCTTACATACAACTTTTCAATACATATTTACATATACAATATTTACAATATTTATAACATGATTCTTGCATTTATATTAAACCTTCAATTTTTTAATCCCCCCACTCTATTTTCCACAACCAAGGTCTTACATTCTTCAAAATCTCTGATAATAACCATTTCCATTGTATTTTACTTCATTAATTCTTTTGTTCCATATTATCCATATTATACAAATTATTTTGCATCCAGTTTATTAATATCCTTTTGTTTTACATATTTATAATCTCCATATTCAAACATGTCCATACTGATACATTCAATGTTCTCCAGTTCTTTTAAGTATTCTTTATCATACATTTCCTTCCACAGTTTAAATGTTCTTTTGCACGTTATAAAGACATGTTCAATTGTCTCTAATTCACCACAGTGTAAACAAATTCTATATTTTATTGTCTTATGTGGCATGTTTGCTTTAACCGGTAACTTGCTTATTGATAATTTCCACAAAAAATCTGTACATTCTACATGTTTTGTATATCTATTAATTCTCATTTTTACTGCTTTAATCTTCTCTTTACTTATATGCTTCCAAGGATAAACATAATAAAATTTCTCCATTATATTCTCATGCCAAATCCTTCTATTTTTCCTCTGTTTATTATATCAATTTTCCATAGCAACATTTTCTCTTGATATAATTTTAAATCCATACAATAAACTTTTTTGCTCCTTTTTAAATATTCCAACTTTTCCCAAATTGCTTTCTATTTCCCTTCTATGATTTTTTTTTATTAAATTTTCTTTATCTTTCCTATTTACTAAGATTTTATACAGATTTAACAAAAAAATATATACAATTGGCTGTAACAAGCTCAACCCTCCTTCTTTGTTGTTTACATAAAGAATGTCTCTTTTCACTGAGTTTAAACTTGACCCCCAAATGAATGTAAAAATTACATTCATTAGATCCTTTTCTAATGGAATTGTACATACATTAGCTATATTTGCAATTTTACCTAATATTATAGAGTTATTTAAAAGTCCCAAATTCTTTTTTTTTTTGTTTTTTTTTTGATTTCTCCAAGTCTTTTGAGTTTCTAATACCATGATGGAAATGGACCCCATTCCTAAGTCAAAGTACAATTAAAGTCTATGAAATTAATATTGTTTCAGTCTTTAATGCCAGCCAGAAGTGCTCTTCACAGGACCGGCAATGTGCCCAGTAATGACTCCTTCTACAGTTTGTATGGGGTTACATGTATTGTTAACATATCTAAATATGATTGTAGTTTCTTTTTTTTATAAGACCCATTGCTCCTACTTCTATTGGAACTGTCTGGGTATCTTTTTTCCACATTGCTCTCATTTCTGTCTGCAGATCCTGATTATTTTATGACTTTGTGCCCCTCTGTATGCAGGACACTGTAGTCACTGGGTATGGCAATTTCAATGAACAATGCTACTTTTTTCTTCTTTTCATGGACCACTATACCCAGTTTTCTAGCATCTATCCTTTGAACTGTTGGTAATGGGTGATCCCATGCAATATAGACTTCATCATTTTCAGTGATGCTTTGTGGCTCATGTTTCCAGTGTTTTTCAGCCACTTCAGTACCATAATGTTTGCACAAGCCCCAGTGCAACAGTCTCATCACATTATTATGCCTTTCAGTATACAGTTGTTGTTGTGTCTTTCGGCTTTTCCTGATTAGGGGTCACTACAGTGGAACTCCAGTCCGCTAATGATTGGTACTTGATTTTTACGTGCCGAGTTACCAGCCCAGTCATTCTGCAATTAATATGTCACAACCAGCAATGTGCAACTGTTTCACAAAACCTACATTAGTCTGTTTCTCCCACATGTTCAATGGACTTTGTAAACCAATGTGTATGTAGCCCATTATCTTGTGCCACCAATATTTTTTCCTTTTTCCTGTATGACAGCCTAAATGTTCTCCAAAATATGCAGATATCTCATATTCTATCATAACTGTCCATGGCTGCTTTCTTAATTGTTCTTTCCCAAACTTCTTCCCTAAGATTTCTCTCTCTTCTTCTTTAAATTTAGTGCCCTGTATTTCTCCCCCCAAAACTACTCCTTTATTTTTATCTTTATTAATAGTCAATCCTATCATCGTCAGTTCTTTAATATAGCTGTTTTCATCCATTCTGTATACTTAACTGCTAACACTAAATCATCTGCATACGTAAACATAACTGGAATTGTAATTCCTTCTGGTGTCTGATATCTAGCTTTTTCCAATATCAACTTGATCTCAGTGACCACTGCATTCCTAATTAATGCAAATAAGATGCTGCTGGTTGGACATCCTTGTTTAATATGACTACTTAGACTTATAGTTTCACTTATTCATCCATTGACTAGCAATTTTACTTTGTTCTCCATGTAAAGTGGCTTCAGAAAATGTACTATTTTATTGCTAATATTATATTCCTCTAACATTTTCCACAATGCTTTGTGTTAAACTTTGTCAAAAGCTTTATTTACATCTCCTATTAACATTTTTAATTTTGTTCTTCTGTTTGTTATGTCATATACCAATTCTCTTATTATTATTAATAGTTCTTGACTTCCTTTACTTCTAGTTCCAAAGATTGCCTCTGATAATAGCTTATTAACTTTATTTGCTATTCTTTGTTTTATCATTTTCATGAAAATCTTATAATGTATATCATTTAGTTCTAATGGTCTCCAATTTTTTATATCCATTTTTCTCCCTTTTTCCATATGAATTTCATTGCCCCTAAACATATCTTTTCTTCATTTATACATTTTCAAACCATTCAGTCATAGCTTCTATGAAATATTCTTTTTGCCAATCTTGCATATTTCTGTACATTAAGTATTTGATTCCATCTATACCTGTAGCTGATTCTACATTTACTGTCTTAAGTTCCTTTTCTAATTCTATTATTGTAATCTTTTCTTCCATCCTTTTATTGTCTTCTTCAGTTAATGTGTTTAATTCCCATCTATCCTTTAATGTAATGGCACTTATTGAAACTGTATCTACTATATATTTTTAAACATTTTCATAAAATTCTTCTTGTTTATTTACTGTGCATCTTTTCCATCTTTTAATTCTGTCATTATTCTTGTATTTCCTTTAACCATTTTACTTAACTATGATGCTACTTCTTCCTTCTTCCCATGCAAAAAATATTGTTGCTTAAACAGCCTTCTTTTAATCTTTTCTTGATTCATTTCATACAGCTTTCTTTCTTTTTTCTATAAACTCTTCACTATTACTTGCTATGATTCTGAATATTTGGTTACTAATTTCCTTATAGACATCAACATCTTGTAGTCTTTGCAATTTTTGCCATTTTAATGTCTGTTTTCTATATTTTTCCTTCAAACTGATCCACCAACTCATCCAGTCTTTATAAAATTCTCTCATTCTTATATGATCTTACCTTACTTGTAGTGTTGTATCTTTTGTCTATTCATCCAATTCTGCTTCATTAATTATTTTTATTCCTTTAACTATTTTTATATAATTCCTTTTTTCTTGTATTTTTATCCATATAGTTAAATGGTCTGAAAAGCCTGTATTTTTACATCCTTGGGCTAGTATAATCAAACTGTCTGAAACTATTAATTAGTAAATTTCAGTTCTTAAATTGCTTCTTTTGTATGTCCAATTCTTATTTTCCCATAAATATACTTTGTTGTATTTAATCATAGCTAGAATTAATGTTCCTTCTTTACATCTGTGTCTTAAATCACAGTTAAAGTCCTCCATTACAATTACTTGCATGTTTAAATGTATACAATCCATTATTTTTCTAAACGTAATTACTCTATACATTTTATTTTTATGTCCAGTATTATTATTATTATTCCAATAAGTTGTGTCTTTCGGCTTTTCCCGGTTAGAGGTCGCCACAGCGGAACGCCGGCCCGCTAATGATTGGTAGTTTATTTTTACGTGCCGTGTTACCAGCCCTGACACACAACCTTCAACGAAGGTACGCCCATTCACGCATGTCTTCACACAGAAGACGCTCTAGCTGAGAATCGAACTGGACAGCGTCTTACTGTGAGGCAACAACGCTACCGCAGCACCACCGCCGCAGGTATTATTATTTGGAATTTAGGTAGTGAAAATGTTCTTTTATAGTCATCCTATATAAAGAAGGGATAGCTATTTTAGATTATGCGATAGTACTTATTATTATTCCAGTAAGTACTATCGCATAATCTAAAATAGCTATCCCTTCTTTATATAGGATGACTATAAAAGAACATTTTCACTACCTAAATTCCAAATTACTTTGTCTTTCCATAAACCATTATTTGTTCCCTTTCTTCATCTATTCTTATATCTATAAATGCTATAATATCCATATCTAATGTCATACACCATTCTAATAATCCTAATCTGCAATGAATATTCTTCATGATGTTGACATTAATGGCTAAGATTCTCACTACAATGAATGAATTTTATCTTCATCCTTTTTCTTTTTTGCTTTCTCTTATAGATAGATTTTTTGGACTTATGTTTTCTGCCTTTTACTCTTTTACCTATGGAACCATTTTTGCTTCTTACTTTTACCCATTTGTTTTCTCATTCATCACTTGTATAGCTTATTTTTTCTTCCTCATTTGTTTCCTTATCTTTTACATCATTCATACGCTCTCTTGCACTAATTGTTGCTTTTATATCATTCATTTGTTGATTTTGCACTTCCTCTATGTGGTCTGATTAAATTTTCTCCTTCTCCTGTTCCTGTACTAATGTTGCTTCTTGTGTATGTTTCTCTAGTTCAGTACAATCCATCCAAGAATAACCTATCACATTTTATACACTTCTGTTCACATTTCTTTGCTTTGTGGCCACTTTTTCTCCCCATATAAAACATTTTTTTTTATCACAATTACTAATTAAACAATCATGCTTACCACATGAAAAACACATATTGGGTTGCCCCTAATGTCTCACCATACCTATGTTTCCATCAATATTAATTATATTTGGTAAATGTACAATTTCTTAATCTTGTATTTTCAATATTACACCACATTCCCTAACCACAGTCCATAAGCCGCTATTATCATATATTTTGTTACATGTATAACATCTCTACATATAGTCTTTAAATGTTCTTTTAAATCATCTCTTTCAATTTCAGTTCTAAACTGAAGAAACACTTTCTTCTTGGCTTCTCTGTAAAAGGCCTGTATCACATATATGTTTCAATGATAAATATCCTTTCTTTTATCATACTGTTCTAAAAACTTTTCCATATGTTGAGCCTCTACAAATAAAGTGCCACAAAATATATCCTTATTAATTCAAATAAAGGCTCTTACCTCTCTGGGTTCTATCCCCAGTGGTGCTATGATGCTGTCCCAAACCTCATATGTGTCTAACTCCTTATCCACCTTTCTGCTTATCTTCCTTTTAATTTCTGCCTTTCTTTCTTTCTCCTTCTCTCACTCTGTGTGCATGCAATCTCTTTTCTCTCCTGTGAATTTTCATTCTCCTGAAGCCTGTCCATTATCTCTCCCCATTGTGCTGCCTTTTCACTCTTCAGTTCGCTGTGGTCTATTAACTCTTTTAAGTAGACATCTTACAAATCTCCTGATTGGAGGCTTGTAACAACACATTCTGATATAGAAATATCTGTTGAAAACAGATTCCATTGTAAGGTATCCTCCGAATCAAGCATCACGCTATTTTCTGCCTGTTTCTTCTCTCCTATTGTTCCTTCCACATTACCGCTGCCATTCTCCTCCTTTCTCACATCTTCTGAGTCCTTCTCCACAGCTGTTCGATTAACAGCACTTTTATCCTCCATAGTAATCACCGTGCTGTCGTTCTCCTTCATGCCACACTGAATTAGGTCCCCCTTTTGATGGCTCGTACAAAGAGTAGGGGAAGTTCTTCAATGCCCTGATCAAATATCCCCTAGTAGTATAAAATATTACCTCGGATCTCCTCTGAAAAAAGGCCACTAGCCTAGAGGAACTAACCCACAAGGGATAAATAACTAAAGAAAGAAGGAAGGAAAGAAAGAAAGTTCTACATGGAGAAATGGATAGTGGTAAAGGAAGGAGTCTGGTTATATCAGAAGAGAGATTGGTTGATTGCATTCCTGAGTACAGACAAAAATGGCAAAACTCTTCCAGAGGTAAGGCTGAGAAAAGTTACAAAGGGAGAAATACATAATACCAACTCTCAGATCTCACCTTGCAAATAGGGAAGAACTGACAGAAAGGGCTTCAGGTTATTAATGTCAGAGGAAGTCAAATCATAGTGATTCAGTATTCCATATTTCTGAGATCCTACAGTAAACCATTTTCAGTGGGAACAAAACATGTAATTGGAAGGTTCATGCAACCTTTTATTTGTTTAGCTTTATAAAATATGTACTGGAGTACTGTAAAATTTCTGAGCAGTGTCAAACCTGTAAAGCTGGAGACAAAACTAAGCATCCTTAGTACCTTTACCTATTACCAGTAAACCAATGCAGGAGGTAACTAAAGGCTCTGTTGGCTTACTTAGGACCCCCGAGTGTTATGCATAAAAGGTTTATAGTGGCAGTAGTTAGTTATGCTGTTAGGTATCCTAAATCTGTGGTATTGTCCTCTATGGAAGTGGAGAGTGTAGCCAGTGCTTTACTGGGACAATTTAGCAGAAGTGCTTTTAAGAGGAATGTTTTATCAGACAACGATGCCAGTTTTATATGTGAACTTTTGCTGTGTTTGTAGAAGAGTGCATAATTCTACACCTAAAAAGTATCCCTTACTATTCACAGATGGGTCAGTAGAACAAGTCTGCTCTATTCTTAAAAATATGTTAAGTGCATTTGTAAGTTAGGTCAAGAAAGACTAGGGCTAGCATTTAATGCAGATTTTTTGAAGAGAGGGAAAACTCCTCCAAGTTTTATAAGGTTTCACCTTTTCAAATCTCATAGGATTAGAGAATATCTTGTTTTAATCTGTGATGAATCATAAAGTGAAAGTGACTGCCATGAAAAGAATTGGGCTGTAATGTGCCCTAAGCATTAGGGAAAGGTTTAATGAGCTTCAAAAAGTGCTTAGCAGGAAAAAAAAAAGTTATGACTGGAAGGACCCTGCAGCCCAGACATGCTATGGCAAACAGTAGACAACAGCACTCATTCCTGTCTGGCAGAACAAATTGTAAGGTGATGGAAAAAGCCATTTGTTACTGACAGGAAGGTAATTTACACAGTAGAATGCTGAGGCAAAATCAGAAGTATAAAGCATGCATATAAATCTGTGTAAACCATATTTTGACAGTAATGCTTTTGTTTTTAGTATATATAACAATTTGAGGGGTACAGTTTGATAAATCTCCTGGGTGAAACTAAGCCGAGGATCTCTTTGGATAAAATTATGCTAACATATGATTTGTTTAAACAAATTAATAGGTCAGACTTTACCCTTTGTTAAAGAAAGCCTTGAACAAAGTAATGACTTGGGTTTTTGGGAGTGCCAAAATTGTCTAAATTGCTCTTCTTCATACTAGAGAGGTATGCTGAACATACCTGTCAGCTGTCCAGATTTTCACAGAATGTCCAGATTTTGGCTCACATTTTTGGTCTGTTCCTCATGAAATTTGTAGTTTTCTGGCAAATCACTGGGATGATCTGAGGACTGAAGTCACCAAATAATGACACATTTGAGTTTCAGACTTTAAATCCTTCAGAAAATGTATGTTAACACAAACCCTATTACTCTAGCAACTTTCTAAGTTCATAAGAGCAATATTTAAAAGGTGTCCCTATTTTTGGGCCTTTGTCACTCAATTTTGTTAGTCTTTGTCCATATTTCTTGCACTAAGAATTTGAGAGGTATGATGCCGAATGCCTTGTATTGCATATATTTTGTGGGAAATAATGTGGTTATATATATTATTCCTCAAATATCCAGGACTGTTTGTAAGCCTCTTAGCCCCCCCAAGCCTTTCTGTGTTGGAAGGATGCCTTCTAGCTTGTCAGTGCACGTGGTAAGCACTAGGTAGCCTATCTACCACAAGAGGAGTGGTTTCTGGCCCAGAAATTGTAGTTTATTGGCCGTTTGGGCAGTTTTTTTTCCATCTCTTTCAACTTTCTGGTTTAAAAGCCTGCATTTGTGCTTTGCCTGCCTTTCCTGTAACTAGTCTAGTCCAGATACAGATTTGTTGTATACAGGACTGTTTGTAAGCTTCTGAGCCCCCCCAAGCCTTTCTGTGTAGGAGGGAAGACTTCTAGCTTATCAGTGGGAGTGGTAAGCAGTGGGTAGCCTTTCTATCACAAGAGGAGTGGTTTCTGGCCCAGAAGTTGTAGTTTATTGGCCGTTTGGGCAGCTTTTCCATCTTGTTCACTGTTCTGGTTTAAAAGCCCTTGTTTGCGCTTGTTTCCTGCGTTTCCTATAACTAGTCTACTCCAGATACAGATTTGCTGTATCCAGGACTGCTTGTAAGCTTCTGAGCAGTGCCAAACTCTGCTCTTCAATGTATCCTTTAGATTTGCTAGTTCTCTCCTCTCCTGCACTTTTACTAGCTTATTAGTCTAGCACTTTACCAGACTTCTTGTAGCAATTATTGTAGCACACAAAAGTGCTACCAGCACTAAAAGTTCTACAAGGAAACAGCTCCAGTACTTATTATTAATGCCCACCCCTCCAGGCATGTCTAAATGTCAGTTCCCTGTGCTTTCTCCTATTAACCTGGTGATGAACTTGGGCATCCTGAGGCAATGTAGTAACTGCCTCATGTACACTGACAATCCCCTCCTCTTACCTCCCAACACTCAGTCTTGCGAGAGATGCACTTATATATTTAAAATGGAAGCCAAGCAGTCTCCAACCAAGACTGGAATAGCTGGTCAAGAGGAGAAGGTCAACACTTGCACCACACCACATGTAACATATAGCCCTCCAGAACATACACCAGCACTGCCTTCACATAAAAACACAAACCACACACCGACCTTCGCGGAGGCTCTCAATAAAAATATTCCCAAACAGCAGAGACCTCTAAGGTAGAAATGCACTTGACCACCACAACACAACACTAATCGCAAGACACATAAATCTCCTAAACAGTGTGCCACTCAACCAAAGCCCCTAAGGGAAAGCCTCATGCCCAACACACTAGTCATAGATGACATGATAGTGAGGCACACTGATGCCCCACTCACTAGGTTGAATAAAGAGAAAGTAACAGTCAGCTGTCTGTCAGGTGCTAGGATCCGCCACATAACGCACACACTCAGGTCCCTCAACAGCAGGTACAGATATGACTCTGTCATTGTACATGTGGGTGTGAATGACCTGAGATGTACCTCCCTGGACTACATGAAGAGAGACATGGAGGAGCTCTTGGATTATGTAGCCCAGGTGGGTATGACCCTAGCCCTGAGCAGCATCCTACCCTCACTCAGAATGATACCACAGTGCAAGCAGAAAATGATTGATTTCAACAATTGGTTAAGTTTCTGGTGTCATTCTAATGGGATCCAGTATCTGTCTGCCTGGGGTGATATGATTGACAGACCTCGATGCTTTGCCAGAGATGGCCTGCATCTGTCATCCCTGGGCTTCCAGATACTGGCCAAGGCTCTTGCCACCCCTATATTGCCTTTTTTTAGGCGGTATTCCAAAGATCAAATTACCACTGTAACAGTTACAATCAAATGCAATCTGAGGGTCAGTGCTGCTCAACGCTAGAAGTCTAAATCTCAAAATGTACTCACTTGAAGCACTCCATAAAATGGAGAACATCGACATTTGTGTTGTCTCGAGACCTTGTTCAAGGCAGCAGAATACACCCCTGCACTACCAGGCTATAACTCATTCCACACCTTTGGCCCCAGAACTTGGACCTAAGCTGCAAAGGTGGTGGTGTTTCCATATTCATAAAGGATGCGCATACCACCAGACTGGTAGCCCAACATAATGCATCAGCGATACTTCAGGTGCAGCTAACATTGGGTAAGACAGTGAGTCAGATCGTAGCCTGCTATAGGTCCACAACCATGTCCCAAGACTCACATTCCTAAGCACCCTGGAGAATATTAGGCTCCAACCTAACACATTAATACTGGGTGACTTCAACTACCCCTCCATTAACTCGGAAAACTACTCATGTACCAATACACTTGCCCAACGTTTCCTGGAATTCATTAATTCCAATGCCCTGGGCCAGCTCGTTCTTACCCCCACTAGAGGTAGCAACATCCTTGACCTGGTCTTACTAACATGGGCGACCGTTGCTCTACACCAGTAGTCAACTCCTCCCTGGTTAGATCAGACCACAAACTAATCACCTTGGAAATTCACATCCCTCCCACCCCCAAAGGTAACCACCATGAAATACTTCTCCGAGGCTAATGTTGGGCTCTTAAAAACAGAGGTGGCCAACTTCACAGCATCCATGCAAATGGCAAATAGTTGTATGACCGTTGAATCATACACCAATGCACTGTATGAACACGTACACAAATGCATGGATCTCACCAAACCCAATAGAACCAAGACAGTCTCCTCCAAAAAAAAGAAGCCAATCTGGTGGTCCCCTGCCATAAACAAACTCCACAACAGAAGGAGAAAACTGATGCGGAATAAAGTGAAGTTCCAAAACAGGAAAAACTCCCTTATCAGCCTCAACAAAAAGTTGAGATCCCTCATCAAATCCTCTAAAGCTAGCTATGAAAACAGAATTGCAGCAGCTAATAAAGACAAGCACAAGGCCTTCTATAGTTATGTAAAGAATCTCCATGACAATACCCAGATTTGCTCTGAGCTACTGCACAATGGTGCCTCCTATACTGAACCAGCAGATATTGCCAGTATACTGGCTGACAGATTCAGTGCCAACTTTACCCCTGTCCCCTCCCCTCAAAGGACCAATCACAATACCAGTAGATTGCCAGGCACCCAGTATTACTGCTGCACAGGTTAAAACAGCACTGTCCAAGGCTAAGAATACAGCTTCTATGGGACCTGACAATATCCCTGGATGTGTTCTACATGAACTACAGAGTGAACTGGCACCTCACCTGCGTGCCCTGTTTAATCACAGCCTCACCTCAGGCTTTGTCTCTACCGAATGGCGCACTGCTACAGTTATCCCTCTCCACAAAGGAGGAGCGACTATAGACCCTGGGAGCTATCGCCCGATTAGCTTGACGAGTCTGATATGCAAAGCTATGGAATGCATCACCATGGACCTAATAAACAAGGATACAGGGTATCTCCAAACTCTGGAGCCTACACAGTTTGGTTTTGTGAACAGTAGATCATGCCTGCTGAACTTGGGCGACCTCTTTGAGTCAGTCACCAGAGCTGTGGATGAAGGCAAGGTGGTCATGCAGCTT
This sequence comes from Protopterus annectens, assembly GCF_019279795.1. NCBI lineage: Eukaryota > Metazoa > Chordata > Ceratodontiformes > Protopteridae > Protopterus > Protopterus annectens. The sequence continues at coordinate 142,017,083 of NC_056747.1, forward strand.
ACCTTGATCTGGCCAAGGCCTTTGATACCATTCCCCACTCAGGAATTCTAGAAAAAGTCACTAAGCTAGGCATCAACCCCTATACCAATAGGTGGGTTGCAAACTGGCTCACAGATAGAACCCACAGTGTGAAAGTAGCTGACTCCAAGTCAGACTGCCAACCAGTCATGAGTGGAGTCCCACAAGGTTCGGTCCTGGGTCCTCTCCTGTTTGGTATCAACTTCTCTGAAGTCCAGGCCAACACAAAGGGACTCTGGCTGACAAAGTTCACAGATGATTGCAAGTTGGGAGCTATTATTAACTCCCCAAGTGATGTTGACATCCTACAGAAAGGCCTCACTGAGACCAACGACTGGTGTCGCATGGCCTTAAGCTCAATGCCAAAAAATGTGTTGTCATCCCCTTTGGGAAAAACCCGGTTTCCATGAATTACTACATCAATGGTAGTTCACTGAACACAGAAGGCATTATAAGAGATCTGGGAACACAAGTTGACAGCAATCTCTCTTTTGACCATCACATTGCCACTGTGATCAGAAAGTCCTTCTATGTGGCACATCTTCTTACTAAGGGTTTTGCATCCAGGAAGAAAGAGGTGATTGTTGCTAAATAAAAAAACAGAGAGCTGTATGAAACTGATGTTACAAATTTGAAAATTACCATATTTTTTTGCCTTTTTTCCCTGGCCACTAAATAGTCTGGAGCTGAATAATCCCCGCTCTGCTCGCCCTCGCTACGCTCGGGCTCGCTCTGCGCCCCTCCCTGCCCCCATATCCCACCCGCCCCCAGTAAGCCTAAATTTATACCTAACCAACCACACCCCACCTCCTTCTTTAACCAATTAAATTGACCTTAAAGTCACCACTCACTTCTCTACCAATTCCATCCAACCCCTACATATCCTCTCAATTAAAAGTATTATAGCCCAAAGAAAATGAAGTCCACCTCACCCACTTCAATTAAGCCAACGCTAAAAATGTTATCTTTTACTCTACCGCTGATTATCAAACTATATCTACTAACTAAATATGAAGACCAGCCACTCTCAGTTTTTTTCTACCCCAGAAGCCAAACTAGTACCTTCCCATCCCTAAGCTGTTCTAAACTTCATACCCTCCATCTGTCCAGTAAAATACATCATCCCAACCAGCACAACCCCCTTAAACCCAACCCAAAGCACCCCAAATACAAACAAGAGCTTAAACTATTATTTAAGCTTATGAGACTATTAGACTATCTAAGAAAAAATATAACCATAGATGGGGATATCCATCCTAACCCAGGCCCCATGTCAACTCCAATCTCAAACAGCCCACCGCCTACCACATTAAACTCCCTCCAAATATACCACTCAAATATAAGAAGTATAAATAATAAGATTCACAACTTGCATGCCTTACTAGCAATGTACCTCCCTGATATAATGTGTCTAACAGAAACCTGGCTAAAACAAGGGACCAAAGATAATGAGATCATTCCACCAGGCTACAATATATATAGAGCTGATCGCCTGAAGAAAAAAGGAGGTGGTATCGCTGTGCTCTATAAAAGCACACTTAATGTCACTATTAACTCCCCTCAGCCACCCCAGATCTCTAATGCTGAAATACTTGCACTAAGACTACAAATAAACAAAGATAGAAGTATTAATCTAATTGTGACCTACATTCCCCCCGGGAAGAACGCTGACACACTTGAACACATTCTTAGCTGGCTACCAAATAACTATCCTCAAGAAACCATTATCCTAGGAGATGTTAATATAGACTGGACTCAATGCTCCTCAGAAGTCAACCCCACCCATATTAACTTACATGGATTCCATCAGACAATATCTTCCCCTACCAGAGTAGGTAATAATAATCAAAAAGAGAGTATCCTAGACTGGATCCTTATTAACAGTCAACCCCATATGTATATGGCCGGGACCCTTCCAAATGACCTTAGTGACCAGCTCATCACCTACATTAAGAAAAACAAGGTAATATGCTCCACTCCGCCCATGTACAGGTCAGTCAGAAACAGGAAGCATTTTGACCTCACAAAATTCCTGATAGAGCTTAAATCCTTTAACTGGGCATCCCTTAAGCGTATCCCCCTAGAGGAGGCAGTACTTCATTTTAATACCACATTTCTAGCCATACTTGAGTCTCACGCCCCAATAAGTTCAATCAGAATAAAAACACATATTGCACCCTGGTTAACAAAAAACACCAAATTATTAAACAAACTTAGAAACAAAACCTGGAATAAATGGCGTTCAACCAAGTCAACCCTGGACCGCATTAAATTCCAACAACTAAAAAATGAGACCAAAAAAGCAACATTACTTGATAAGAAAAATTACTATTGCCAACTCCAAAATAAATGCCAAAATAACCCTCAAAAATTCTGGACTGGATTAAACAATCTTCTCCACCCAGGTAAATCCTCTACTCCTACCCCAGAAAAACTAAGTGATAAAATCTCTGAAGACGTAGCCAATTCCTTTAACAAATTCTTTACTGACACTATACAATCCCTAGCTAATCAATTACCGACCACTAGCCCCATTAAAACAGATAACTTCCAACAGTCACAATCCGCCTTTAAATTTCAACCTGTCCCTACTGCCTATATACGATCCTTACTGAAGAAACTAAAGCCAACTACTCTCTCTGCTGACCTTCTCCCAGGGGAATACTTACAAAAAGCTGCAGATGTCATAGCTCACCCCATCTCGATACTTATCAATAGAACCATAGCAGAATCCACAATCCCCTCAATATGGAAAATATCCCATGTCATACCTCTCCACAAAGGTGGCTCATCAACAGAACTATCAAATTATAGGCCCATAGCAATACTGTCACCTTTGGCCAAAATCATGGAAAAGTGTATACACAAACAACTTCTTTACTATCTTACCCAGAACAACCTACTAACCAGTTCGCAACATGGCTTCGGACCCCACCATAGTACAACCACTGCTCTTCTCTCTTTTACTGATACAATCAACCACAACCGAAATGACAAAAAAATTTCCTCAGCTCTCTTTCTTGACCTATCAAAGGCCTTTGATATGGTGAACCACCAAATACTTCATAATACCCTAAAAAATCTCCATCTAGACAAACAAGCTCTTGATTGGTTTCTTGGCTATCTCTCTGATAGGAAACAAGCCGTACTCTGGCAGTCTAAGCTCTCTAACCTCTTATCTAATACCATAGGAGTACCCCAAGGATCTATACTGGGGCCTCTTCTCTTTTCAATCTTCATAAATGACCTATACAAAGCCATCCCTGAAGCCACCTGTATTCAGTATGCAGACGACTCGACATTAGTCTGTTCTGATACATCTCCTGTCAACCACACAATCCTGTTTCATGGCAGTAGAGAATTGGCTATTAGGACGTCAACTGATCTTGAATCCAAATAAAACCAAATTACTACTTTTCCACCCCACTCAAAAGATCATACCCATATCCTTTTCTATCCAATCCAAAAATGGGACAATCATCTCCCCAGTCTCCTATACCAAACTATTAGGAGTTTCCATAGATAACAAACTTAGATTTGATATCCATATCAATCAGACCATTAAAACCGTTAATAAAAAACTTGGGTCACTATACTGAATAAAATCTTTTTTTACTCCAACAGCAAAAGTGACCATTGCCCGCTCACATCTTCTCTCTACCCTCCTGTATGCCTCCCCTATGCTCACTAATCTCAACATAGCTGAACTAAATAATTATTGCGTTGCTATAATCATATTGCCAGATTTGCAACTGGCATGCCCTACAGAACACACCATTGTATTAACCTAAGAAACCTGGGTTGGATAGAATTCACTAACCTTCTACAGCAGACCCAACTTATAGAAGCGTTTAAAATCCTGAAACAACCTGACAAAACTCCTGCGCTGAAAAACTTAATCAGACCCTACAATAATCTCAGTAGTTTGCGTTCCTCTAACAAGATACTAGTTCAAACAGTCAAAACCAACAATGCAGGGGGTGACTCACTTTTCACCAATGCCATTGGTAAAATATGGAATTCCCTCCCAGCCTTACCATCATTTCCTCCCTATACCTTTTCAATAAAAGGTTAAATCACCATCTTCAGTCGCATTGGCTCTGCCAATGCTCAAGTCCTGACTAACCCTTCCTCAGACAGTATATATCTTATTCCCGGATGCATCCCCTCTTTCTTTTTTCCTCTTAACCATACTGAAGTGGTTAGCCTAGAAGGAGAAAGGTATGTCGTACTCTGTCTTTTATTTGTATGCTTGATATTGTATATTATAGACTCTTTACACTTTACTGTGTCTCCTCTTTTGTATATTCTACTACAGGAGATAAATTTTTGTATTATCTCAATGTATTAACCTTCTGTCACTGTGGAGCTTTTCTCCCCGGGCCTCCGCTGAAAATGGACATGTATCCAGTCGGACTATCCCAGTCAACAAATGTAAAATAAAATAAAAAATAAATAAAAATAATTGTCTCCCTCTACTCTTCCCTCATTAGGCCAATCATCGAGTATAATGCCCCATTTGGCATGTACCTCACTAGACACCTGCAACAACTGGAGAGACCGCAAGAGTACCTCACAAAGAGGAACCTAGGCCTTAAACATTTGTCCTATATGGACAGACTCAAGAAACTCCAACTATTCTCTGTCTCATATCGCCTCCTTGGAGGCAATCTCTGCTTGACTTACAAAGCCATGTCTGACCCAGCTCTCTTAGAAATGCTTCATTTAAAGACATCCCAGTTCCTCTCCACCACATGCTCCAGAGACCTCAACCTCATTACCACAATCAACAGAACATGCCGAAGGGACAGGTTCATAACCCAGAGACTGTCGATGCTATGGAATAAACTTCCCATACATGTCAAACAGAGCACCTTACTGGCCCTCTTCAAGAGAAATCTTGATGAGTGGATGGGAAATAGAAAATTCACCCTAGGGATCACTCCAGTGTCTCTAGTCGACAGAGGCACTGGAACTAAGGTCGGGTGGCACGATGCCAGGGTAATCCTATGGGCTAGGCTTGTAAAGGCTCCAGGGCCTTTAGCCTAGTACACACCTATGAACCTATGAAACCTATACAGAATCTGATTGTTATAATACTCCTTTGTGTTTAAAACGCACATAGATGCTACCATGACACTTACAATGGTGATGGAATCAGCGGCTCTGGAAAGTAATGGACATCTCATTTTTAGTGGGAACTTTGAAAATAAAATAAAACAGTCTGTGGAGTGAAGCTTCTGTGGATAGCAGGCTGTGCTGGAGAGAAGAAGCCTTTTCCTAACTAGGATAGGACTAGCAGCCTCTAGTAAAGAATTGCAAACTATATAATAATGTTTCGGACACAGCTACATTTCAGTCAATCGTTTGGTGCTTTTACATCGTTTAAGTATTTCAGTGTCTCTTGGGATTCCACGGCAGTTCATTAACTTTAACTTCATAATAAATAAATAAAAGTAAGTAAAAAGTAGCCAACTGCAAGAAAAGTGATAGTCAGTTTTCAACAAGATACTTTTCTGTGTACAGAAAGCAAGCTTTGCACACACTCACTGCAGTCAGCTTTGAAGCCTGCATCCCAGATTTAATGTAATGAACTCCAAGATCATGTTATCTTGTGACATGTACAAATCTTCACCAACGTGACCTTACTCAATAAATGCAATGAATGTGTGCTTTCACCTAATGCATATCAGTAAGCAGTTGGCTGTTGTGCTGCTGGGGGATGCCTAGGTGAACCTAGTTTTGTTTAATAATATTTTGCAAATTTCCATTATTTAGACATTTTGCAGTAAAAATTTTCTTTTTTGTATAGTGAAAGTAAATCCACCTATTACTAGCCACTATTTAATTACTTCTATTGGTAATTTTGAAAATAATCTGCCATTGTCTTGGATGGCAATCTGAAGTTAATTAATTACTTGGTAATAATACCTGCTGCTGTAAATTCTGCACTAGAATCTTTAAGGGCCTTTAGCAAAGTGCTGAGAGCTCAGTGAGGGCTACCCAGGTAGGTCTGGAGTATACTTGACTATTTGATTGCAGCATTTGGTAATTTGTGTGTGTACATAAACTCGTCTGGGCCTGTGATTTAACAGAAAGTAAGGACATTTGTGGCCTGATTAACTCTCAGTCCTGAAGATTTGGTTGCAAGAAGAAAGCTGTGGAGTCCTTCAGTATTTGCTACCAACGGTAGACAGGAAGTCCTCTTGTTATTTACTTTGTGTGGAAAAACAATAGGCCACAGGCATTGCTGTGTGAGTTAGGTATATGTAGACCACTGTCTGTAGAATCTTACCAGCTTGCAATTATTATTGAGGTTTGTGAAATGCATCTGTCAAACATATACTGTTATGTTGTGGTAGACCTTGGTAGGTAATTTCTTTCTGGTTTGTAACAAATAGCTGTTGGCTTCATACTATGGTTCGTGTGGGGAAAGTAGGTGAAAGAATATATAAAACTTGAATTTGTTGTTATTTCTGTGAAGGTACAGCAAAGCTGTGAAATATGAGAAACTGTAAATTGTACAAATATAATTGATTTACTGTTCTGCTGTAATATTGCAGTAAAAATGTAAAATGTAAATAAAGTGTATAGAAACTGTGGCTAATTTTTTTCTGTGGGGAAAGGGAAGCAAAACACACACGCACACATACACACGCACACACACACACACACACACACACACTCACTCACTCACTCACTCTCTCTCTCTCATTAGCAAAACTAAACCAGCCAATTCCGACATTTAATGCATACCCCATGTAGCTACAAACTGTCTAGGGAATCTACTAGTTTAATTTAAATTTGATTCATGAGGAAGGACACAGAAATAGGGTTGCCACCTTTCATTGTGATGAAAATTGAACAAGGCCACCCCCCCCTCCACCACCTTTCATAACACTGCCCATCTCCTCCCATTTTCCCACTCACTTTCTGCCCATTTCATGACATCATTGTCATGTCAGATGAGGAGGAGGAGGAACGCCTTCTTTTTTTCCATTTGAGATTCTTTTTTTCTGATGATTGACTATGTTTTTCTGTAAGAAAGCATAGCAAATCCACAGATTTAATAAACTCTGAGAGTCTGTTACTTTCTTTAAACAAAAATACCAGAGTTTATACAGTGTTTTCCAGACTACAGGACAATCAGTTTGATTTCCTAATAGTTCTGAAGAAAATATATAGCTGTCAAAGCTAGGCACAAACCTTCGGGTATGATGCAGAAGGGATTGAGAATTTGCCCAAAAGGACTTCAATAGTTGTGTATCTCCCATTGTTGTCTCATCCCAGGGCACCCCTGCAGAGATCAGGTGAAGTGAATTTCTTTCTAGATTATTCAGCATAGCAGACAACTTTAGTTCAGGTGTTGCTGACTAAGAGCTGTTTATTACTCTGTATTAATGAGCTCATTCTATATTGCTTTGTCTGGAGATATTCTCCACTTCTACAGAGTTGTAGATAAATTCTATGAATTCTTTACTTAGATGTAGATGTTAGGTCTAGCTAACTAGCTAGTAACTCATAATTTTTCTAATGTCATCTATCCATTAAAACTTATTTTATATTTCACTGTGCAGTTACACATTGTACACATATGTCTGTGTATTTAATCTTCTTACTGCATTGCTTAGTTTGTTTCAGTAAGTAATTTTATTTATTCAGTTTGAAAAAAAAACGTGGCTAGTTGTTTATTAAGTGATATAAGTGTAACTACATTGCACTGATGAATTATAGCAATTGGCATCGAAATTTGGAAGAGACAGAGACTGCTTAGCTAACTATCATGCAATTTTATATTGCATTTGGCTCATTTTTAAGAATGGTAGGGCATCTTGCAACCTTAGTTTGCCAGACTGATTTGGTTGGTGAGAGTAAACTATCATCAAAGCAGGAAAGGGGTTTGTATAGCACTAAAAGGTATTACTAGCATCTCCTGGAAGTCAATATGTGTGTGTGTGTGTGTGTGTGGGGCACCAGTGATGTGACTGCAGTAATATAGTCATGTTACAGCTATTGGCCATAAAATGAGGTGAGTGTGGTCGGTGTTGGTCGTACTCCAAAACAGAAGTATTTATTTGTTATATGCTCTTAAGATAACTATCATATATTATTTTATTCATAAGAAGGCTATATACTGAAGGACCATAGCTTTTGTCTCTAAAATATTGATTGGGAGAAGTGGCATGGCTTCTAGTCAATGAACTCATACATTTATTAATGTCAGTGCTTGGAATGAAAGTCAATACCCCTGTGGCATCCCAGTGATCATAGTATGTGCTACTGTAGTCTATGAAATATTTTCAACAGTAGATATTCTGTCTCACAGTACAGCTTGCTATATGATACTGCTATTTCCTAACACTGTAAGCCTAACATTCAGCCAGTGTCTCATCTGATGCTACTACGTGTAATCCCAGTCATGTGCATCAGTACCCATCTCAGTCACTAACTCTGCTCATTCTCTGTTCAGTTCTTCTCTTTCTAAAGTTTTGTTCTTCTTCTTGTTTCTATCTTTGCTCATGTCCCAATCTGTTCCTTGTCTCATCTTTTCCATCTCAACCGCTGCATCATGTGTACATGTGAGTTTTACCTCTTCCAAGTCCTGTCCCTATTCATATTCCATTCATTCTCACTATTCTTATCCCTGTTCCAGCTCTCTTCCATTCATTCTCACTATTCTTATCCCTGTTCCAGCTCTCTTCCATTCATTCTCACTATTCTTATCCCTGTTCCAGCTCTCTTCCATTCATTCTCACTATCCTTATCCCTGTTCCAGCTCTCTTCCATTTATTCTCACTATTCTTATCCCTGTTCCAGCTCTCTTCCATTCATTCTCACTATCCTTATCCCTGTTCCAGCTCTCTTCCTTTCATTCTCACTATTCTTATCCCTGTTCCAGCTCTCTTCCATTCATTCTCACTATTCTTATCCCTGTTCCAGCTATCTTCCTTTTTCCATTCTCTCCATGCCTCCCTCCATGATCACAATGCTTATCGATATATTCCTCCTTCACCCTAGTTGTGACCTTCTACCTCCCAATCTTTTCTCTATCATCCTTTCCATTCTTGCTCCAAGCAGATCCTCATCTTTTTCCCTCCTCACATCTTTAGCTGTTAATCTTATCTCTGCCTGTAATCATTCTTCTGTCTCTCCAGTTCACCCTGTCTCTATTTCATTTGGTCCTGTCCCCACCTCTAGTACAGCCATTTTCCTATCACTAACTTTCCTTTGAAACACGCTAACCCCTCTATCCATTAATATTTTTGTCAAGTGTCTTTCTTTTCATCATTAAGTATACACAGTCACTTTTCCTATCTATATTCTTGTACTGATCCTTGTGGAATCATTCACCATCTGTATCCTTCTCATTGTACATCCTTATTCCTGGTGCATCTCTGTTCTTTCTTATCCTTATCCTCGGTACATCCCTATCCTTTCCCATCCTTATCCCTGGTATATATCTGTTCTTCCCCATCCTTATCCCTGGTACATCCCTATCCTTCCCCATCCTTATCCCTAGTACATCCCTATCCTTCCCCATCCATATCCCTGGTGCATCTCTGTCCTTCCCCATCCTTATCCCCGGTACATCCCTATCCTTCCCCATCCTTATCGCCAGTACATCCCTATCGTTCCCCAGCCTTATCCCTGATGCATCTCTGTTCTTCCCCATCCTTATCCCTAGTACATCCCTATCCTGCCCCAGCCTTATCACAGATACATCCCTATCCTTCCCCATCCTTATCCCTGGTACATCCCCATCCTTACCCATCCTTATCGCCGGTACATCCCTATCCTTCCCGATCCTTATCCCTGATACATCTCTGTTCTTCCCCATCCTTATCCCTGGTACATCCTTATCCTTCTCCATCCTTATCCCTGGTACATCCCTATCCTTCCCCATCCTTATCCCTGGTGCATCCCTATCCTTCCCCATCCTTATCCCTGGTGCATCCCTATCCTTCCCCATCAATATCCCTGGTACATCCCTATCCTTCCCATCCATATCCCTGGTACATCTCTGTCCTTCCCCATCCTTATCCCTGGTACATCCCTATCCTTCCCCATCCTTATCGCCGGTACATCCCTATCCTTCCCCAGCCTTATCCCAGATACATCCCCATCTTTATCCCTGATGCATCTCTGTTTTTCCCATCCTTATCCCTGGTACATCCCTGTCCTTCCCCATCCTTATCCCTGGCACATCCCTATCCTTCTCCATCCTTGTACCGTGTTTTTATTATGACAGATCACAACATGATCCCTCATATTACAAGTGCTTGCATCTACAGTATTGGAAGCTGTCCATTATATGCAAAGTGACCGCACAGCTGGAAACAAGTGCTTCTTGCAGTAAAGTAACCACCAACTTCCTCCAAACTAATATATCATCTTTAGTCCTTTTCATTGTTATCCCTGCCTTTTCCTTATTTCTTATCCATCACTATTGTATCTTTGTGGCTATCCAAATTCCTGCTTCACGCCTGCTTCCAGCCAGAGACTGGACAAGACAGTGAATAGCCTGATGCAGGAATACCATTTGAAAACCTTCCATCCCCATAAGCTCTCATTTTCTGTCAGTGCACCATATAAAATAATCTTTCCAAAACCAAGTTTCTGTTGGATACTTGAATTTTACAGAAATATTTCAAAATGTACAGAAGGTAGAAAATGCTTAATGCAGAAACTACTAAATTGTGTAGAGGTACCTGTGGATGCAACACCAGATGCCGTATCAACAAAGACTTAATAAAATATTGTATTAGACAGCATTTTAAATACTTGATGGGGTGAAAAGTGTTCATAATATTCCTTTCACCCAAATAAAGAAAATATACAGACAAAGAAGGGAAATTATGCTTTGTGTTTATAGAATGTCTATGGAAACACATATTTAATATGAAGGTTTGTAGATGAAATGGAATAGGCAAATGAAAATGGACTCACTGGAGACACCAAGTGTTTCTTATTCATGGACTTTATTATTCTCTGCTCTGACTGGATAAATATTACTGATGCAGTGAAGGAATAAACAATCATATCATATTCTTGGTCATAAAGCAAGGCTACAGACCTGTCAAGGTGTCTCAACATCTAGGCTATCACCAAACGGTAAACTTCAGTGGTGGATCCAGAGCTGATATGGATGGGGGAGTTAATGCTCACCAAACATGAATGCTGGTAGTATGACTTCTTTAATACACTCACCTGTTATTTTCTTCAGTTTTGCATATCTGGAAATGTACATATCACTCTGAATACTGAACTACAGAAAGCAAGCAAATGCCACAGGTATCATGTTTACCCTATGGGGATAATTACTGTCTTCAACCCCCTCCTTGCAATTTCACAACATTTGGATTACTTTTTTCCCCTTTCATTATTCAACAGATTTTTGTTTCATTCCTTTAACTGGCAAAGACTGCACTATAATAACTTTGAAGGAAGTATCTCAAGCTAGCAGTCTGGGTGGTCACTAGCCCCCCAGAAGTTCTAAATGCTCTGAGGTACATTTTGAGATTTTTGCCAACATTTGGAGTAAATGATAACATAAACAAATATTATTACAAATGAAAGAAATTCAGTCTGGCAAGCAATGGGGAAAATTTCTGATTCTGAAAGTCTATTTGCACATTTGAATACACACTGCTAACCTAAAAAGAGGAGGAAAACTGTGTAGCATTGGGGAATATTAAGAACAGAATTAAATCACCAAAAGTGGTACATGATACTGTGGGACAGCGGCAGATCATGGTCAAAATTGGCCCTACGCTGGGTAATGGATCAGGCCCCTTACAAACACAGTAGCCCCCCATCCATTCCAGTGTCCCATTACTTGGCTATTTCTCCCCACTTTCCAAAAGCATTGTTTAAACCTGTCAGTGTACTTATTTTATTCTTTAATTCTACAATTGCACATATGTGGATTTAATTAAAACTTTCATTTCAAATTTTATAGGATAAACACTGATAGCCATTTTCTAAACAAAATAGTCTCACAATGAAAACAGACAAGCATGAACAATAATATTCTCTGCCCTTGAAACTCACATTCATTAAAACTGCATTGAAACCCACATTCAAAGGAAATGCATCTGGCTAGTGGCAGATTAAGTTTACCTTTGGGCTGTTTTTAAATCATAGGCCCCTTTAACAAATTTTTAGGACCATGCATCATGCTTGTGTTCTTTGATGTACCATCCTGATTGTATTAAGTTATATTCCTTGTATAATGCAGTACCACTTGTTAGAGTGTGTTTTAATTTTGTAGTTTTATACATTTTCCAGTAAGCAATGAAACAAAACATTTAAACCAATGATGACAAAACAACCAATTTCAGAACACTTCAACCATAAAAGCCCACTAAAACTTTTGTCATTATAACGCACCAATACCAGTCAATATGCACAATCTCTGCAGAAGTAAAAGTCATCTGAATAATTTCACATTAAAGAGATTTGTAACTAATGAAGAGGCTGCTGCTGGCAAACAATTTTAACTTTCAGTGTTTCATCTACAAATTCAGTGCCCGCTGCTCTTGAAGAATAAATTGCCTATGTTACATTAAAAAAAATCTGTAAGCTGGTAATATTGCAATTAGGAATGACTGGCAAACTGACAACAGGTTCATAGTTACTAGGCTTCTCATCCAAAGAAGGACTCACTCAGGAGTGCAACACACTCCTATCCCTCCCTTAAAGTACACAGTAGTTTCAACAATCCACCTACATATTGTGGGAGTAGAACCCACAGCCTTCTGCCCCAAAAGCAAGTATGCTATCTATTGTGTTACTAACACTGCTTTCAAATTCTGTAGCACAAACACTTATGGCCATTTGCTAAACAAAACAGTTGCATATTAAAAACAGACTTAACATGAGCAACAGTAAACTTCTCCCTTTAAACTAACAGTTTCTTTTAAATGTACTGAGTCTCACATTCCTTGAAAATGCACCCCTGATAAAGGTAGTTGGTGTAGAGGATTAAGGCTCCTGCTTGCTATAAACATGGTACAGGGTTTGAGCCTGAGCAAACACATACTCTATATCTGTTGTCCACTCACCCTACCTTTGTTTTCCAGTCACCCTACCTTTTAGGTCCTGCACTGGTAGAAACCATTAATGTTGTAGTGTTTGGAAAGAAGAAAGGTCTGTTGTCTGATGCGGTCCTGCATGGCACAAAATCAACCCATTCAAGTTCCAGTGTTTAAAATTTGTGTGTGTGTCTGTTGTACTAAAGACATACACAAACGCACACACACACACACACACACACACACACATTTCAGGTTTGTCATACAGTCATGCTACTTTTCAGGTCCTGTACTCGTATTAGCCATTAACGTAGCAGTGTTAGAAAGGAAGGTCTGTTATCTGGTCTGGTCCTGCATGGCACAAAAGCAAAGCACACAATTTCCAATGTTTCAAATTTGTGTGTACCCTGTCATACTAAAGATACACACATTTCAAGTTTGTTGTCCAGTCACCCTACATTTCAGGTCCTGTACTAGTAGTAGCCATTAATGTAGCAGCATTTGAAAGGAAGGAAGGTCTGTTAATTGGTCTGGTCCTGCATGGTGTAAAAGCAAAGCATACAAGTTCCAGTGTTTCAAATTTGCGTGTGCATCCTTCGTAGTAAAAATATACACACACACTTCAGGTTTGTTGTCCAGTCACCTTACATTTCAGGTCCTCTACTAGTAGTAGCCATTAATGTAGCAGTGTTTCAAAGGAAGAGAGGTCTGTTGTCTGGTCTGGTCCTGCATGGTGCGAAAGCAATGCACACAAGTTCGAATATTTAAAATCTAGACATGCATCTTTTGTATGACAGATGCATGCACAGACATCTGTGTCCTTAAAGAAGAAATAGTTTTAATGTAATTTTGTGCTGAGTCTGTCTCTGATATGGAAGCTTTAGCTCTCCTAGCCCCCTCGATAAATCTGCCACTGATATTAAGTTTAGCTAAGCACATGTATAGAGACTAAACATAGAAATGAGTGTGATGCTTCCATGAACATAACATGCAAGTGATTGCATCTCTATGCCATTATGATTTCCATTTTGTTTTACAGACCTGCTGCTGTTATTGCTTACCTCAGTCTGCATAGTTAAAAATGTGTACTTTGGAGTTTAAGTACAGTCTCTGTGCACCTTTTCTGTAAACATGTAAATACAATTCAGCGACACTTGAACTTTAAATATATTCAGCAGGTTACAGCCTGTGCTGGTAGCACAGAGGGATAAAGCTCTGGGTATGGCCTAGGTGTCCTGAGTTCAAGTAGTAATTCAGGTGATCAGTGGTGCAGGCAGGGATAATGGGCATACATGAGTGTCGAGCATTTCTCCCTGGGCCTCTGCTGAAAATGGGCTCTGTCCCAGTTGGACTTTCCTGGTTAACAAATATTAAATAAATAGATAATAATAAATAAAATATCCTGAGGGGGACGGGTGTGTGCTCAGGAGTACATGTGTAGGTCAACTTACTTAGTAGGGACTAAGGGAACAACTGCAGTGCTTTCTGGGGGGAAGTTCTGTTGGTCAGCTCCTTGCAAAAATGAGGAGATTCGGTACTGACAACTACTGTTTGCCCTACTCACTAAACAAGTGCACCAGGGATAGATATAAAAATAATCCCAAATTACCTCCGATGGCTGCCTAAATGATGACACGGTGATGTGGGAATGAATGGGTTTATTGGATGGTGGTTGACTGATAATTAGCAGGCAGTCACGGCAAAGCATTTAGTGACTTGACGTAGCACAAGTTGATGTAGACACTTATTTATTTGTTTTATTTTGTGTGCTTTTTCCTGTGTATAAAATGTCAATAAAAAATGTTTAAAAATGTCCATCTTCTAAAGATGCCATTGATGGCTTCAACAAAACTTTTCTAAGTATAGTTGATGACCTTATGTAAGAGCCTTATTGTTAAAACAGCAGGTGTACCCTGAATGACTTCTGAACTTAAAAACTTCATGATCTAAAGAGACAAAAATATAGGCTTAGTATCAAATGGACAAGTGACCGATTATCATTTTAATGTGCAAATAAGTTGGGAAACAATGTAAAAACGACAAAAAAATACAAACATTTGCTCCGCTTGATGGTCTGGTGAAGATTTTTTTTCAAGGGATTTTGGAAAGGCTTAAAAGAACTCAATTTGCCCAGCTGGTGGACATTTTACTTTCCTTTTCTTGACTTAACTGGTATATGTATGATTGAGGAAAGTAGTTTTGTCTTTTAGAAGGATGCTCATAAAACAAACTGAATAAATTAGCATCTGTTGCTTTTGTCTACTTTCCCATTTCAAAAATTCCTGCTCAGGGAAGAAAGGAAGTCTTAAGTAATGAATCCTCTGTGAAATGTAAAACTCATGCAACATCATACATGATACATCCACATCTCATCTAAACTACAGTAAAAGCCATTGCATTCATTGTAACTCTTCGGGTGATTCAAAGTCTCCAAAAGGCAGCAGTATATCTTCTTCTTCTTTCGGCTGCACCCGTCAGGGGTCACCACAGCAGATCAACTGTTTCTATTTCTTCCTGTCCTCTGCATCTTGCTCTGTCACACCAACCACCTGCATGTCCTCTCTCACCGCATCCATAAAGCTTATCTTAGGCCTTCCTCTTTTCCTGTTACCTGGCAGCTTCATCCTTAGCATCTTTTTTCCCAATATACTCTGCATCCCTCCTCAGCACATGTCCAAACCAACGTAATCTTGTCTCTCTGGCTTTGTCTCCAAACCTTCCAACCTGGGCTGACCCTCTAATATACTTATTCCTAATCCTGTCCATACTCGTCACACCCAGTGCAAATCGTAACATCTTCAACTCTGCCACATCAAGCTCTGACTCCTGCCTTTTTGTCAATGCCACTGTCTCCAACCCATATAACATAGCTGGTCTCACTACCCTCTTGTAGACCTTCCCTTTCACTCTTACTGGTACTCGTCTGTCACAAATCACTCCTGACACACTTCTCCACCCACTCCATCCTGCCTGTACTCTCCTCTTCACCTCTCTTCCACACTCACCATTACTCTGAACTGTTGATCCCAAGTATTTAAACTCATCCACCTTCGCCACCTCTACTCCCTGCATCCTCACCATTCCTCTATCCTCCCTCTCATTCACACACATATATTCTGTCTTAGTCCTGCTGACCTTCATTCCTCTTCTCTCTAGAGCATATCTCCACCTCTCCAGGGTCTCCTCCACCTGTTCCCTACTCTCACTACAGATCACAATGTCATCTGCAAACATCATAGTCCACGGGGACTCCTGGCTGATCTCGTCTGTCAACCTGTCCATCACCATTGCAAATAAGAAAGGGCTTAGAGCTGATCCTTGATGTAATCCCACCTCCACCTTAAACGCATCCATCACTCCCACTGCAGGCCTCACCGCTGTCACACTACCCTCATACATATCCTGTACCACTCTACATACCTCTCTGGCACTCCCGACTTCCTCATACAGGGAGGAGTTACCTAATGTATCAAATGTCTTTGATTCATGCAGGACCAATTAATCCACAATTCTACTATAATTTAAGCCTTTCTGATACAAACAGGCAAAAAGTCTTATTTTCTCACCATATATTTTACAAAAGCCATACTTTGTTTTAATTACCATAGTTAATCTGCAAGACTTGGACTATATACGAAATTAAATATTTCTGTTAGCCAGTACTAGGGCATAAACTTCAAAACTTTGCATTCAGACAGCTTCATTTTCTAGGTTAGACTAAAGTTTTTTTTACCTCAGCCAAACTACTGTATTTTGATCCTCACATGTAGGAGTGTTTATTTACAAGTTAGTCCCTTATACGTAAAGCAAGCAATACTTGTTGCCAAAATTTTGACCATCCCTCCAGTTAGTCTATTTCTCTCTCTCCCTCTGTCTCTCTAAGTCTCTACATCTTTCACTCTTTCTCTCCTTCTGCATTTCTTTTATTCTTTCCGAACCGATATATATCTCCCCTGTATGATATAGTGTCACCTAAGCAGACACAAAGCAAATTCCTGGCCTCATTAATGTTATTACTGTCACTACCAAAAGCTGAAAACACCTAACCCAGAACAGATACAAGCTTTGCAAACCATTCATGACCACTTTCTGTTCTCCACTAATCTTTGTAATCAGTTTTCTGTTGTCTGCCTTTTACACAATTCTCACAAACTTTGTTACAATCGTTGACGCATGCAGGGCTTTTCTTTTTCTGTAGCATAGTCAGAGTATTTAGTATAGTCAAATTTGTATCACAAACATTAAATATGCAAGCATTGTACTGAGAATTTACAGAGAAGAGTGGTGTACAAGATAGGAGTAATTTAAGAAATAACATTAGAGTGAGATGTTAGAAAGGGTGTCTGTGAGGAGGTGTAGTAATGGCTCTCACAGTTTGTGTGTTACCAGCTTCAATGAGGTCTTTAGAGGGCCTGCCAAGTACTGCTGAAGGATCATGTGACATGCATACCCCAAAGCATTATTTCACATTTCTTAATGTCATGACCCTGTGTACACCATAATGAAGTGGATGTGACTAGTGTGGGCAATGGACACTCAGCATCCAGGTCTCTGAAGCCCAGTTTTCACCAATTATATAAGAGCTGCATTCTTTAAAGTATCACTGAAAGGGAGTATTTCTCTTAACCCCAGGAATCCCAAAGCTGGTTATACAAGTTGTAGAGATACAAGGGTCGCTGCCTACACACGAAGTGACTTTACCTCAGTGGAGCAATTATTTTCTAAAAATAGATGAAGCAGTTTTTCAATGTAATTATTTAATGCAAAAGTCCACTGTATCACTTCAATTGTGACAAAGAGTCAAGAATTAATTAATATTTTCTACATGGCACCTCAAAATCCCACTTACAAAACCTAAACAAACCTATCATGAATCTACAAAATTTATCATGAAGTCTCTACACAGGGCTCACCACTGTTCCCCGCTGAAGAATCTCCCCTGACCATTCCTCAGAAATAAACTAGCTTTCATCTTACTTCTCTAAGCCCACAATTAATACATGATGGCAACCATCACAGTACCATAAAACCTACCCAAAAGTACCCATCCACCTGAAACCTATGTCAACCAATAATATTTTAATAAAAAATGTAAAACCAACAACTGACAGCTTCACAATCTGACATTTCAGGAGCTACAACACAGCATCTGGAGCAAAGTTTTAAAAAGCACAATATTTACAGCTTACACAACCTTTAAAATTGAAATGAAATAATGTTAGAATAACTTACTAACTTGCATCTGCTAACTCAGGCTGAGAACAAACGGAGCTTACCCATCAGTGGAAATGGAATTACCTAAAGACTTAGCATGTATTACTAGCACGCTTTAAACAGTGTATCTTACTATATATATGTATATATATATATATATATATATATATATATATATATATATAAAACTTTATGATGCAGTGTATCTCACAGTCTCTCTCTCTCTCTATGTATGTATATATATAGTCACTTTAGAGCACCGAAAGCCCATAACATTGAAATTCAAAACATTGAGACCAAAATCTTGAAAATTCAGAACAGTGAAAACTCAAAACATTGAATCCCATAACACTGAAAATGTATAGGAACCCAACATTTAATATATGCCAGCACAACTACATACAGAAACAAATAAAAAACAAACCATATTACACTTCTTCAAATATAAACTGGGGGCAAGCTCCCTGCACCCCTCATGTGGGGGTTGTGCCACCCCCCTGCTACTTAAATATATCAACTCCAAGATCGCACTACACAGAAGAAAATGGCAAACATACTTCTTGACTTCCTGTTTAAATTGTAAAAAACTATCCTCGACCTTCTCTTAGAAACACTACCACACAGTTAAAACATTACACCCCTGCTTTTATTTGAAGAAGTGTAATATGGTTTGTTTTTAGTTTCAGTATGTAGTTGTGCTGTACTATAGTACATGTTGCTTTCCTATGTATTTTCAGTGTCATGGGAGACAATGTTTTGAGTTTTCAGTGTTTTGAATTTTCAAGATTTTGGTCTACTTTCATTCACTGAAAACACAATTCACTGAATTTCAGTTCACCCACACCAAATCGTTGAAAGCTCAAATGACTGAAAACTCATTTCACCGAATCACATTTCACTGAATGCAGAGTACTGTAAGGGAAGTAAAATGCATATGTCCTTTCTCCCACTGTATATAGTTAGGGGGGTGTAGCCCCCCACCTAGTTTGCTTTTATATTTATGAATCTCATTTCACTGAAAGCTAACAATAAACTAGTTGAGGGGGCTTTGTCGTCACATTCCCTACTAACTCCAGGATTGCACTACATTGGGGAAAAGGGCATATACATTTTACTTCCCTTACAGTACTCTCATTTCAATGAAATGTGATTCGGTGAAATGAGTTTTCAGTGATTTGAGCTTTCAGCAATTTGGTATGAGTGAATTGAAATTCAGTGAAACGTGTTTTCAGTGAATGGAAGTAGACCTACATATATATATATATATATATATATATATATATATATACACATATATATATATATATATATATATATATATATATATAAATATGTGTGTGTGTGTGTGTGTGTACAGCACACTGTAAATAACCAACTAGCTGCTGTAGGCCTATCTTGTATTAAGATAATATTGTGGTAACATGATTAAAAATAATAGTAACAAACAGTATATGCATATAGCAGATACACCAAATGTACAATATAGCAATGCATTCATATAGCAGATACACCAAATGTACAATATAGCATGGCATTCATATAGCAGATACACCAAATATACAATATAGTATGGCATTCATATAGCAGATACACCAAATGTACAATATAGCATGGCATTCATATAGCAGATATGCTACATGTACAATATAGCATGGCATCCATATAGCAGATACACTAAATGTGCAGTATAGCATGGCATTCTCTCTTCTTTCTGTAAGTGTAGTAATGAATGTTCCATATATATCTGAAAACTACGATATGTGCAAGACTGAAAATAGCTTCCATCAGCTACATGTTACTACTACCACCATCTGTAACAGTGAAAACACCGTACGAATCTGCAATGTATACTATTACAGTGGTACTTCAGAAACAACATTTTAGTATTTTATAACAGTTGTTGGAGCTTTTCTCACGGGGCCTGCATTGGAAATAATTTACAACTCAAGTCAACCAACTCAGAAATCAAAATATAAATCCATGACTGCATATATAAATAAACGATAAATAAATATTCAGACTGAAAGAACTGCTCTTGGTGAACCTGCCCAAGATAATACAGACCAGGGGGCAGACCAAAATGTTCCAGTGGTTTACATTCCTAGGAAGGTCAAGGTGCTACGCTCAGAACAGCCAAGCACTTTCACTTGGAATTACACTCCCTAACATCTTCATCATTTAGTCCCGACAGAGATGAAGACCAGGGTCTTGATGGCTCAGAACATTCTGGTCCATGCATCAATTTTCCCTAGGATTGAAAATGGAATTTGCAGGGTTCCTTGAAATGCACAGTTTATAAATATTTCAGGATTGCCTAAGAAAATGGAAATAAACCAGAGGGCAGGATTCAAACATTAGTCTTTTTCTGGCTTCTGTTTTTGCACTGGATCCACTGGATGTTATCACATGTGTATGTGTGCATGCAGAGGATCCCTCATTGGCTGTTCATTCAGGATATTAACCTGACATTTGGTGCTGCCACTACCTATCTGCCTGTCATCATACTTACCACCAAATCAGATGGCACTCCCATGTCACAGAATCAGATCCCATGTCACATAATCTGATAGCACTCCCATGTCACAGAATCAGATGACACTCCCAAGTCACAGAATCATATGGCACTCCCATGTATTTCATTTGTTGTTCACAGAATCAGTTGGCACTCCCATGTATTTCATTTGTTGTTCACAGAATCATATGGCACTCCCATGTATTTCATTTGTTGTTCACAGAATATGGTACTCCCATATATGTCATTTGTTGTTCACAGAATCAGATGGTACTCCCATATATGTCATTTGTTGTTCACAGAATCAGATGGCACTCCCATATATTTCATTTGTTGTTCACAGAATCAGATGTTTTTTCAGCTTTTCTTTTACAGCCGAATCCTGACATAAAAGGGAATTTAAACTTGCAGCAGTCCCTTCCTTTCTGAAGCTTGGCTGGCAAAGATCATTTCCCTGACTCACAGATTGTTATGAATTTCTTATAGCAAGGTTTATATCTCCGTGGAAGGGACACAACTAACATAGTCCTATGTCATGCTATCCAAGTAGGCAGAAATATATGAGAGAACCATTGGTGGGGGAATACTGGGGCAGGAGTGTTACAAGAGCTAACCATGTGACTAAGCTGAGGGATAAGCACTACAACAAATAAAAACAGAAACAAATATATAACTGCATTCCCATAGTCACAAATTTACTGCACAGTCATACAGTGCTGTGTAATTTAGTCATGTGTGTCATCTGGAATCCAAAAAAAAAATTAATTTCTGAAATTTTTATTTTTAGCAAAGAGCTTAAATAGCCTTTTTTATTTACTGTCATTTATTAAAATATGAAACTCTGTCTTAACTAATGGAGGAGAATTTAAATATAATCATACAGCTAATTTATGAAGTATTTACCATTAGTACCTGTGAAAGTGTAATAGAACTAATCAGAACTCATTCACAGCACTGAGATATTGTCTGAACTGTTTTTCTGAGGATGCGGATGATTTGAGATCTCGTTTTAATAGTGTAAAATACGAATACGGGTCTATCACTGACAGGGTACTCACTCCTCATTCAGGCTTACTGTCCCTACTTCCTTCTACTACAGATGTTATACTACTGGAACATGGAAATAGTTTTGTTGGGATGAAATAAATGTTTGATTATGACACTGACATCAGAATGTTGTCAGGAACTTCTGCAGAAAACAATTTTTTGGATTTCACTTCTTAAATGACAAATTGTTACCATGCTATACCATGGTATCATAATATATAGCTATATATTCCTCTGTTTATCTCTTTTATGCATTTAAATATATATATATATATATATATATATATATATATATAAAATGTTAAAATGTTAGTAAAATTGCTACCTAAAGTTAAAAAAATTTGTCTTATTGTTATACTTTACCTCATGCACCAGGATGACCTCAAAAGGTTACCATGATGAACTTTTTCAGTTTATCATCCTTGTCATAGAAAAAATGTGTTGAATAGTACAAGAGTCTCTTATTAAGGTACACATTAGTAGTGAGAATTGGGCATAAACCTCAGTGTGCCCAGTAGGATCTGTTATTGAGTACCATTGCTCAGACTGCATTGTTTGTTGTTCATATCATTTTAATGTATGCACAAATTTTTATAGTCTATTGTCTGAAGACGGTATTATAACATTTTAAAAGGTGTATTTGAACTACTGGAGTAGAACAAACAACTCCTCATGAACTGAAAATAGCAGGGGCAAAAAAAAAAAAAAAAGAAGAAGCAACTGATGGGGTAGCAACAGGGAATCACACTGAAGTGTGCTGCTTTATGTGACTGCGTGCGGGTATATCGGGTAGAAGTGGGTCAGGATATGCAGTTTGAGGTAAGCTGAAACTATAAAGAAATATGCATACTCAAAAGATCCTTTAGTCCCTTTGGTCCTTTACGGTATTACTTGTTTTAAAGTTTTATTATAGTTTAGAAAAAGGAAAAGGATTTATATTTCTTAAGTACTATCTGTACTGTTGTGTTGATAGGAGAGTTTAGTTATTAAAAAAGATCCCTGATCTACGCTTGGTCCCTGAAGAGTACTTGATGTTGTGAAACTGTAAATTCTCACAGTAGCATATGAAGAAGCAACCTACTCACTAGCTTTTTAACTGTGATTAAACTACTGGTTCCATATTTTAAACCATTTTGAGATATCAGAAGTGCTTAGTAAGGTTTTAACCACATTTATAGTCTAAATTAGGATGACCAGGAAAGATATAAACAGGAACTATACAAAAAAATCAATGAATCTGCTTTGCTTTGAATTAAGCCAATCATCTGCTTAAATTCTGAAAAAGATACTTTTGCATCAAAGACAAATTTTAATTTATTTAAATTGACTACTGTAGTAAGAATAAATAAAAATTAACAAAAAGCTACTGCACTGTAATGTGGTACAGTAGAGAATTCCCTGAAAATGCTTTAAGAAAAAGCAAAAAAATTATGTTTCTTTCTTTCTCTCTTTATCTTGACAAAACCACTTTCAGCCAGTGTAGTCTGAATTCTGAAGCATTACAGAGGTACATTTTAAAATATGGATGCCTGAATTGTTGTGTCATATGTCACCTGAAGTGCTTATTACAGTGCATATCTATTTTTGGGCAAATTAGAACACAAGATGACACCACTCTTTTGTCAAACCTTTGACATCTTCAGATCCTGAAGCTGCGAGGGCCACAATTATGCTAAGCAAGATCAATGTCAAAGTCAAAATAAACTTTATTGTGATATAGACCCACACCTCAGTGCAGGCTAAACAAATTTTCATTGCTTTGAGCTCTGTGTGCAGACAATATGTAGAAATATTACAGATATAAATAAAAAAAAATTTGTAGGACATGATTACATTTTTGTATCTCTATCTATTAGCAGCACTTAGTATTGCACAGGTAACTACACAGGTAATATTGCACAGTTGAGACTTGAGCCTTATAAGGCTAGAGCACTTTCAGTTGTACGGACTGTAACTTGTTCTTTGAGTTATTGCACAAAAAAGTAACAAGCTTTCATTGAGTTATTGCAAAGGTGAGAAGAACCTAACAGTGAGTTGATGGCAACACACCATACAAAATACAAGCATTTTTCACACTTTATTTAATATTTCACTCTAACCCGTGTTTTTTTCTGGATTTGGTCAGGCTTACCATGTTGAATCACACATCAGGCATGTCTGATGTTCCTGTTTGTCCCACTGAGCAGCAACATGTTTTTTTTTGTTTATTTTATTGATTTATTATCTTAATATCCCTACTAGACACAACTGTCTCTTTCCCAGTATGACCCAGGAGTGGTGCCTGGTTAAGTGATTTGCTCAGAGTCACACAGTTTTGGAAGTTTACACTGAAGGAATCAAACCTAGAACTGAACAACTTAACTTGTTAGTAACTCATTATTTTTACCCTCTAAATTAACCTGTAAATCATGGACTCAACATATATACAAACTGCTCCCCCCATAGTCAACTCAGCAGTGCATATGTAAAGCTACTGAATTTTGCTGCTGTGAGATTCTGAGCCAACAATCAAGAGGTGCGGGAAGTTATAGAGAAACTAAGCATTTCTGAAATGGCTGCATTTGTCTGGGAACTGGAGGTAGAAATTGCTAGCAGAATTTGTGGAATACAACCAGTGGAGGTGTGGTGCTTGTACAAGGTTCTGTGCAATGAATTAATAATGATCAGTGGCACTGTAACATATGCACATGTATACTGATGAACTAATAATGATCTGTGGCACAAACAGCAAATGGTCGATGTTACAACTGTTGACACTTGTTATGCACATGGTGGCGTGACACAGACTCCCCATGTTATGAAGTCCAGAAAAGGAAAATTTACAGAGAAATTGTCTTTTGTTATAAAATACACAAGTGACATTGCTTCTCTTAAAAAGGTAATCAGCAAGAATTGGAATATTCTTATTATGGACCCTTTTACTAAGACTGTTGTAGGTGATTATCGTAGGTTCAGTTATAAGAATTGCAATAATCTCACACAATTACTTTGTATAGAAAAGACTAATTTACACAATATAGTTAAACCCCTTCAGAATGGAACTTATTCTTGTGGCCATTGCCACATGTGTCCTTATATCTCTAAGAAGCTTTGTTTTACACACCCAGAAGGCTTTTATACTTTTACGCCGAAACATTATTGCAATTGTAATAGTACTAATCTTGTATATCTTGCAACATGTGAAAATTGTGATGCATTTTACGTGGGTCTAACTAAGAGGAGACTAAGAGACAGGGTCTATAACCATCTTTATGACATCAAGAAAGGGAATGACCAAAATGCATTAGCGAAACATATATTAGAATTTGCAACGCATACTTTTAGTTTTAAAGCCTTACAGGTGGTTATTCAAAGTTTTAGAGAAGGTGATAGTATTAACCAATTGGCATGTGCTGAACTTAAATGGATTTTCACCTTAAAAGCACACATTTCTCCAGGTATTAATCAGTTTGTTTCTATCAAACCTGTGTTAAACAATAGAAAATTATGAATCTATATACCTATTTGTGATATGTTCTATATGTGAATTTTTTCTTGTGTTTTTTTATGTGGTTTTATTATGCACATATTTATACAGCAGTTACACATTGATGTACTGTTTTAGAGAATGTATTTATCACATACTTACTGTTATTCCATAGAGATTCATACTTTAATTATTTATTTACTTTTTTATTTATTCATTTATTGTATAATTAATTAATCTAATAATAATATTCATCGTTATTATTATGATTATTAACATTATTAATATTATTAACATTATCCAATTTATGATTATTAATTATTTATATTAGAATAATATTACTACTAGTAGTATATAATTATTAATATACAATTATTAACAAACAATAAATAAACACATATTTGTTATGTTTTAGATATTGATTAATACTTGTCGTCTGTAATACTTGGAGTTTGTAATGTCAGTTTTTATTTATTTATTTATGAATGTTTATAAATATTTAATAAGGCTTTAAATGGATTTAGCAATAGATTGAGATATATGTGGAATATATGAAAGTTTATTTTGCTCACTTTTGCGATTGATGTATTTTTATCTTTATGGATGGTTTTAAAACGTCAGTATCTCAACACACAATTGCGTGTATGTTTCCGCATACACATATAGTTATACAGATTTGTCATACTGTTTTTTTTATATGGTCTGATTATTAACTTTGCTTTATAATTCTGTACAGCAGTTTTATAAATATGGATTTTTGCGCACTTTTGCATGCTTGTACTGCTTTTTATGTTATGTGCGATACGAAACTATGAGTATATGGATTTTCTTAACAGAGTCATAGTGTTATATTAACACCAATGCACATCTTGTATGATGATGTTTTAAGATGTATAGATTTTTTCTGTATACACTTGCATACGTGTGCACATTTATCGTTTGTACAATTGTTATTGGTACAATGATTAACATGTTTTTAAGTAGTTGGAGTTCCCTTGGTTTTAAGTAGTTTTTAAGTAGTTGAAGCACTCTTGTTATATGGGTTATGTGTGGCACTTTAAATGCTTTACTGCATTAATGATTTTAATTGATTAATCAGTTAGTTAACTGGGTATTGTTTGTCTTACGCGCCAAAAAGTGTCATATAAAAGAAGTGTATTCTTATTTTGTAACTATATCTGAAGAAGCGTAGTCCATCTATGCGAAAGCGCTCATTTTTTGGTTTCCAAATAAAGATGTTTTAGCTACAATGGAGGTTTCCGTCCTGTGGTGATTCCTTCTGTATCAGCTGTTATTAAAGGTGAGAAGAACCTAACAGTGAGTTGATGGCAACACACCATACAAAACACAAGCATTTTTCACACTTTATTTAATATTTCACTCTAACCCGTGTTTTTTTCTGGATTTGGTCAGGCTTACCATGTTGAATCCCACATCAGGCATGTCTGATGTTCCTGTTTGTCCCACGGAGCAGCAACATGTTTTTTTTTTGTTTATTTTATTGATTTATTATCTTAATATCCCTACTAGACACAACTGTCTCTTTTCCAGTATGACCCAGGAGTGGTGCCTGGTTAAGTGATTTGCTCAGAGTCACACAGTTTTGGAAGTTTACACTGAAGGAATCAAACCTAGAACTGAACAACTTAACTTGTTAGTAGCTCATTATTTTACCCTCTAAATTAACCTGTAAATCATGGACTCAACATATATACAAACTGCTCCCCCCATAGTCAACTCAGCAGTGCATATGTAAAGCTACTGCATTTTGCTGCTGTGAGATTCTGAGCCAACAATCAAGAGGTGCGGGAAGTTATAGAGAAACTAAACATTTCTGAAATGGCTGCATTTGTCTGGGAACTGGAGGTAGAAATTGCTAGCAGAATTTGTGGAATACAACCAGTGGAGGTGTGGTGCTTGTACAAGGTTCTGTGCAATGAATTAATAATGATCAGTGGCACTGTAACATATGCACATGTATACTGATGAACTAATAATGATCTGTGGCACTGTAGTGTATACCCATGTATACCAATGAACTAATAATGATCTGTGCTACTGTAATGTACACACATGTATACCAATGAACTAATAATGATCTGTGGCACTGTAATGTACGCACATGTATACCAATGAACTAATAATGATCTATGGCAGTGTAATGTTTGCACATGTTTACCAATGAACTAATAATGATCTGTGGCACTGTAATGTATGCACATGTACTGTATACCGATGAACTAAAAATGATATGTGGCACTGTAATGTATGCACAATTATACCAATGAACTAATAATGAACTGTGGCACTATAATGCATGTACATGTATACCAATGAACTAATAATGATCTGTGGGAGTGTAATGTTTCCACATGTATACCAATGAACTAATAATGATCTGTGGTACAGTAATGTATGCACATTGAGCAAATAAGATTGCTTGACATATCCTACAGACAAATGAACTAATAATGATCTGTGGCACTATAATATATGCACATGTATACCAATGAGCTAATAATGATCTGTGGCAGTGTATTGTATGCAAATGTATACCGATGAACTAATAATGATCTGTGACACTGTAATGTATGCACATTTATACCAATGAATTAATAATGATCCGTGGCATGGTAATGTAGCTACATGTATACTGATGAACTAATAATGATCTGTGGCACTGTAATGTTTGTACATGTATACCGATAAACTAATAATGATCTGTGGCACTGTAATGTATGCACATGTATATCAATGAGCTAATAATGATCTGTGGCACTGTAATGTATGCACATGTATTCCAGTGAGCTAATAATGATCTGTGGCACTGTAATGTATGCACATGTACATCAATGAGCTAATAATGATTTGTGGCACTGTAATGTATGCACATCTATACCAGTGAGCTAATAATGATCTGTGGCACTGTAATGTATGCACATGTATTCCAGTGAGCTAATAATGATCTGTGGCACTGTAATGTATGCACATCTATACCAGTGAGCTAATAATGATCTGTGGCACTGTAATGTATGCATAATAATGATCTGTGGCACTGTAATGTATGCACATCTATACCAGTGAGCTAATAATGATCTTTGGCACTGTAATGTATGCACATCTATACCAGTGAGCTAATAATGATCTGTGGCACTGTAATGTATGCACATCTATACCAGTGAGCTAATAATGATCTGTGGCACTGTAATGTATGCACATGTATTCCAGTGAGCTAATAATGATCTGTGGCACTGTAATGTATGCACATGTATTCCAGTGAGCTAATAATGATCTGTGGCACTGTAATGTATGCACATCTATACCAGTGAGCTAATAATGATCTGTGGCACTGTAATGCATGCACATGTATTCCAGTGAGCTAATAATGATCTGTGGCACTGTAATGTATGCACATCTATACCAGTGAGCTAATAATGATCTGTGGCACTGTAATGTATTGACATGTGTACCAATGAACTAATAATGATGTGTGGTGCTGTAATGTATGCTCATGTATACCAATGAACTAATAATGATCTGTGGCACTATAATGTATGCCCATGTATACCGATGAACTAATAATGATCTGCGACACTGTAATGTACTGTATGTCTACTGTGATAAAAGAGAAGTTCTTACTGGGCAGTTAAGATTGTTTGACATATCCTACAGACAAGGATTTCTGGGCTTAACTCAAAAACTTATACTGTCAAGTTTAGAATGACTCTATTGTCATGCATTCAGAAAGGCATGCCTATCATAACGTGAAAGGTAGGAGTATCTGCTAAAAATGTGCTTCTGCTACGCACAAATGGCTTAAACACACTAAATATACACATCATCAGTCAGGCATACACAAACAGATATGCTCACATGTATATACACACACAATTGTGCACATCCCCACAGACACACACACACACACACACGTACATATATACACCCACGAATGAACACGCACACTCATGAATAAATGCACACACACTCACAAATAAACACCCACACTGACACAGGTGAATAAAGAGACACACATGCACACCCCCCATGCACTTACACACACACACATGCACATATGAATCCACAAAACTCACACACACACATACACTCTTGCAAGCATGGACACACACATACTGCTAGGACATGGACAGTTTCATAGATTTCATTTTCTCTGGATTGTGTGCTAAAATTCTGTTGCTAAAAGCACTGTGAATGAGGAAACTGCATATGAAAGATAACAGATTATGAATGAGCTTATGTCTGACAGGCATTTTGAATTTCTGATATGTGCACTTCTGACACAGAGGAGACAAAGGCAGGGGAGAACTGAAGGAGGAGGCGGGGTCATATGAAGCTTAGAGGTAAAGGACAAGATCAGTAGGGGATGATTGCAGATTTAGGGATCATGGAGGAGGGATGTAGGTTGAGGTAAAGGATGTGATATAGGGTGGGGAGTATTGTGCAGCCTAGGATAGGATAGGTTAGAAGAGACAAGTAAGGTAGGGTAATTGAAGATGCAAGGAGAAATGATGTGGAATATCTTGGGTGGGATCACTTGCTACCTTAACATAACTCTATGCCACCTGCAACATATTCTTGTGGTCATTAATCCTGACATGGGAATAACTAAGTGGTGGTGGAGGGGATGTGTATGCATGTGTGTGTGTGTGTATGCGTGTGTGTGTGTGTGTGTGTGTGTATGTGTGTCTATGTGTCTGTGTATATGTGAATGTCTAGAGGTGTGCGTTTGTGTTTTGTATGTGTGTATGTGTCTGCCTGTGTATCTGTGAATTTCTAGAAGTGTGTGTGTGTGTGCGCGCGCATGGGTGTGTGATTGTGTTTTGTGTGTTTGCGTGTGTGTATGTCTGTGTATCTGTGAATTTCTCGAAGTGCGTGTGTGTGTGTGTGTGTGCGTGTCTCCATACATGCATGGGTGTGTATCTGTGTTTTTTTGTGTGTGTGTGTGTTTGTATGTATGTATGAGAGAGAATATGCATGAGTGTATGTGTGACTGGGGTGGTTTTGTCCTTGTATCTCTATATCTTAGGAGGCTTAAGATACAGAATTCTGTTCTTAATTTAACCCTTAGTGAGTCTTTTTCCTTCAATAAATTGTGTGTGAAGTGATGTTTTTGTTCAACAAACTGTATGTTGAACCGTCTTGGTTTAAAAATTAGGCAGTGCAGTGGTTAGTGTTGTCACTTAAGAGGAACTCTGTTCGATTCTTGGCTGGGGTATCTTCTGTTTGAAGTCTGCATGTCTTCCCTATATTCATGTGAGTTTCCTGTGGGTGCTCCAGTTTCCTCCCACATTCCAAAGACATGCATCTGGAGTGTTTCTCCATGAGCCTCCACTGAAAATGGGCTCTGTCCGAGATGGAGTTTCCCGGTAAATATATAAATATATATATATATATATATATATATATATATATATATATATCCCTAATCCTCTTCTAACATTTTAAAATAAATGGCCAGTAAATTTCTAACACCTCAAAAATGTGCTACTGTCAACTGGTAAGAAACTAGATATAGTTGTTTTGTTATGAAGGCCAATGTTTGTTTTAATTTTGATTGCCAACATTTTATACATCTTTATTGCATGCTGGTTCATTTTACAAAATATAGCAATGCAGTCTGTGAATTTTGCTTGGACATCAATCTTTCAAATAAAAGTTTCAGTCTGAGTTAAAAGACTTACAGCACAAATTAACAGTATTCCCACCTGCATCTGTGATAAACTTTATAAGTCAAATTTCCAAGCCAATATCTCTCAAGAAAAGTGAGGAAAGAATGTAGAAAGAGATATGTAGGTGGTTTCTAAGTATCATAAATAACTAATCCATATGGACAAACAATACAGGCATAAATGTCAGTTACAAAATAGAACTAAACCAGTGCTGTTTCACTCATTGCAGCACTCTGGTTAGTAATTTGTTGAGAAAAACAGTGGTGTTTAGGTTAAAGTTTCTCTTCTGTTATATTTAAAAGGAAAAGTACACTGTGCACGCATGCGTGTGTCTGTGTATGTGTGTGCATGTGAGCACGTGTGCATGTGTGTGTTTGTATAAATGAGTATTGACGTTTGAGTGTGAATGTGTATGTGTTTGTATACATGAGTATTGATGTTTGAGTGTGAGTGTGAGTGTGTGTGTGTGTGTGTGTGTGTGTGTGTGCGCGTGTGTGTGCGTGTGTGTGTGCTTATGAGTATTGACATTTGAGTGTGTGTCTGATGTGTGTGTGTGTGTGTGTGTGTGTGTGTGTGTGTGTGTGTGTCTGTATACATGAGTATTGACGTTTGAATGTGAATGTGTGTGTGTGCCTATGAGTATTGACATTTGAGTGTGTGCCTGATGTGTGTGTGTGTGTGTGTGTGTGTGTGTGTGTGTGTGTGTGTATGTGTTTGTATACATAAGTATTGACATTTGAGTGTGAATGTGTGTGTGTGTGTGTGTGTGTGTGTGTGTGTGCTTGTACATATGAGTATTGGCATTTGAGTGTGCACCTAATATGTGTCTGTGTTTGTAAATGAGAGGGGTGGCAATGTGGGACTATTATTTATATTCTCCATTAAAGTACGGAATTCAACTCTTTTGTATTAATTAGCTGGTCTATGTTTCTGGCAGACTTTTGAATGATAAAGCTTATCAAGTATTTGAAAATGGAAAAATATGTTCTAAAGAGTGGAACTTAGCTAAATAATTATCTGCTCCTTGATAAACTGGTTTGTATAGCTAGCTGAGAACATTATCAGTAGTTTAACACACATTACTTCTACTTTAAAATGTCAGTTGAAAAATGTTATTTCATTACTTCTGCCTTGACAAATGCCATCAATGTCCGAAACATGCAATCTGCCAAGACCTTTCTCGTCAGTATGAAAAGAAGCTTTCTGAGAAACATTAGTATACCATGTGCATGGTGTGTAATGTTTACTTTCTCATCCAATTAATTATGTAGAAAAAGCACTGAGGGACATGTGTTGGTACGTGCTTTTCATGCAATCATTGTCAAAACTTATAGGGGGCTGCAAAGGTCACCGATAACACTGACTGTTCATCACAATATTGGACTTACGTGTTAACTATCAACAGGAAACATCTTTAACACTGCAGGAAGTGCTACTTTGTAATTGGCCTAGTGCAAAAGGATAGCAACTTTTTGTAGACCAATCAGGAAGAAGATATTTTGGGAGGCAGTATAAAAGAATCCAAGAGCAAGGAAATACACTCTGTTGAGATTCAGCCAGCTGTCACACTGAAGTCAGTCAGAGTGAGAATTAACTGCCGCATTACTGCAATACAACACAGACCACTTTACTGATAAAGAAATGCAATGTTCTGATTTAAGATTTAGTACTTAGTCTGTGTATTGGGATATGCTCAAGCAAAGACCAGCACATGCCTACACACACTCTTTTCATGCCAGTAACTATGAACATGGAGTATATATATTCCACTTTTGTATACAGTGAACACTGATGAAGTGCAGTAAAACATGATG
Organism: Protopterus annectens; assembly: GCF_019279795.1. Taxonomy (NCBI): domain Eukaryota; kingdom Metazoa; phylum Chordata; order Ceratodontiformes; family Protopteridae; genus Protopterus; species Protopterus annectens. The sequence continues at coordinate 142,049,875 of NC_056747.1, forward strand.
TCATACGTCTTAGCATTTCATAATACAGATATTAAAAAGAAGTGGTCTTTAAACATTTAGGTTAGAGTGTAACATCCAGTTCTCATCTTTGTTACTGCAGACTTTTGGTTATGTGAGTTGTGGGTTGTTGAGTAATCCTTTTTTTTAATCTCTGTTATGAAAGCCGAGTCTTTTTATGCTGATAGAGAAGCAAGTGTTATTATCAAAATATCACTGGTGTTTGTTCTGGGATATGCTTTTTAACCAGATGAATAGAGTTACATCTAATGTAAATAGTTTTTGAAAAGTCACAATGAAGCATTATGGAAAGTGGTGTCAGACTTTGACTAATGGGAAAGGAGTCTCTTTTTACTAGAAATATTCTAGATAACTTTCTGTTTCCACAAAATTAGTAAATGGCTACACTAACACTCATTTACAATAAACTATGAAAGGTTGTTTACCATGCAAGATAAAGTGTTTCTAACAGCATATAATGATTTACTAAACAGCTTACACATCGGTGTTCTTTATAGGAAGATGTAGAAAACTTAGCTTTCTTTGTTTTTCCATGTTTTCGTTGGAAACCTAAACAGCATAAATATATCCAGCAGAGTAAGTGTGCGATTACCAGCTAACTGCACTTTTCTATTTCATTGTTGTGCTGTATTCTTTTTTTACATCAGACTTGGGTTTAGAAATGTGGGCTAAAACATGGGGATATAATATGCCACAGCACTGATGTAGGGTTAGAACAGAGATGCAATAAATGTGTGGACAAAAAGTGAATAAATTGCTAAGTGCAATAACACCAAAGAGGGTTCCAGTAGGACTGACAGCAAAAAAAGGCAGTACTGTGTAGTACTTACCTCTTAAGGCAATAAAATTCTAATAATGTGTGTGTATATATATATATATATATATATATATATATATATATATATATATAATATTTCTATTATTATTATCATGATCTTAGTAGATTTATCAATTGTTTTTAGGAGTCAATGTATTTTTACTGTGTTTTTATTGGTTAAACATGTGACTGAGATTTCATGATTTGATTAGTGGGTTAGGGTATTTATTGTAAGTTGAAAATACAGTTCATTGATTCTGATAAAGTCCATTTTGGACAAAAGTACTTCTGAATCCTGGTTCTTAGAAATAAATATAGAATTTATCAAGCTTCTTTCTTTTGCTTGATTAATTTATCATAGTGGTTGGTGTAAGCTGTGACAACTTATGGAGTACACCTTACATCTTTCTTTGCCTTAGGCCTTTTATTCCGTCATATATCCATATATGTGTGGATTACATATGCCTACTTCCCCTTTGTTTATGTTATGGGTAACACCACTCTCATGTGTTTTTAGGAATACCCTTCAGCATTCCTGCATCAGGTAACTTACTCTGACTGCTAAAAAATGAATGTCCATAGCTTTCACTGCTTGGCAGTGTTCAGTCAGAATACAAAGAATAATCTCTGTTAAAAGGCACGGGCTTGTTTAAGTAACTACCTTGCTGCCTGCTTGTATCCCATAAGCATAGTTACTACGGATTATGCTGGGTATTCAGGGAAGTTTCTTGGATACGAAAGGGTAGTCATACAGGAGAACTGTCTTATAGCAGCCTCAGGGGGACATGCAGTCTGCTTAGGACCACATGTAGCACTGTGGTCAGAAGCACTAATCCAGGGGAAAAAGACTGCCCTCTGGTGGCGTATACACTTACCCATATGTAAGGATGTGGGCAGTTGTCATTTGCAGTTGTACATTTGAGTAGAATGTTTAATAATAATGAAAGCTCCTCACTCCAAATGCCATATTACTCCTGTCCTCAGGGGGGCAGTGTGTAGCTAAATATATAGGGTGGGAGGTAAACAGCAGCACTGTTGTTACTGCAGAAAGAATAGTATAATGATGGGTGATACGCAGCAAGAAGCATAGTGGTAATCGGCTAGAGATGAGGAGAAAAATAAAAGAATGAGTCAATGTTTTGTTGTTACTTAAAGAGTGTTTGTGATGGTCTAGTAAGAATGAAGGAATAATTTTATTGTTATTAAAACAGTGTTTCTATGATGGGCTGGCATTCTGTCTGGGATTAGTTTCTCTACCATGTACCTGATGAACACCAGTATAAGTCCAACACCTTTAAAACTTTAAATTCCATAAAAATGAATTAAGTATTTAGTCAGATAATCAATGAATTAATAAAAATGTACATAACTAGTCATGAGGAATAGGTAGTAACAATGTACACAAAGATATACGTACAAGCACTGTCCACGCAGTGGAGCTCCCCAGCCCTGTGCAGATATAACACAAAAAATGGCTTGTTATCCCCCATCAGGTTATATAGCAGGTATTAACTGTCCAGTTGCATTACATATGACTGAGAGGCAACCACCAGGAAATCACTGTGGTGATCACAACACATGAAAACTAACAACCTGTGCTGCAGCAGACTGAAATAAAAGGGTTTTTGGGGGAGGATCAAGCTTCTCTTTAATCCTACACCCCTATAAACCTTTCTATATTAAATCCATGGTTGCACAACATTGGAGATGGGAGACACTCCCAAATTCAGTGCACTGTTGTTTTGAACAATCACTTGTTTTAATGCAGCATGACTGCATAAATAATTCCTTACAAGATGATCATTGAGGAAACATGAGACAGCCTTAACTAGCCTTGTGTATTTGAATTTTAAAATCCCAAGAAATTGCTTACAGTAAAGCCAGTCTGGTAAGATGCCTTGTATGTGCTGACAGTTGACCGGAACAGATATTGTGTCTGTATAAGTATGAAACATTGTTTTAAAAAGTCATTACTGGATAGTCTGGAACAGACAACTGCCACTAAAGCCTCCAGCATACTGATTTTTACCTTTTGAGTTTATTCACATCATGGAGGTTGTCATAGGAGCATAAGCTTCTAGATATTAAAGCACATGGTTCCTTGGCAATCAGCCAAAATTCTACCAAGCATGAGTCAATAACAAAACCAGAGCATCAGTGATCATTTCATTTTCAACTGCTGCAACAACATCCTTGCTCTTTCTTGATATTTTATGTTGCAATTTTTTCCTAGAGAATCTTTTGGCAGTCAGTGGCCACAGTGTATTGTGTAATGGTTTTCTGTCAGCAAGCAGCTATATTTGCTGACCACTTTTGATTTGTGCAATGTGTGTTACACAAGAGAAAGTTCTCTGTAAGTGCAGTCATTCGAGACTCTGGTGATTTGTAATTTAGGGCCATGATTCCACATACTATATTGTTTAACAGGGACCTGTTACACTTCTATCTTGTGTGACTATCTTGTGTGACTTGTGTGTCCTGCTTATGTGCAGTACAAGGTTCTAGGTAGGCAGATGGGTAGAGGCTTACATTCTTCTAGCTGCCTATATCCCATTGTCATCTGATGGAAAGGGGTAACAGGCAGGTGGCTAGGGACAGGGCAGGTCAGGTGTTCTGTGCTTATTTATAGGCATAGTAGTATGTGCATATAGTGCTTTTGGTTTATTTAAGAAACATTTTGCTATAGTGTATTGCATCTGATTAATTTGGCTTTCATCTGTGCCAGCATTTTCTCTGACTGCATATCTATGACTCCACTCCTTTGGAGCTGGGCATACATGCTACAGCTGTGCATGTTTCAGCTTCATTCAATGCACAGTGGAAGAGAATAACTTTTAATAGTCTATGCTGTGTCCCCTCCTCTTCCAGGACTAGATATAGTCATAGAGAATGAAAATGAATTGCATAGTAGGCCTTACTGACAGCCACTGTGGCATCTCCTTACTTTATTCCAAGATTTGTATCTGCATACATGTTAACGTAGAGTTTGATAAAACATCCATGTTGCTGGGCAGATGCTTGGTGTACCAGCTGCTGGGCCAGTAACACTTATTTGTCATTCTGATGGGACATTACAAAGGTATGATACCACGGTGTAGTTTGGTACCACAGTAGTACTGTCTGTTGGGACAGTACCATGTTGTGGTACTATGGTATGGTGTGGTGTGGTACAGTACCATGGTACTGTTTGCTGGAATAGTACCAACCATTGTGTGTTGTGGTGCCATACCATGGCAGGAGACACTATTGTGTGGTATCATGGTGTTGTGTGGCATGGTAACACACCGTGGTAGTGTCTGCTGGGACAGTCCGATGGAGAGGTGCAATACCACACCATGGTATAGTCTGCTGTGACACTATCATGGTGTGGTGTGGTATTACACCATGGTACTATCTTTTGGGACAGTACCACGGTGTGTTACCATGGTGTGTTGTGGTACCACAGTATAGTACTGCCTGCTGACACAGTACCAATGTGTTGTGCCATGGTCCAGTGTGGTACCATCTGTTGGGATAGTACCAGCGTATGGTACCATTGTGTGGTGTGGTACTACATCATAGTATGGTCTGCTGGGAGAGTATCATGTTAAGGTACCATGGTGTGGTGTGATGTGGGACCACATTATAACATGGTCTGCTGGGAGAGTATCATGGTACTGAACCCTGATGAAGCATTCTCACAATGTGGCACTCTGCTGGGTTATATGTATGGGGTACTTCTGTGACGCTCTCAGGACTACACATGAATCATCAGAAACAGGCTGATTGGGATGTAGTTGCAGCAAAGTTATACTAATGAGTTGCAGGAGCTCTAGCAGCTGTGTGCCTCCTCTAGAAATATCTGCCTATAGTGTATGTGAGGGGGGCAAGTACAAATCTGTGTACCTGCTCATGTACATAACTATATGCTCCATCCTGAGATGGTGAGAGAGAGAGAATGGTAACCTGGGAGCCAGTAGAAAGGTGCCCAGCTCTGGTTCCTGATCCATACCCACTTGAAATAACATCCTCAGCATCTTCTGAGTGTCTCTTATATGGAGGGGGAGGAGCTAATATCACTTCTTCATAGATAACATGTCATAGTCTTTGTGAAAAACAGTAGTTGCTATTTCTTTGAGATGCTGGAGTGTGTGTGTTAGTGTTAGAACCACATAGAAATGCACATACTGAGAATATTACTGGTGCAGTTAAATGTGAATAAAAGAACAATGTCACAAGGACCTGGGCTTTATTCCCTTGGCCACCATATAGGCCACTTGCCTACCATATAGTTCTGAGCAAACCACTTAAACACTGTAAGGCTCCTGGGTCTGTCCTGGCATATTGTCTTGCTTCTATTGAGGCCAGTCTGTTTAACAAAGACTAAAAGAAAAAGTATACTTTGTATGCATGTATATTAGTTAATGACAGTTAACTCTGCAGGCCTTTTAAGCCAGGACCTAGGTTATGTTATCTAAGCAAGATTTGTTCAGCTTTCAACCTATAAATATTTTAAATGAATGTCATCTTTCTTGTTCCATTGCGACATAATGATTTAAAAGCAGGGTCTGAAGTGACAGTCTGTCAAGGGATGTTTAGTTTTTCTGATGGATCCATTCATTTGTCTATCTATAATCCCCTTATCCTCATTTTTGCACATGGATTCCAGGTATAATATCAATAACGACCATCATCTAGAACCAATGCTCACAGTGCCAGCTAACCTGACATCATGATGACTGAAAAACAACTGCTTTCACATAGACCTAAATAAGCAAAACTCTAAAATACAATATCTGATGTCTAGCTAATGTGTGAATAGAAAGCTGGCAACTTACAAAGTACACTTAAAAAATATATTGCTAGGTAGGCTCTATGTGAAAAGAGGGGAAGAAGAAGAAATAATTATACATTTTTTTCACAATGTGGTGAGGTAAAGATAGCACCAGCCTGGAATCCTGAAAGTAGATGATAAGAGGTCAGTTTTTGGAAGGTAACAACCAACCAGGGAAGGGCAACAGAGACTGTCAGTTCTAAAGGGAACCAAGGAAGAGAAGAAACTGTGTAGGCCTATTTCAAGTTCTGTTCTATGGGAAGACAGATCAGGAAGGTAGACTGCCAATCTGCATGATAAATGAGAAATGACAACTATACAGTTATTTTTGAAGGGTAAGAAAAAGGAAGCAAGTCTGTACACAGCAATAAGCGGAGGATGCTGGGTAACCAGCTGGACCAAGATTTTGTCATGGTAATGGCACAGTGAAACTGGTGAACCGATAGTGCAGGGTCACAAGAAGGGATAGCAGCAGTAAAAAAAAAAAAAAAAAAAAAACAAGAAAGAAAGAGCTTAAAGCAGAACAAAAAAATCGGTACAATAAATACTTATTGTGTCTTGACAGGTGGATGAGATAGGTCGTAGAGAGCAGCTGGTGACTAGCAGGACCATCATTTTTCCAGTGATCGTACTGATGTACAGAGACTAATGTTTTTACTTATAGTATACAGCAGTGAATACTGTTTATTGAAAGAAAGAATGCAGGTACATACACTGAAGTTCCTTTTTAATCCAAGCACAAAATAGCAGCAGACATACATATCTTTAATGTCGGCATAGTAAGAGAAGATAGTGGGAGATGAAGGATTAACAACGTTGTAAAAATAATCAAACCCGGTACAGACTGGAATAATTGTTCTTAGTGAGAACCTAATTTCAACATTCCCATCACCTCTTCTTAATAGAACAGTGAAATAAGGGTTGGTATACATTTTGTCAGACTTTAACTAATATGTTAGCATTTCCATGAAAGAAGGTGTTGAGGTGAGAAGTTATAAGACTTACAAAGGTTTTTTTTTTTTTTTTTTTTTTTATTTTTCATGATAGGTCTGCCAAGTTGCAAGGTAAATGCATTAGCATCAGCTGATGAATAAACTTTGCAGTGTTGGGGAACAATTACCCTGTCTCTCTGATGGGTGACATTTTAACATTTACGTCAACATAGTTTTTCATTCCCATTACCAGCAGCACCCATGACAGACACATTTGCTTATCTCCCCTTTCTCAATCAGTCACACTCATGGGTTAAGTGAAGTGGAGCAGTAATACCTTCTTTGCCCCTTGTACTGCACCTCAGTGATGATGCCAGGAGGTTAATAATAATGCTAGTGGTAAGCAGATGTTGATGAGTTTTACCAAACCCCACCCTGCCAACCTCACAGTGTAACTTGTGTGTATATGGCAGTAGTGACCAAGTCACATGACAGCTTTTGCAAGAGCCCCTACCCCTCCCTCCTTCTCCAACACTGTCACCAGCCATCTCATCTCATCTTGTCTCACTCTCACACTTGACTCATTGCATGCCATCACTGTTGCTATGTGCCTGACAGGTTCTGCAAGAGCCCCGTACCCCTCCATCCTTTTCCAGCGCTATCACTAGCCATCTCATATCACTCTCACACTTGACTCATTGCATGCCATCACTGTTACTATGTGCCTGCCAGCTTCTGCAAGAGCCCCATACCCCTCTCTCCTTCTCCAACACTATCACCAGCCATCTCATCTCGTCTCACTTTCACACTTGACTCATTGCATGCCATCACTGTTGCTATGTGCCTGCCAGCTTCTGCAAGAGCCCCATACCCCTCTCTCCTTCTCCAACACTATCACCAGCCATCTCATCTCGTCTCACTTTCACACTTGACTCATTACATGCCATCACTGTTGCTATGTGCCTGTCAGGTTCTGCAAGAGCCATGTACCCCTCCCTCCTTCTCCAACACTATCACCAGCCATCTCATCTCGTCTCACTTTCACACTTGACTCATTACATGCCATCACTGTTGCTATGTGCCTGACAGGTTCTGCAAGAGCCATGTACCCCTCCCTCCTTCTCCAACACTATCACCAGCCATCTCATCTCGTCTCCCTCTCAAACTTAATTCATTGCATGCCATCACTGTTGCTGTGTGCCTGACAGGTTCTGCAAGAGCCCTGTACCCCTCCCTCCTTCTCCAGCACTATCACCAGCCATTTCATCTCGTCTCACTCTCACACTTGACTCATTGCATGCCATCACTGTTGCTATGTGCCTGACAGCTTCTGCAAGAGCCCCGTACCCCACTGTCCTTCTCCAACACTATCACTAGCCATCTCATCTAATGTCACTCTCACACTTGACTCATTGCATGCCATCACTGTTGCTATGTGCCTGACAGGCTCTGCAAGAGCCCCGTACCCCTCCCTCATTCTCCAGCACTATCACCAGCCATCTCATCTCGTCTCACTCTCACACTTGACTCATTGCATGCCATCACTGTTGCTATGTGCCTGACAGGTTCTGCAAGAGCCCCGTACCCCTTTCTCCTTCTCCAATGCTATCACCAGCCATCTCATCACGTCTCACTCTCACACTTGACTCATTGCATGCCATCACTGTTGCTGTGTGCCTGACAGGTTCTGCAAGAGCCTCGTACCCCTCCCTCCTTCTCCAACGCTATCACCAGCCATATCATCTCGTCTCACTCTCACACTTGACTCATTGCATGCCATCACTGTTCCTATGTGCCAGCACACAGAAAGAGAAAGTGGAAACAGGCCAGGAGCAGGCCAAAACCAGCAACAGCAGATCTTATTATAGTTCTGCCCTTTACAAAATGGCCACGTGGGCTAAGGGTAAGCGGAGAGAATCACACAATACTGAGGTTGAGAGCACTGTAGGGTGGCATTACCCTTAACCCATGCAGTCCCAATAACATTATTTCCTGTTTAAAGTAGTGAACTGTGTACAAAGGAACAATGTTTTTCTGTAAGTTAAAAATACTAGGGTGTGCAGTTTCTTCTAATAGTACTCCTTGGGTAAATAGCAAAGTCTACAGTGCAGTCGTGCTTTATACCATCTTTGTGGTACTCTTTTAAGATCTGACTTCTCACAAATACGCTTCTCTGCTCTGCATATATATACCAGCTCGGATGTCCACATTAATACACAATAGGCTCTTTTAAAATTCATCTGAATGATGTCTATACAGTAAATATAGTTGTACATACCTCTCTACTGTCCATGATTATCAGGGGTTATCCCTGATTTTGGCTCAAAAAGTGGCTTAAAAAGTACATTATAGTCAGGACACAATAAAATGCTACTGATTTCTTTTACTGCAGGAAAATGAATGCTACTTCAGTTCTTCTTACTCCATCAGCATTTTAAGTCAGTACACTTAAAATTTAAAAGTATCACTGATTTTAGAATTTTGTCCCTGATACTTTTTGGCTTTGTCTGGTTTCTGGAAGTAAGAGGTTATCATCTTGTCATATGACAATGCTCCAGCCTATCAGTTTGCAGTAATGTTCTTTCCCATTTTATAAGTCACATTTAACATGCTCTTCAGCTGCCCTTTGCTACTTGATATGAAAGTTGTTCATGCTACATATATAATTTGTGTCAGAACAGAATGTCTCAATTTGTATTTTTTTTACATGGTATGAAACTTTAACAGAATAAATAGTCACTGTTAGATGCTTTTGGCATTTGTCATGATTTTGGAAACTTGTAACTTAGAGTAGCTCAGACAATATACATGCTTATGCAGATAATTTATATTTTAGAATGGAAATATTGTATAATCTTTGTTCCCATTTTACTAACTCAATACAATTTACATATGACATTGCTCATTCACTTCCTGTTTCCCTTTTGAAGGAAACATGTTTTATGTCTGTTTTGGCATGTAACTGCATAAACATCAAAAGAATGTAGTTGACTAGTCATTTCAGTAAAGAAAGTTGTCTCAGCATGAGCTGTATTTATGCTTGCCAGTTACTTCTTCCTTAGCTGTTCTGATAAAAGGTGTGTTCTGCCTTGCTGACTTTGCGATCTTGGGAAGTTAAGACTCACTTGTTCACAAACAGCTCTGCATGCTGTAGCTTTAACACCGAACGGAGCCTTAGTCTGCAGAGAACAAAATATTAACCGTATGCAGAAAGTATGTGACAAACCTTATCGTGAAAAAACGCAGCATTGACAGATTTTGTCTTAGGCAAAATTACACCTCTTTACATCTCACAAGTACTTGGGGTTCATTAAACCACAAGACAGTTAAGTGGTCAGTTCAAGATTAAATACTGACTTACAACTAGCTTTACATCACCATTAGTTCATATGGAAAACAATTTTACAGTGCAAAAAAGGCAAGTTTGAAATGCAGAATTATAGCAATGTGAAAACAATTGCTTCAGGTAGTGGGGCATGGAATATTAACTGAATGTACAAGAGGATGTTTCTAACTCTGAAAATAAGAGAAGAGTGTGGCATATATCATTTGCTGGGAATTCCCAAGCTGGTACCTAGATCACTAATAGAAAAGGCTTCTAGAGTCAACAAGAGGCATACTTGGTGTATAGCTGCACCCTGATGTTACTGCCAATCTTGTTTTGAAATCAAGTGAAACATGTAAAGCCATGAACCTAAAATATAAATGAAAATGAATAAAAGGGCAAACACAATGAATGCACACAATACAAATGCAATCTTCCAACAAGACCTCGCTCAAAAACTGAATATAATCATCACACACACACTTTCATCCTTGTAGCAAACATGAACACCAGGGTCTAGTCTAACTATGTTGTACCCTGGTGGGATAACCTCATCATTTTTAGTTCCTGGTTATAGCCAGGTTTCTGTAAGACATAGCACATCAGGTGAGTAGGTGACTAGAAGGGCATGATGATTATGGACCTTGTTGTTAATACTCCTGATATTTAGGTGACAGGTCAGGAGAGAGTTAGGGGACCTTGAATTTGGCTATATGTTGAAGGTGGTAGCAGGCTGGGAGCTTGTGGGAAGGGTGGGTCCAGGGTTAGGGTGGGTGTCTCCATCCCTCATCAGAGTAAATTGTACAGTGATTATTAGTTTCAGTGCTTTACTTATTTTTTATGATAATATCTAGTTTTGGGGGAGATGGAACATGGTCTAGTTAGTTGGTGGTTGTTAAAAGTGGAGAGGACAGGTTTGTAGTGAGCTAGGGGTTGGTCTGATTCATTCAAGGTGGGCACAGAAATGGTATGAGATATGGGGTGGTGAAAGCCAAGATAGGGCTGTTTTTTTATAGATGGTGAGGAGATATTGCCCAGGCAATATAACTGAGAGGAACATAATTAGTTTCATCTTGATAGTAGTGGTACTTGGTAAGGAATGTGGGTGGAATTAAGAGGGTTGTTGGCAGGAAGGGGTGGTGTATGGAGGTGTGGGTTATCTATGATAGGTTGTAGGAGGAGGGGAGTGGTTTATTGGCCTTAAATTTAGCACTAGTGGGGGCGGGTGGAATTTGGGGGCAGGGTGGGGAGCGGAGCAGGGCTATGCCAAGCTACAAGGATTTCCAGGGTCTGTGAGTATACAGGCTTAAAGAATACAACTTTACAGTGTTTTTACTCAGTTCTTTTTAAAGTGAACTGCTATTTACTCAATTTTACTCAATTCTTTTGAAAGTGAGATGTTATTTTGTATTAAACAAAGTTTGTAGTTTAGCCAGACAATTTTACTGACTGTTGGGAGTAAGCAAGCTTTTAGCTTGACTTTTGTATAGATATTTATTTCTTAAGCAACTGTGAGATGAAGTAAGCAGGAGGAAGGTGTTATACAGGCTGTTTGCACTGTAGAATGCTTATTTTATTACTTATTAAAGCAGCCTGACTGGGGAGTCTAAGATTGTTAAGCTGTCTTTTACTATGAGCCGTAGACTCAGTTCTCCCAAGCAATCTATTAGCACAACAGTTCCACTTAAGATATAGACCTTGTAGTCCTTTTCCTTAGTGAGGGACAGTGCAGGAATGCTTTTTTTTTAATTTTCAAGATGATAGTTTCTTTTCAGCACAGATTGAGCCATTAGAGGTAAGGACAGGTACATTTCCTCAAGATGCCCATATCAATCAAGTTGGTAGGAGAAATGATGGGAAACTGCCCATCCATTGTGACATTATATCAGGATATTTCTGAATGTGGTATTTGGGAAGGAAGTGGGTTAGCTTAACTTAGTCAGAAACACCAAAGATGAAGCAGTAATTCAATTAAATAGAGTTAACAAAGTGCAATGCTGTCTTAAAACATACTTATTTTTCATTTTTTTTCAGTGGATGCCTTGAATTTCAGTGCAGATGCACTTCAGACCATTGACTAAAGTTTCCAAGTGTTGAGCAGCTCCAGTAAACTGAGAGCAAACCCGCACAAACACAAGGCTTATATACAGGCAAATGCAGATTTTAACACAACTACCAACAGGAAATTCCGAAACTGAGCCTTTCCCTAGCAGTCCTTAACTCAGATTGGTCCCGAGCTATACACTTCTTCCACAAGGGTGCAGGGAGGCCCTCTTAATGTAATATGGGTGGTTTCAAAGTACAGTGATACCAAACAGTCTAGATTCAGCAGGTCTGAATCTAGCCTATGCTATGTAAGGCAAGGAAACACAATTTCTAGATGGGAAGGAGGAAGGCAGAGTCACTTAAAGGTCAAAGTGAGAGTGTTTATTAGTATACTAGTAGATGACCTGCAGTGGTACCTACCTTGGCACAAACTGACAACTCTTCAAGCAGCTGTGAATAGTGGGAGATTATGGAGAGCATTTCCTATTGAGGATTTTAAACTGGAGAAATGTGCTTATATGCAAAAAAAAAGGGAACTATGTTTTTGCAAACCCTCAGGCCATTCAGATAAAAACAAATTAAGCTATCGACCAGTATTTCCCAACTTAAATGGGTTGAATTTAGCTCTCTGCTCCCAACTAAGTGCAAAAGAACCCTCCCAATGTAAAACAAACTGGCTTTGAGCTCAAGTGCAGTAACAAATGCTTAAGAACAGAAGTAAAAATTCCTGCAATATCAGGCATCCTTGGAAATAAATTCACTAACCCCGAGGAATGTTTACAACACGCAAAAACTTTGCAAAACTTAGAATTATTTTGTCATACTCAGAAGAACTTTGGCAAACTCAGAACAGCTTTTGCTGAATACTGTTAAAACAACCTAAAAGCAGTACAGTAACAAACAGATGGAGTTTCTTTAACAAGTACAGACTGAAAAACAGTGATAAATTTGACAAAATAAATAAATGCAGCACAGAAGTGTTAAATATCATTGAAACAGAGCAAATGCAAATATATATATTTATATATATATATATATATATATATATATACTTATATCAGCTCTGTAGGTCCAGATGGTTTTAGAAGCAATCCAAGTCTTGTAGTCACAGGCATCCAGTAAGGAAGCTCTAAATAAATGAGCACAATCCAACAAAAATGTAATTCTTTAATACCAGCACTGCCCACAGTTTCGAATGCCTCCTTTGTCACTAGAATGCTTATTCTCCAATCATCTAGGGTATCTCCTTGTCTCCATACTCCTATGAGTACCCTCAAAACCATCTGTCCCCTAACTCACCCAACATCTTGATCATATCTGCAATGACCTCATCTAAGCCTGCTTTCCCAACTTTATTTTCCTTAGTGTTGCTCTTACTACTTCTGGGGTGGGCTTCTCTTCTTCTTTCACCATGTGCTGTGTCTGGGGCAGTACAGCTTCTTTGTTTTTTTTTTCATTCTTACTACATCCATCCACCTTTGATGTTCCATGGCCTTATGAGCAGATTGTTGCTGGCATCCTTTTTGATGGCTGTCTGATGACTATCTTCTTTATCTTTCTGTCTTTGCCTTACAACCTGATAATTTTTGTGTCATCAACAGAATGTTCTAGAAGCTTTTTTCTTTAGTATAGTGACTGCTCTCTTGGCCTGTTTATTAGCTAACCAGTATTCCTTCATAGTGTGTTTAGTCTTTTCTATCTTCCGCTTTTTCCTACATTATTTTTTCATTTCTTTCTTTGGATAACTTACCGGACTTCTGCATTTCACCACCAGCTTTCCTTATGGCAATCATTTCTATACCTGACTTAGCTGGATTTCTGTTTTATAGTCCTCACACATGCTGTTATGAGATGATGCCATTCTTCTTCATCTCCACCTTTTCCACTTTTTCCTGAGGTGATAGAGCCCTGAGTATTTCCTTGAAATTTTGTGATTTCAATCTAATCAGCTTCCAGATTATCAGCCTGGTTTCTGTTGACCTTAGACTCTTCTCTAACTACTGCTAAAAGCAGATTGTGGCAAACAGTGGTTTATACTGTGGGCTGACTGTTTCACTGGGGATGACTTTGCGATCTCTGATTCTACCCCAGTGCCCATTCCTTACTAGGAGGAAGTTAACCCGAGTTGCATGTTTACCACTGCTGTATGTGAACTTTTGAGTGACTCCCTTTCTGAAACACATGTTGGCCACCATTAAGCCATTTGCCATACAGATGTCTAGAATGGTCTCTCCTTCTTTATTCCTTTTGCACCATTCATATGGACCCAGGCAGTCCTCATATCCTGTTACTTTTGTCTCAGTATGTGCATTTTGTCCTGTTTTATTTATTAGGTCCTGCAACTGCTGTCTAAATGCACTCTTTTCTTTCTCATCACAACCCTGCTGGAGGGTAGAAGCTGAGATTATGAATACTGGTCTGCCTTTACATGGCAGCCTGATTGCCATGAGTCTGCCACTAGTTCTGATGAAAGCCCTTATTGTCTTCAGAAGACTCTTCCTCACCACAATTTCAACACCAATTCTAGCCTGTCCTCCTCCTGAGTAGCAGACTCTGGATCCCAAGCAAAGTAGCTTTGCTGCACTGCCCTTCTATCTTGTTTTCTGTATACATAGAATGTCCAGCCTCCTCCTTACCATCATGTCATCCATTTCCAGCCTGCATCCTGTCAATGAACCTAGATTCAGTGTAGCAATCCTTTTTTTCATTTTTGGCAGGTCGATTGGTTTTATGTCTATCTTTTACTCAGCACACGTACCCCAGGTAACACAGGATGGGCAACTGAGCACTGGCTAGCCTGAAGCTTATTTACCCAGAGCTGTTATGCTTTATGGCAAGCAGTCACTGTCCAACAGAAGCACATAGACCCCTTCTTCTGTTAGCATGGGTCCCTGGGATAGGTTGGAAAAGGCCTGGTCCTCAACCTACTTATCACCAGCAAATTCCCATGCCCATTTTTGACAACATTAGTTAGTGTGATAAAATAACCTGGAACCAGATTTTACACCATCAAGTGGTTAGCCCTGAATCTACATGAAGTCTGTGATCTTTTGTTGTCCTATCTGAATGGTGCCTAAAGTGATTGATCTATACAACTCTTCCAACAATAGACACCACCTAGAGTTTGTGCTGCTACCCATGACTCCATTCAATTTTGGTTGAGTCTGTTGTATATGTACTCAGTATACACATGTGTATTTACAAATACACATACTTGTGCAATGACAAATGTACACATTCATGCATTTATAAAAATACTGGTTTGTGTACATACACACACACACACGTAGACCTACATTTATAAATGCACACCAATGCACATTTATACATGCACACATATGCATCAATACTAAACATGAAACACCCTCTATGGCATAATTTTGATTATATTATCTTTCCATTGTGGGATCTGAATTCTTCTCAGGATTTAAAATAGTGCTATGGTCCTTAACTCATTTTTACTGAGCTCTCATTACATCACTAGTAAAAAAAAAATATGCTGTTTTCCATTGGCATGCAGAAACATCAATGCACATTAAATTGATCTGTGCGCATCAAAACCTACATTAATAAAAATCACAAATAAACAAAACTCACCCAACTGAAGAAAGAAAACAAATGCTTTCCCTTCCTGATTGGCCAACTAACAAAAAAAAAAAAAAAAAAAAAAAGAAGAAGAAGAAAATTCGCAGTACTACTAACCGAAGAGTTTTTGGTAAGGTAATATGCAAAGCTGGGGTTATGGGCAGCAGCTTAGTACATATGAGTAAGGATGTACAGGAGGGCTTCACTGGCACTTAGCCAGACAGCAGTCTCGAATGAGTCATAAAAGGCTAATAAATGCAAATAAATAAATCATCAGTGCCTAGTTTTGAAACATGTTATTGACAATGTAGAAATAATTGGTATTAGCCATCCTACATTACATGTTGCCACAGATTATACCACAAGTAGAAGGATGTAAAGCAAGATTTCATAATATTAGACTCACTGGCAGCTTCAAGCAGAAAATATGTTTTCTGTGTGTGTTGTACTTGTTTGACATTTAAATGATGTTATCCTTTGATATGCCTTCATAGCGAAAGCCGTTGTTCATGTTTTTATGTTTTCATTAAAAGGCTGTTCTCATAGAGACAGCACACTTAAATCATTGAAGACATCAGATGAGCTAACTAAACATAGTTTGAAGTATCTAGTGTTAAGAGTATGAGAAGGTCCCACAGATGATAAAAGCCTTCCTAGTTAGCACATGAGGTTGTATCCACTACAAGAACTGCTTTAGAGTCACTAGAAACACTGCGATAAGTTGTAAATATTCCAGGGTTTGTTTCTGTAACTTTTAGGTGTGCCTTTGTAATGTGAAGTTTTACTGAGCACGGCTAAGTAATGGATGTACACTATATATGGTGTTCAGGAACATGAACCCAGAAATGTAGGAACCTGTCTGACTGGTGCCAAAGAAAGGCTTGCCATAAAGATCATAAATGAAGGGATCACATTCACTTTCTCTGTTGAAGAAACTCTTAAGAAGTAGTGAGTCCAGGACTGATGTTACAACCAAATCCCTTTGGAAGCAGGACTGAAGAACTTTCTGTATGTGATGGATCCCTCGGAATAGGAACAAGTGATTTACTGGTAACCAATGCTTAAGTCTGGGTAGAACATGGGATAAGAATGCCAGGCTGTGGTTCAGTTTGGGTAGGATATGGGGTGAGAATGCCAGGCAGTGGTTCAGTTTGGGTAGAAGATGAGGTAAGAATTCCAGGAAGTGTTTCCGTTTGCATAGGACATGGGGTGAGAATGCTAGACAGCGATTCATTTTGGTAAGAGATGGGGTGAGAAAGCCATGCAGTGGTTCAGAATGAGTTGGTGATGGGGAGAAAAAGCCATGCACTGGTTCAATTTGGGTAAGGCATGGGTGTGGATGCCAGGCAGTGGCTCATATCTGGGAGGATAAGGGGTGAGAATGCCAGGTAATGGTTCAGTTTTGATAGAAGGTGGAGTTTGGAAGCCATACAATGGTTCAGTTTGGGTGGTTTACAGGGTCTGGGTTCCAGAAAATAGTTTAATTTGGGTAGGAGATGAGGTTTGGATGATGAATTTGTCTAAAAACTGGAACATCTGGCTACACTGAGTCCTCAGATATGCAAAATCTGGGTATAAGTTGGTTGCAAACCATACCTGAACTTGTCAATATGTTGAAGTTTAGTTTGAAACTGTGAATGAAACTGGATAACCTGGAATATTAAAAAGTTTATAGCTGAAGAAGTTAGCATCCCCCATATCTATGACTACAATTCATGTATTTTGACCAATTCAGGGGAATGGATTCTTCAGCTGTGATCATTCTTTAATTGTCAAAGTGTCTTTCATGACCTTGGCTATGTTGAGGACTTTAACTTTTATCCTTGAAACTGATGAAGGCATAGCTTCCCCTACACTTCTTGACAAGCTGTATTGTCCTTGTAATAGTATTCAGGAACATCTCTCTGTTAGAGCAAGAAGTTGAAAGAAGATTCTTCATTTCCCTGTTTTCCTCATCACCCTCTTTCTTTTCAGACATTTTTTTTGTTCTTCAGAAATTTCAGAGAAGTTAGCTCATTGCTCATTAGATTTTATGTTTCTTAAGTCTTGTACTTTTCCTTGACTTTGTAACTCATTTTCTGCTCTCTCAGTTTCTAACAACTTTAAGTCTGTCTCTATAAGAAAAGTTTTCAAGGCTTTATGTTTTGTTAGTTTTGTTAAGCCACAGTGGTCAGTGTGACAAAGTGCCCAAACAGGAAAACTCCCGGAGTAAATTTACCTTACTGGGGTTATTTCACATAGGCTACCCTTTTCATAGATTCGGGTAGGAAAGATGTTTCCTTCAATGAAATCAACAGATGCCAGTAACACTGTTCCATCCTGTTAGGAACAGATAGAAGAAATGTCTAATATTTAAGTGAAAACTAGTCAGAATGATCAGATAAAATACAGATGGAAAATGTAGTCAGGTGACTAAGAGCTTGGAGGAAAGAAAGCCAGTGTAATCCTGTTGTCTTACAGGGCCTGCTTCAGCTACTACTGGAGGAGCAAAAACAAAGTAAGACACGCAGGGAAAATATTTGTCTAGAAAGAGAGGTAAGGTGGTCTAAAGTGCAAGGGAGGAGGCTAGATCAGATGAGGGTGTAGTAAGTGGTCAGTCGCTGCCTGGTCCTAAAAGCACTATAATAGAAAAGTCTTGGGTTACATGACTACACCGCTGAGTTGTGAGGCTCTAGTGTCCCTAATTTCCCATCTAGATGTCTTTATTTTCAAACATAACCACTCATTTGAAGGACACCTTCTATTTGTCACATGATCTGCTTATTCAGTAATTATGGTAGTGGTATTCTCAGTGTGAAAGGCACTAGTACAGTCATCAACAAGTGTAAAAACAGACTGTTTTCAAATGAAATCATTGCAAGCAAATTCATTTTCTGCTAACTATAGCAACCTAGAAGATGACTATATTGAATAAAGGGATGCATCGGCAAAGACCCCTGCTTGGGAAATTTTGGTGACTTTGCCCCCTCTATTTGACTGCAGGATTCATATTCTGGTTTGCATTCATTTTTTGAATTCAGATGGAGTCTTAACCTTTGATACCAACAGTCATGACCAAGAGTAATTTATTATCTATGGTGTTAGAATAATCCAGTTGACAGTTATCAGCACTGAACTGTTCATGTATATGAGAAAATAGCATAAGAAGCTGAAGTACATCTAGAGCCAGTGATGTTGCTTTAGCCTACATGTATTCAGTGGACAAGCATTACAATATAAGATTCAAAGGAGATAGCTGCACTTAAACACCAAGTCCTTAAATTCCTACACCATAACATACGATCTCATATGGTCAAGTAACCAGCTCATAATCATCACGATCGTCATTGTCAGCATCAGTCCTCTTTTTCCCATTTTCTACAGTTGGTGGGGGTTTTGTGACAACTGTTGCCATGCCTCTCAATTCAGTGCCACTCCCCTGCCGTCTTTGACAGTCCTGACTGTTACAGGTCCACTCTTACACAATTTATCCATCCCTTTGCTGGACATTCTCATTTCCTCTTGCCATCTTGCTGTCCCACTCAAATCATCTTTTGCTTTCCAGCATATGTGCTGAACCCCTGTAATCTGTTCTTCTTCACCTTTACTGCAATTGGAGCTATTTCTGCCTTCGCTCTTACAACATCTCTTATTCATCGGCCCATCACCTATCACAGTCGTCACTTCTACATTTACCTTCACTGCCCAATTTTCTGTACTAGACAGAAGTACTGGTCTCACCACTGTTTTGTACATATTACTTTTTTAGCTTCTTTGTCTTTCTTCTGTCACAAACATCCCCTGACAGTCAGTGCCATTTAGCTGGCAACCCTGATTTTAGCTTTGGCCTCCTCGTTCAGACTTCCCTTTTCCTCAACCACCCCTCCCAGATACTTAAAGCATTTGACCTGTTCCACTAATTCTGTTCTACCTCAATTTTCAGGTTCTTATAATTCTCCCCATTTGCTGCCATTACAACTGTCTTATCTGTACTTAGTTTTTTTCCCATTTGCCTTCCAGTTTTGCATTCCAATCCCCTATCATTTGCTGAAGTTCTTTTCAGTCTGCTTATATTGCTGCATTGTCTGCATGCAGCAGCTTTGCTGACCTGTCCCCTCCAACCTGTTTGCTACTGTAGTCCATCACTGGTATGAACAGCAGTGGGCTCAAAGCTGAACAACCAGTCTCATTGGGAACCCCTTTGTGAGTCTGAACACTATTTGTACTTGTGTCATTGGATCCTTGTGCATAGCCTGCACTAATTTTACCAGTGTTTTTTGGATTTGAACCATTGCGGGAAGGCCCACATCAGGCTTTCTTAGGACCTTGTCATGTGCATTCTCCAAGACTAGGAATGCCCAGTAGAACCCTTTATCTGTCTTCTTTTCCACTATCTGTCTTACTGCAAACACTGGGTTGGTTGTGC
This sequence comes from Protopterus annectens, assembly GCF_019279795.1. NCBI lineage: Eukaryota > Metazoa > Chordata > Ceratodontiformes > Protopteridae > Protopterus > Protopterus annectens. The sequence goes on from NC_056747.1 coordinate 142,069,816, forward strand.
TGCATTATTCCACATCTACCTATCTCTATAACTAAATATATAGTCTAAACTAAACTCTCCATCCAAAGACATGTATAAAAAACTTAAACAGGCAAGTCTGACTTTGCTTGTGGTTAACAGAGGTAGAAGATACTTTCAAGAGACTAATGTCAGCTAAAGCAGTTGGAGTACAGGCTCACCAGAATGATCTAATTAAGGTGTACCAGAGAAGAGCAGAATCTATAAATTTCCATTATTTAAATGCCACATCAAAACATTAAATCAGAATCAAATCTTTGACCCCCCCCAAAAAAAAAAAAAAAAAAAAAGAACAGGTTGCTGCAGTCTGGCAGTTTCACAACAAGTTACACTAGTTTTGGTCACTGAATGAGGAAACTCATAAAATGATCATTGATAGAAATAAAAGAGATGCAGCACATACTGAAATCATTAGCTGGGATGAGAATTGCTTATTTCATCCTAACATAATTCATCTAAAATCCAACACAGAACTATCAAACATCTAAGTACTTAGAGAAATCGCTTTACCTAAATTATTTTATTTCTTGAAATCAAAATAAATTCAGTTACAACCCCACCTTCTTCAAAAGAGAGACTGACTGCAGTTAATTCCTTTTATAGGATTTTTCGGGGTAAGTGCATTCGACCTTGTAGGCCTATTCAGATCTAATTCTTACATCTAAACCGTCTATGATCGGGTTGCGACTATAATCATGAAGGGATTCACATCTAGATCAGGGGAGGTCATCGTGCCTCTTTACTCATCCCTCATCAGGCCCATAATTGAGTACAATGCCCCTTTTGGGATGTACCTTACCAGACACCTGCAGCAACTGGAAAGACCCCAAAAGTACCTCACCAAGAGGATCAAAGGGCTCAAACAGATGCCATATGCTGCCCGGTTAAAGAAACTCCAGCTCTACTCAGTGGCATACCGCCTGCTCAGAGGCGATCTGTGCCTGACGTATAAAGCCATGTCCAACCCGGAATTAAAGGACATGCTGCACCTCAGAAAATCCAAATACCATCGAGCTACGTGCTCGAGAGACTTGAACCTCAGGACTGAAATAAATAGGACATGCTGGAGGGACAGATTCATAACCCAGAGGCTCCCTTCACTCTGGAATAAAATCCCAGTCCAGGTTAGGCAGAGTCCCTCATTGACTCTCTTCAAGAGGAATCTTGATGAGTGGATGGGAGATCGTAGGTTTACCCCAGGTATCACTTCTGTGTCACTGTTAGACAGAGGCACAGTATACTAACCTCGAAAAAGGGCATAGCAAAATTCATTTAAAATGGGTGGCGAAAGTCAAACACACTCTGGCTAGGCATATAAAAGCCCTAGGGCAGATAGCCTAGTATGAACCTATGAACCTATAAAAACTGTTTCAGAGGGAGCACAGCACACTGTGGGAAAACCTAGTTCCACCCGATTGTCCTTTCACCTGCTCAGCATGAAAACATCCAATAGTATGTTAGACCCATTCTCATTTGCTTGGGGATGTTCACAAGTAGTGCCTGGTAAACCCATGTGTCCAACCCTTGGAAATCGTATATGTTGCTAAAATCTGCCCTTTTTTGTGTTTAAACTTAAAATCAATTTTACATGCATGGCTACCCGACTGAATTTTAGCAAATGTTTACACACACATATACTTTGAGGTCAACAAACATCGCTATGTTGTTTTAACAAATCACTTTCCTTTTGACCATGTAATTAGGTATTTATTTCAGGTTTGTTTTTAGAAATAAAATCATTTAATTGAAGGGATTGCTCTAAATATTTGGATGCTTGACAATTCTGTGTTGGAATTTTATTTTGTCCTGATGCATACTTCCTGTATATGGCCAGGTTGGATTAGAGATACTGCAGTCTTCACTTGCTGGTGAGTAAGTAATTCTTTATAGAATATTTTATTGCCAGTTGCAAGAGTGATTTGTTTGACTCATGAAATTTTTGAAAGCTTAAAGAAATATATGATATATGTTTTCATATTTCTTTAAGCAGTGTTTTAAGTAATCTTTTTTCTGTGTGCCTTATAACAGTGCATAGCAGCAGCATTCTTAACAGTATTCAGTTTTTATCACCTCCTTCGTATGTACCATCTTACTGGATGCACATTACATAACTCTGTCATGCATGCAATATGTTCAGATTTCCTTTTTCTTCTCCCCAGAGTCATGGCTAATTAACATCCTCTTGCTTTTTGTCTTTGCTGGAAGAATGCTCACTCATTTATACCATTCACATTTAAGACCTTTCAGTGCCTGATTTCTGTAACACTTTCAACCATGGCTTCAAACATTCTTTTTTTTTTTTTTTTTTTGCATCCCATGATACACCTTGTTATTAGAAGGTGAATGAAGATGTTATAAAGAAGAGATGTGCACATGTAAATGCACTTTACATGTCTGTCTGCATAATCACTCCATCCTTTGATGGCCTAGCCAGGTTGCTCAAGTATAAGCATTTTCAGAAGCCTAGAAAAATGATCATTCACTCCTTGGTGCATATACAGAATTCCTTAAGACCCTTGCTACTTGTCTTACTACTGTTTCCCTTGTCATACCTGGGATTTCTTGTTCAGGTAAGTCTGATACTAGAGGTCACACCTCTCAACTCTCCCTGATTTTGACTCAAATTTTAGCTCTGTTCATCTTAATGCTTCCTAAAACCGATGACTTTTGGTGAAAAGGTGGTGAAGTATACTCAGCACGTAATGGGAATAAGTAAGACTTATAGATTTCTTTTACTTCACAAAATGTATATTAACTAACCTTTTATCATAGGATCATAGCAGATTTCTAGTCTCTCGACCTGGAGGTCATTTTAATCCAAGCAATTTCAACCCAATGTAATTGCGTAAAGGTACTAGTCAATACCAAACATTGCATTTAGTGATGACTGCCCATGTCCAGGAGGGTTGTGGGCACTATCCCCAATAAGAATTTACAGTGCCCCATCCACTCATCCAGGTTCCTCTTGAACAGTGTTATAAAGGTGCTCTGTTTCACGTGTCAAATTAATAGTATTAATATTTTAAAATTGTCACTTATTGTCCCTGATAGGTTGAGAGCTATGCTAGAAGTTTATGGGCAGAGTTATACCGAATTAAGATTTAGCTAGAAATTCATTATTGTTTTTTAGCTTCTAATCAGAGATCCATCATTTAGCATATCTTAAGTATGTAAAACAGACTAGCTAGTGATTATTCTGTGTTATGACTTTGAATGCATCAGATATTTATATAGCTCAGGGAAACAAGTAAATATGAAAGAAATCAACAGAAACTTCTGCTCAGATTAGTATTGGTGAAGAAACTAAAACTGAATTTTTATATATGTAGAAGATGAGTTGACATAATTTTCTTTGAATAAGCAGCAGAGGATGTTTATTTAATCATGTTCATTTGTAATTGAATTTCTAATAAATTTATAATTAGCAGATTCAGAAGAATGACATTTCATTGTAAGAGCTGATCTATGACAATATCCATAATGGCTTTTAAATGCAAAGTTACAGGATATGTACTATGAAAAAATGACTAAAACAGTTAATAGTTACAGTTGTACTAACTGCCAAGCCAAACCACAAAGATTTCTTCAACCGATTAATCTTCTAGAGTTTTAGCAGAGATCAAAGAGCAGAAGGTAAAGGTGATGTTTCTGTAGCACGCACTTAACTTGTTTTTGCTGTAAATGTGCATTAGAATGAACCTGATCAGATTTGCTATATGTGTTATATTACATACTTCATAGGCAATGGAAACAGCTTTAAACCATAATTAATTATTGCAGCAAACAATGAATGTGCTGCAAAATAAAGGACAAGAGCATTAAAAATGGTCTAATGATTCTGCCAGAGGGATTTTTTGTTTAAAATATGCCACAATGTTTTATTTTCTACTGGGCACATTTCATTTTCTAGGAACTAACCTATTTCTTGTAAGCCTACTGATACCATGCATTGTGGCAAACTATATGATGGCTTGCAGGAATATTTTTAAATGAAATGACAGCTGAAATACCATCTGCCACATATCCTGTAATACTAGTGATCTGAGGCCAGTGGGTTACCTTTAGAAGATTGTCTCAACAGTCAAACATGATATGGTCGAGACCATATGATCAACTTTCTGAAATGTCAAAGCTTTTGAATGGAGATTGCAGTACAGCAGGGATCTGGGAATTTACCCTTTTCCCCACTGTAGTGCAATCTTGGAGTTGGTATATGTAATATGCAGAGGATGTGGGGATGCAGACATGAAGTTCAACTTTGAGTTTAGTCGGTCGGCTTATTTGTAGATGGAGAGTTGGCACAACACCTTGCATAAAGGTGGGACATCAGTGGAGCCAAGTAATTCATCTATAAAGCTGTGCAAAGGATCATTATGAAATTAATAAATAAGGGCATAGGTAACCTACAAACTCTGGAATTTGTTAAGGGCAGATCCAGCTTACTTAACCTGGTCAACTGCTTCAAAAAGCTTACTGAAACAATGGATGAGGACATGTCAGTACCCACTACATATCTAAACATTGCAGAGGCATTCAGCACCATCCCATACTCAAATAAACTCTCCAAGCTAAATGTGAATCCCTGCATAATTGAGAACCATGGAAATTAGGGAGGGTGGGTCTTTCTCCTTCAAAAGTCCTGACACTAGTGCTGTACCCCTGGGTTTCAGTCCTTGGGCCTTTTCTCTTTGGCATTTACTTCTTGGTGGTCAAAGCAAATGGTAGAATTTATGGCTGAGTTTGCAAATGTCTATAAACTTGGTGCCATCATAAACTCCCCAGAGGGACTTTCCCAAACTAAGATTTGGTGTCAAGACCATGGACTAAAGCTAAATGCCAAGAAATGTATGTATCCTTCAGCAAGAATGACTTCAGTTGTAACTATCACATTGACAATTGACTCATGAAAGTTGCTCCCATAGTCAGAGACTTGTAAACTTATGTCAACAATGAACTGTTCTTTGATAACCATATATCCACTATTGTAAGACAGTTCTTTTCTCATAGCAAATCTTATATCTAAAGTTGTGGCATCCAGGTCCAGTTGTGTCATTATTCCACTATACTCCGCTTTCATCAGGTCTGTCATTGAAAACAATACCCCAGTCATTAGGTACCTACCAAAATGGATCTATGTCAGAAGATCGAGTTTTCAGAAACTCGAAATTCATATGGATGAGATGATATGATCAAGTTTCCGAAAACTTCAATGTAAAAAAACACTATCTACCATTTTTTATGTACCCCCCCCATGCACCCCCTGCAAATTATATATACCAACTCTGAGATAGCACTACAGTGAAAAAAGGGTATATTTCCCGACCCTCGCTGTACCATGATCTCCATTCAAAAGCTTTGATTTTTCAAAAACTCAATCATATGGTCTCAACCGTACGAATTTCGAGTTTTTGAAAACTCGATCAACTGATAGGGATCTGCCAAAAGACTTGTTTACTAAAACGTCCAAAAACTAATAGGCACAAGACAAGACGAGCGTACAGTGCAAAGTCCAGACTTGTTTACTAAAAACGTCCAAAAACTAATAGGCACAAGACAAGACGAGCGTACACTGCAAAGTCCAACAAGGTTTAATAGCTGAGTAAAACAAGCTTACAGCAATCAATCGTCCGGTGCACACTCCAGTAACTGCCAAGCAATAAAAAGTTAAAAACGATCTGGCTGCACAGAATCCAAGTCACAAAGTGTAGATCTGCCAAAAGACTTGTCATAACTGGAGCAGCCACAGTGGTTTCTCACATAAAAAACAAAAGGCCTAAACTACAAAAACTATGCCTTGTCCTTCCTCTCAGTATCACACAGGCTACTAAGAGGTGACCTCTGCCTTGTATATACAGCCTTAAAAGACCGTATCCTATCAGACCTATTACACACTTGCAATGGTACTGTGAACACTCACTCAAGGGATCTCAATCTCTTTTGCAAAACAAAGATGACATGTTGGAGGGATAGGTGTATATCACAGAGAATACCTCTTCTGTGGTCTTGCTCGCCACATAAAGCAAAGTACATCTCTTACTCTATTCAAAATTGATTTGGTAGAAGTATGGGAACCACAAATTTTTACCTGGTTTAGTACCCATGTCCTTCATGGATAGGGGCAATAAGTAAATGTCCCAACATATCTTTATTCTGCCCATGTCTGGGTTATTAATTCATGAGAGGCCTCCGCAGAGGTTCCTCACCAGGAGAATCTAGAGTCTCAAAAATCAACCATACACAGATAGGCTAAAAGTCCTATACCTCTACTCAGTTTTGTACAGACTCCTCAGGGGTGACCTCTGTCTGGCATGCGGGGCAGTCTCGGACCACGCCTTGGTGGGACTGCTGCATATCCACAGGTCAAGCTCAACTTGAGTAACCCACACACGTGGCCTCAACCTGGTCTGTGACATCTGTAGGACTTGTTGGTGGGACAGATTTGTGTCCCGAGGATGCCCCCGTCTGTGGAATGGACTCCCTCTCCACATCAGGTGGAGTGCCTCTTTGCCCCTTTTTGGGTGCAGCCTGGATAGCTGGATGGGAGATAGGAAATACATCCCTGGCATTCCACTTGCATTCATGCTGGGCAGTGGCATCGGGTGCTGATTTGTCTAAACATGGGCTAAACTCTTGACTAGGCTTATAAGGGCCTCAGGGCCAATAGCCTATGATCCTATGAAGTGTAAGTGCTAAAAACTACCATGAGAATGTAAGGTTAACTTCTTAAGATCCCTACAGATCGATAGCCAAGTAAGTCCTTATGAACCTATGAACCTGTGTGTGTGTACAGCATGGAACACTGGGGCTGCATACCATGCAGACCACGGTGAACAGCCACACAATATTCATACTCACTATCACTGCAGCATGGAACATTGAGGCTACATACCATGCAGACCACGGTGAACAGCCACGCAATAATCTAACTCAAATCACTACAGCATGGAACACTGAGGCTGCAAGTCATGCAAACGCCAGTGAACAGCCGTGCATTATTCACTCTCAATGTCAATATGTTAATGTAAGTTAGCATTAGCAACTAGAACGTCTTTGCTCTAAGCAAAATGAAAAGTATGGGAAAATGCAAACATGCTTACACAGAAGATGGCCACACCATTAAAAACAACAAAATGGCAGAAAGTAGAACTGGGAAAATTGCTGCAACAAATGATATTTGTCATATGTATAATATCATTTATATTATACATTTACAGGCTGATTGGATTGTAATAACATAATATAAATGTCATTTGTATTATTTTATTATAGGCCCATCAGTGTACTGAAATAATTTGTAAAGCAATAGCTGTACCCCTTGCTTGCATTGTAAAGAATGTACAAGAACTAGTTAGACCCTTGTGTGGTAAGATGGACTGCAAACTGGCTGAAGGTAGGACTCTCACAATTAAGTTGGCTGGCGCTACTTCAGAAAGTATGAAAGGAACCACAGGGTTAGTACTGGTACTCAAATGTTTTGTTATATGCAAACTCCATATGACAAACCCTGATGTATGGATAACCAATTTCGCTAATGACTGAACCTTAAATGTCATCATCCATTTCTCCAGCAATGCAGAATATTTCAGCAGGAACTAATCCTTACAAACCAATGGTAAAACGAGAAAAGGCTCAAACTAAATTCAAAATGTGCATCATTCTCACCTTTGGGAAATGCTTTCATCTACAACTTCTTTGTCCCCCACTCAATCTTACTAATATGGATCCTAACCTCAGCCCTACACATTACCTCATGAAAAAACCTTTCCCTAACAGCACCGATATACAAGGCACTTGGACATGGTACTCATACATTATATACGCACACAACACTAAAGCTATCCCCTTACCTAGGCCTTACTCTAATCCTAACCTGCAAAAACTCCTAAACACACACACAGTTTTTGTAACTCATAGCACATACCCTATACACACCTAACTTTCGACATTCCAATGGTTGCTAAACTCAGCACTTAATAATGAGTGCTGCCAATAAAAAAAAAAAAAAAAAAAAAACAGCCCTTAATTTTGTTGGCAAAGGCAGCTGTTAACAAGTGAATTGCTCCCTTTTGTAAGATGAAGGGCTACACAAATATCTGAACAAAGGCTATGAAGTTCCACTAAAGCTTAAATAAAACATGTTGAAGGGAGTGAATAATTATCTAACAGTTGTCCGTTCCCTGGAACAAATTGCTCCTGCATGTTAAGCAGAGACTCACCTTTGCTGACAGCTGGATAGGTACTCACAAGTTCCTTCCTGGCTGTCCCAGAATTAGGGTGCGTATCTTAAGGGTGGCATTTGGCAAAGTGCATGTGGTCTCAAAACTTACTTGCCTCGTAATTCTTTAATTTTATGAATTTTATGATTCTGCATTAAAAATACTGATTTGCATCGTTGTAACACATGCTTATTATTTAAATAATAAAAATGTGTGTCACGGTGCAGAGGATGTTCTTTTCCTGCAGCTTACTGTTCTCGAAAGCATTTCAGTGGTGTTCTATGTCAGCTGTTGAATAAATACACAAAACCATAAAGATAACTTTCTGCAAAATAAGAATGAGGGAGAAATGAGGGGTGAATTCATGAAGGTACTGTGACATGTACATGGAAGTGTACACATCACAGTACCTTTCTTCGATTCAGCGAGCACTTTTACACGGTGCTGCACGGTCCTCCAAAATGAAGATGTGACGCACAGTGAGGGGCTGGCTTTTTGACTGTGGGGAATGCTAATGAGGCATGCTGAGAAGGGGAGAGGCATATGATAATTATCCATGTGTGCTCTCCTCAGAACCGCCTCCAGGAAGGCAGCTGCATGACCGAGAATTCAAGAAAGGTCTCAGCCATGTTGTTCAGCAAAGCCATCCGTACTTTGTGTCAGCAGTTTGAATGTGTCCAAATGCTGAGCATGAATGTGGTGAGGGGGGACCATTAGACAATAGGCTGACTTCTAAAAAATCATAATGGCACCAACAGCGAAACAGGGATCAAGGGATGGGGGATATACTAGATTACCAGGGATTCTGTAAAGTGGAGTGCCAGCATTAACATTACTATGGAGACTGGGGGAACCACCAGATGCTAGGGATGGCGGATGCACTAGACACCAAAGAGCAATCTTAAAGTGCCATAATGGCAGTGATCTCACTATGGGAATCAAGGGTGGAGGGGAACCACTGGACACCAGGGATAAATTGAAGCGCTGTAACAGCACAGACATCATAAGGGGATAGAGGGTGAAGAGATACACAAGACACCAGGGATGATACCTTAAAGTGTAGTACTGGCTTTGATATCCTAACAGGGTTGAGGCTGGAGGGATACAGTAGACCACTAGGGCCTAATATGTATGTATTATATTGGCACTAAAGAATTACAAAAGTCAGGAGGGAATGGGAAGGTAGGTAGGGCAGAAACATGTACAGAGACTGTGGTGTGTGTGTTTGTGTACTTGTATGTATGAGGGAGTGACTGGGGGGATGCCACTGTCTACATGAGCAGCAGGTTACTACTGCGCTGTGCATGTCAGCCTTGATCTGCACATTACGATTGTAACTGTGATTCAAGAAACATGCAGATTAGCTGATAGTGAGCTCTTACCTCATCACAGCTAGTGTGTTCTGAATCGCAAATGGGCAGGTTAGAAGGGCTTTTCTAGCACAAGCTGACTTTAATCAATTCCTGAAGGAATATTTAGGGGTAAAGCACCGTACAAAAAAAATGGCAGGAACACAACTACAAAACCAACATTAAATATTACTTATACAAAATGCCAAAACTGCATGCTGTATTGTGTTAACAGGCAGGTAATTCTCCATGCTAACATCCCTCAGTGCAAAGTTGGAGAAAATTAGCAGCATGTATTAAACAGAATACCCTGGTTCATGTCATTAAATATATGTATGTTATGTGTTCTGGAAATGGACTTGAAGACATTCTTCCTCAAAGTCAATCTCTTTCAACTTTCAATTAGGCAGAAACGATTAATCTTTCATTCATGAAAACAATTCCTTTAATTTTCTTTAAAATAGCTGAGGCTGAGAGGATTAGGGTGTTGTCTTTTGGGTATAACAAGAAATTGTAGTTGGGACCCATACTGTGCCTTTAGGAACTTGTTGGCCCCTGGTACAGCAAACAGCAGCATTTATTGGAGACTTTACTCTGTAATAGGGATCTAATGCTGTGCCTTTAGGAACTTGTTGGCCCCTGGTACAGTAAATAGCAGCATTTATTGGAGACTTTACTCTGTAATCGGGATATAATACTGTGCCTTTAGGAACTTGTTGGCCCCTGGTACAGTAAACAGCAGCATTTATTGGAGACCTTACTCTGTAATCAGGATGTGACTGGGTTTCCAGCTTGAGAGCTGAATTATGGCAAGGAGGAGTACTGAGGTGGGCTAATATGTCCTCTCTGTCATGAGAACTGTTGCTTCTTCTTACATCTGAGGTCCTTATGCAAGAACCTGCTACACAAGTTCTTATGTAAGAACCTCAGTATTACAAGAATATTTAGTCACCTCTTTGTACGACAAAGATGCTCTGTGTATTATATAATAATAGTACAAGACCATGTTTCCTCTGTTGCATGGAACAGAGAACATTATACAGTTTGTTTAGTTGTCATTCGTTATGTAGTAGCCACTTAGAAAAGTGAAATTCTTCAGCAAGTGTTTACTGGCGAGAGGAGAGTATTCTCATTTAAGTTCCTGTGTTGCAATACTTGTAGTATGAGGGAAAATTGAATCTTCATAAACCCCTGATAAGTGCTGCCAGGATAAAGCACACCCCAAAATCCCAATACGTGGTTGTTCCCATGGGCTTTAGGAAGCAGTACAGCAGAACCCCAGAGGGAATGAGACAGTATACAGAAGACAATGGCTACTCTGTAACATGTACACCCATTTTAGACTTATCGCAGGGTACTAACTCCATGAAGGAAACATACTGATGACAGAGCAATTCTCAGTTCTAGTCTTGTGACCTGACCAACCTCAAAGATGAAGACAATGCCATCCAGCAGATTATAAACAGAATTGAAGTAATCATTAAGTCACACCAAGGTCAGTGAATGAGATTGCTATAATTTTGTGTTGTACGTTGGCCTGATCTCTTGCTGCATGTTAGCAGGACAACCTTATCCAAGGATATATGAGACAATTTGCTTTGCAACTAGTTTTTTCAGTATCTTAACCTGTCAGCGTACAATGGACATTTGTAAAATCTGGCCAGAGTGTGTTTGAGAAAAAGCATCACTACAGATTTTCTCCAGATTTCAACTTTAGCATGAGACACACAAGGACTAAAAATAAAAGGCGTAAGTCTAGTTATTTGTTAACTTGCCATCTTACAAAATGTCCTGAAGTTGATTGCTTCCAGTTACCATAACTGGTTGGGCATCTAATGAGAAGGAAACATTTTACCTGTGATCCTTTTAAAACCTAATGGAGACAATTCAAACAAAATATTTTTGAGAAGTAGATATAGGTAGAGCTTACATGGCAGAAAAATGCATTAAGAAACAGTTCACTAAGCACAAAATATAAAAGTAATGAAAACATTGGTACTGGAGACTCACATGGACATGCAGTTAATTAAAATTTACAAATAAAAGTTATAGTACTTTTGTCCTCTTGCATGAATTCAAGACTTCATCATTGAAACACACACTTCTTAATCAAATCACATCTAAATACACTAAATAAAAAATTGCAGCAAGCAACTGGTCCATGGCATAAATTTATATCTTAAAGTAAAAGTACCTTGAAATGTTAAAAAATAATATCTTGCACAAAAACAGACATATTGCATACAAATTTAGTTCATGTTAATTAAATACACTTCAAAATATGTATAAGACATAAATTATTCAGAGACTGTGGAGTGCTAATAATTATTTTATCTTGCTGCATTTTAAGTCTGGTCTAACAGATGTAGTTTAATTTAAGCTTGAGGCATCAGTAGCTGCAAAATATTTTTTTGGTCTAAAAATAGCCCAGGAGTCCACCTGTCATTCATCTGGATCCTTTTAACACATTTAAAGCGTTATATTCCTCTTTACTTGTAATGGAGTAGTAATTCATCTGACTTTGTTTTCGCTACTCTTACATACTAGCTACACGTATAACATTCTTTGCACTGTAGGTATGTCTCTATTTCCATATATACTACCTGTAATGTAAACGTACAGGCATTGTACCTGCATGCTAGTTTTGAAGTAACTGTCAGACTGTACATTTCTTTTATGTCCCTCTATTTTTCCAGTATATTTTCTTAAATGTTGTCCTCTTTCACTGAAGAACAAGGGTGAATGTCCCATTACTGAAAAGTATAAAGGATTGACTTGCAAGAAATTCCAGTTATTATAAATAAAGCATTTTATTATCCCCGTATTCAAATTAAGCATTACACTAATTCTTCTGTCATTACCAATGTCTATACATCACTTGGTTCTGTTCGGTTACAACAGGAGCACGTAAAAGAGGGAGAATGCATCAACATTCTTTCTTCTTTTACAAAATATATCTTCCAAAGCCATTCTAGCATTGCCCCCTATCTAAAAACATCATAGGCCAGATTCCAAAATAATTGTTCTTGATGTAAGTCTGCCCTGATTCTGAAACACTTGCTCTCAGTGTAAATGTATATATTCCATTTAATTTGTTTGAGGGGCCACTTCTATACTGTAGTACACTGTTACTGTAACATTCTTTTCTAAATAACCTTGTATTAAAAGTGCTGAGACCCCCCCTCCCCATGCACACTTTCTATTGCATTTGTTTAAATCCATTATCTGGAATCAAAAGTAATTGGTTTCCCAAATCAACAGTACTAGACATTTCACCATATTTAAAGTTTCATTTGATAACACTGTGTCATCAGTTATAAAATTAATGACTTGTTGGAGCACGTTTTCGTGAAAAAATTACTGTATAGTAGGATTTAATATCAAGAGTCACAAAGACATTGCCTGGTGCAGTGTCACAGTGGGATAAGCCCTTACTGCAACCCAGATGACCTGGGTTCAACTAGTGGCACAATTGCTGGAAGAAGCGGACAGAGAGAGGATGGGAGTGAGAGACTGATGTTGGCTCGCTCATCTGGCTAGAATGGGGGGACTGCTTGGGCTCAGCATTAAGAGCTGGGCAAGCTCTGTATGCAGGTGGTGCACTGCTTGGCTCAGGAGGTTGCACATGTACAGAAACTCCCATGCATCCCTTGTAGGCAGCAATCACAGATCTTGCAAGGCTGTCATGGGGTGGGAAGGGGTTAGGCCATACCCCTGGGCAGCAGTATAATTCTGCACCAGTGTCCTTAGTCTCCTTCCTGGACCCAGACATGAGTCAGCTTGAGCCTGAGGGAGGCTAAGGTGGATCTGGTGGCCTGAGGGAATGAGGATAGGGGCTAATGACATTTGATGGTCAGCTGTGGGGGGAGCTGAAGCAAAATGAAAGAGAGTCACAAAAACATTATTAGAGTTACAAATACATCATTCGAATTAAGCTGCACTTTTGTTAACTTATAAATTAAATCATGTTATTTTTGCACATAAAAAGATACAGACTTCAACAGTGGCTATAGCTTCTTTTTACCTCTTAGGGCTAATGGCTCAGTTTTGGATCCTTGACTTGTTATGATGGGTGAAAGAGAATGTTATTCAAATTTGTGTGCATTGTGGGTATTCCAGTAATTTCAGAATGCATTGGAATAATAGCACAAAACAAACAAATAATTATTTGGCTAAAATCCCATCCATTATTAATTGAACTGATGAGTCATCTAAAGGTTTGCATGTCTTATTAATCTAATATGGAGCCACCTGAGTGACCCCACTTTCATTGTGTAACATCTGTAGAATATTTTCTTAATACTTAACAGGAATTGCCATCCTTCTGCATGAACCTTGCATCTAGATGATTGTCATGGTTGAAGTGATACCCCAACCCGATGTGCAAAAAATGGGAAAAGGAGTTGTGGATGGATGGATGGACGGATGGATGGGTAATAGAATCCACTACAAGAATAGTTCTGCTGTTTATCAGTTTCATGAAACTCATGTATCAGTTCACAAAAGCCTTTTTCTTCATTGTTATTCATATTGTACATTTTTTCTGTAGGAAATGGATGCTCATGTGTCTTTTTCACACACTTTCTCAAAAATATCCATTGTACTGTAGAAGTCCTAATTACGTTCAGGATGAAAGTGCAAAACATTTGGATTTATGTTTGTCTTACTTCGGGTTGCAATTTAATATTAGCAGCTCCAGAGTTATTGTCTCTCTCCACACTGCATTGGTTATTTTGTTATTGGACAACATGTGGGAGATGAGATGTTGTTTGGGATTATATGTGCCAGGTCTTCTGTAATCACAAGTCATAGTAATACTGTCATCACCACAAGTGATTAAATAATTTAACATTCGTGTCTCATGAAAGTTTTAAGGAAGTGATCGAGCTAATTATGTTCTCCCACTTACTAGAAATGAGTGTAAATCCAAAGTACCTCACCTTCTACTTCATTAAATATCTTATTAGAAAAATGAATTACCTTCATTTCCTGGATTTCATTTATTTATTTTTTCGTCATTCTCCTTTGCGGTTGCTGTTTTGGCCAGTAATATCTTTGCTCTTGGTGATATGCATTGTATTGATGATGGTGTGTGTTGTATCAAGTTTATTGTTTCACTGAGACCCAAACACTCATACACCTCTACCCCTTCACCGTTGCCAAACTATGGAACTCAATTCCACCTTCTATAAGAAACACAGGCAGCACCACCGCCTTCAAACAAATACTGAAAATCATCTCAACTCTTCCTGGCTATGTACCTGCTCTAGAAACTAACCACCTCCTCCTCCTTATGAGATAACTAAACTCCTTTGCTTTTTGCTACTGCTGATATTTTCTCCATAGTTACTTTTCATCACTTGTTGATTGTCACGGTTGAAGTGCAAAAATGGGGAAAGGAGTTGTGGATGGATGGACGGACGGACGGGTAATAGAATCCACTACGAGAGTAGTTCTGCTGTTTATCAATTTCATGAAACTCGTATCAATTCACAAAAGCGTCTTTCTTCATTGTTATTCCTATTGTACATTTTTTCTGTAGGAAATGGATGCTCGTGTCTTTTTCACACACTTTCTCAAAAATATCCATTGTATTATAGAAGTCCTAATTACATTCAGGAATATATCTCTGTTTATACCTCTTTGATTGAATTAATCTGGCAACCAACAAAATTCTTGTTTTTATGTATATATTCTGTATATATTGGTGTAATCATTGCGTGCAACATTGTATCTACTTTTGCACCAATCGATGTTTAATATCTTCTGTATGTAGGTTCTTGTCGGAGCTTTTCTCCCCAAGTCTCCACTGAAAAAGGTCTCTTTTAGGCCCACTGGACTTTCCCAGTAAACAAATGCAATAAATACTTAAAATAATTATTCTATTGATGATTGAGACTTCTCCATTGTGATGCTCAGTGTTCTTTCCACTGAGAATTCACTCCTCATTTAAGGTATATTACTTTCTTCATGTAATTTCATTGGCTGATTCTGCTCCATGTCCAGCTGTGATTAGGTCACAAAATAGGGACTGTTAGCCATGAATGTACATGCCTTGCACCCACCTTCTAACTACTACTAATATACACATAAACTAATATATTAATGCTATTTCCTTTTAAACTGAGTGTTTCTATTTGTACACACACACACACACACACAAATCTACTTAGCTAGATCAAGTGCATGAATTGTCAATGTCATTAATATTGACAGGTTAGCATCAACAACACATCATCAACATGTCTCTGAGCATACTCTGAGGATTAACCTTGGAGCAAGCAAATTAAAAAAAAACATTTTTGCAGGGGTGGAAGTCTCTCTTACACACGCTCACACACACACACACACATATATATATATATATATATATATATATATATATATATATATATACAATAACAATATACAAATGCTGGGACTCATAATATTGATCTTGTCCTGCCATGCAGAACCCATGTTAGCACTTGTTCCTGGATTTGTAACAGTTAGGTGGTTCTCAACTGGATGTTTTTCATGTTTGTGTGCTTCCAGTGTTTGAGTTTTAGTGCAATCTTGTCGGCATAGTGCTATTCAAAAGTTGCAGTCCTTCCAATTCTGATAGTAAACGGAAACACTGGAAGCACACAAACATGAAAAACATCCAGATGAGAACCACCTAACTGTTACAAATCCAGGAACAAGTGCTAACATGGGTTCTGCACGGCAGGACAAGATCAATATTATGAGTCCCAGCATTTGTATATTGTTATTGTATATATATATATATATGTGTGTGTGTGAGCGTGTGTAAGAGAGACTATATATAGATTCTGATAGTAAACTATATATATATATATATATATATATATATATATATATATATAGAGTTTACTATCAGAATTGGAAGGACTGCAACTTTTGAATAGCACTATGCCGACAAGATTGCACTAAAACTCAAACACTGGAAGCACACAAACATGAAAAACATCCAGTTGAGAACCACCTAACTGTTACAAATCCAGGAACAAGTGCTAACATGGGTTCTGCACGGCAGGACAAGATCAAGATTATGAGTCCCAGCATTTGTAGCTGCCTGCGAGACTGGAGACTGACTCACATTTCTAATAGTAAACATTCACTGAAGACTTCTTATCGAAACTATATTGCACAGGAAAATAAATACACTGAAAGTCATTATATTGAAAATACTTGAAACTTACCACTAATTTTAGACACACTCTGAATAGCGGTATTTTTAAGGAAAGGGATTTTCTTAAGTTAAGCTATAGGGTTAGGGTTGAGGTTACAGACAGGGTTAGGGTAATGATTAGTAAACATTAGTAAGGATAGGTGAGCACCCCCTTGTCAATGTGTGCTAACCCTAACCTAACCCTGGTTTTACCCCTAAACCTAGCTTCTACACCTTACCTTGGGAAAAAAACTTTCTGTGTCACTGTCACTACACAATACACTCAGACACAGAACTCATACAGCACCACACATGCGTAACAGTAAATCTACCTAGCCCTTTCTCTAACACAAACACTCACACAAACATTAAAAGCCCAAGTCCACACTTACCTTACCTGCACATATTAACTACCACCCGCAATACCTACCATTCGATGAAACATAATTGTGCATAACATAACAGCAGATTACATGAAAAGAACATTCAATGAAATGTATATATATATATATATATATATATATATATATATATATATATATATATATATATATATAAATTTATCAAATGAACAAACATCAAAACACATCTGATCAATGCAAATAAGTGTACCAAAAATCTGCAAAAATCTAAAAAAATTGCAGAAGGAAGCTGTGACATCCCCCCGCTGAGCCAGTAATCAAAATGCCTGAATCCTCACCACTGGCAATGGAGAGGGACGTACACCTGGAATAGAAATTGTTACACTCAGTATTTCCAAATGCAGACCTCTCTACATTAAGCAGAATTTCTCTTAAGAGCACACAGGGAACACACAGCCCAGGGTCTGGATTTCTCAATATTTGTCTCCCTCCAGGTCCCCAATAAGACTCCCCACTGGTACAGCTGTAGGGTTAGGAGCTCAGCCGAGTGTCCAAGCCTAGTTCTCCAGCACTGTCTCTGTAAACCCAGTGCTTCGTGTCACTGCCATAAGTAGCTGACACACACACACACACACACACACACACACACACACACTCACACTGAGTGATTTGATTTTTCACACACACACACACACACACACACACACACACACACACACACACACACACACACACACCTGGGAAAGGCTGGCACAGATTTACCTGCTGTGCCCCCTTCTGCCCAGAGTATAAGGTAGTTACCACCACAACAAGACACTCCACAATTATCTACTCTAAGGCTGTTAACAAAGGGTGTCCAATTATACTGTGTAATATTAATACTAGTAGAAATGGTAATATCTGACCTTGTGTTGTGAGTACTTATCAGGATGACACTAATACTGAAGACAGGTCTGTAATAATGATTTTATTAATTATAGTTAGATATTAGATTGCAAATTCCAGACTAAGGGCCAGATTCATGAACGCCTACACTAAGTGTACTCCAAGTGTACAAAATCTGTATTCAGGAACATCCCTACCACATTTTTGTGCTGTCTCTTCACTCAGAAAGATTACACTAAGTGTAGACATAGTCTACACATTGTGGTAACCTTTATGAATCCCCCTCATTATTTAAGGTTGCAAGAAAACCAGTAAGAAAACTAAAATTACACTTAGTCTAGGTGTTAACGAATCTAGCCCTGTGTCTTATTGTATACTAAATTTATTAAATAATGGCATTTCATTGCTACAGCTAAGAAATATATATATGTATTAAAGTTATATAACAAACAGAAAAAGATATTTAAAGAATGGAAAATTATTTTGTCTTAAAATTTGACAACTGTGTTTACAGTTCATATATCAATTAGTTGAAATGTAAAACAGTATATTGTCACCTGAACATACATGTTGGAGGACACATTTTTTTTTGTTTGGTTTGGTCCTCAACACTCAGAAGACCTTTTAATTCTGGTCCTCAACCTTGGTTAGGGGGGTCCAGTATATATATATGTGATGCAGTGGTTGACTGGTGTTTTTAGTGCTCCAGAGAGTCATATTCTCAAATACTCTTTGGTTGCAGTTATGGAATGCATCTGATTGTAGCAGTGTTTGTAATGATAGAGATAATTTGTCTGTTTTTTTCCCTTAATTTTATTGTAAGTTAGGGTACTGTTACAGTTCATGAAATTAGTATGTTTCAGTCTACCTACAGTGATGTAGCTAGAATCGTCTACATCATGTATAGTCAGCTTTTATTCGCTTTGTTCCTTCTATTACTACTACTGGGACTATCTGGGTATCTTTAATCCATATTGTTCTAGTTTCTGATCGATATCCTGACATTTTATAATTTTATGTCTCTCAATATGCAGTAAAATATAAATGCCAAAAGAGAAAAGTCTTAAGTCTTACCCAAACCAACTCTGGATCCACTAGACTAAACCTTCATTAAAACAGGCACACCTTACTAGATCTTGTAATAACTAATAATCCTACAATGTTATCTAACCTCATCATACATGCACCCTCCTTCAAAGATCACTGTCCCAGTACATAATATAACATTAAAATATAAACCTAAACTTATCACCTTCAGACCCCAAACCATTCAGAATATCACTAATCTTAAAAAAAAAAACCACTTTGCCTACCTTGATTGGTCTGACTTATTTGCCATAAAAGACCACAAAGGAGCAGCTAAGAACCTTACCAATACCCTAAAGCATTTGTAAAACAAATTATTTCCTTTAGTACAAAGGATACATTGTCCTCACAAACATGGCTGGGTATCCAACAGACTCAAACACCTCATCAAATTATATGATAAAGGATGGCATAATTGGAGGTGCAATGCCTCTGCAGATTCCCAAGCCAAATATACTTCACTATGCAACCTAGTCAAGCAATTTATCTGCAGACTCAAAAACAATCACTACCAAAACAAACACATCTCACCTTTAGCCAAACCCAAAAGATTCTGGAGAGAAATCAACCTGTTGATTGGTCGAAAAATGCAACACAACTCCACTTTCCTGAACCCCTCTAACACTGTTACATACAGACTCTCATGCACAGACTTCTTCAGTGAGTTTTGCAACCTGTCACACATGAACAGCACAAACCTACCACCTCCACAGCACCTACTCCCCCACCTTCACATTCTACTATTCCACTTCAGAAAAAATTACAACTAAAGAGACTGTAACACAATTCATCAAAATAGAAATAGATACTCCACCAGGCTCAGATAACCCAGTGCCTTGGTTCACCTTTGTAAGGACTTTATCTCCCACCCTCACAATAAACACTCTATGCTGAACTAATAGGATTATACCTTAGATATGAAAAACAGCAATAATTACTCCTATTCCAAAACTACCCAAGCCAACTACTGCTTCAAAATTCCAAGCTATCTCAGTACTTCCCACTTTAGGTAAAATACTAGACAAATTTATCTACAACCAAATTACTACTTATTTCTATCAATCCCATCTTCTGTCCAGGAAGCAATGTGGATTCTGGTCTGAACGCAGCACCATCCCAGCTCTCTACTCCTTCACGGATGTCAACCTATCCAATAAGGACAAAGGCAACTTGACAGAAGCCGTCTTTATTGACCTCACAAAAGCCTTTGATCTAGTTGACCATAGCTTAGTATTTGACAAATGAACTGAAATAAGCATTAATGATAATGATAAAACTTGCTTTGTAGACTTTCTCAAAGTAGATCCTTCAAGTTGAAAGCAGGCACTGCCACCTCTGGAAGAGCTCCTCTTATGAAAAGAGTCCCCCAGGGTTCCACGTTATTCCCTCTGCTATTTTCCATATTTATCAATAAACTTCCATCTGATCATACTCGGATACCTCTAATTCTTTATGCAGATAACATGGTCATCTATGGGTCACGCAAATCCCAGTCTATTATACAAATTCAGCTCCACGATGCCTTCCAAACTCTTAACCAGTGGCTAATATGCAAGAAACCTGTATTCAGTCCCACAAAAGCAATGCTCTTTGGAACCAACCAAAAAATAAATTGCCAAAGCACCTAGCTTCCTTAATATTAAATATGTTAACAATATCACCACAGAAATTGCCACGATGTTCAAATACCTTGGCATTTAGCTAGACCAATCACTTAACTTTCAACTACAAATTCAAAATACATGCAAAGAGCTCACTCCAGCTCCTGTTAAGCAGGACAGATACTACAGGGTCCCTGCCTCTCATAAATTCCTTTTCAAAAACCCTACTGCAGACCCAGAAACTATCTCTCAGGGTCCAAAAGCGGTCAAGGCTTCTACTGCAAAAAACCCTACCCCCTCTGACAGGGATTCTAGGGCACTGGATAGATGGGGAAAAAAGATTTACACATCTGCTACTCTGGCTATAAGGGCCTTAAATTGCCAGTTTCATATGCTCAGATATCAGCAATATATCATGACACTGCTTAAACAGAAAATGATGGCAAATTCTGAATGTGCAGAAAACAAAGAAATGCAGGATTTATTGCATGCAGCTGAATAAGTTGGAAAGCATACTTTGAAATGTGGTTTTTATTCTCTGGAGGCCTCCTGCAGGGCCGCTGTTACAGGTTCTGTCAATAGGAGGCATGCTCGGTTAAAGGAACAAAATCTGCTTGACCATGTTAAAGCAAAATTATTAGATGCTCCTTTACAACATGATACCTTATTTGGTGTTAAGGCAGAAGAGGTGTTAAAGAAAATGCAGGACAAAGCTAAATCTATGCAAACGGTCAAGGATTTCTTACAGGTGCAGCCACCTAGATTTAGCAAACACTGGCTTACAAAGAATTGGTCCTTTCCAGTCTCAGACAGACCTCAAAGGGGCAGATCCAGATGCCCTAGAGGAAGATCACAGCTGCAAGGATCCTACATGTCTAAGCAGTGGAGTGCTTCTACCTCTAAAAGTGGAGAAGACAAAGCACAATCATACAGGAAACAGTCCCAATGACTTCCCCCTGCCTGCACCAAGCACTTATCTTCTGGTAGCACCCTTAGGAGGAAAACTAGCACTTTTTTCTCAAAATTGGCACATTATAACCCAGGACAAATGGGTTCTAGACATAGTGTCACAAGGCTACAAGTTTCATTTCCATACCCTGCCAAGGGCAAACGGTTGGCTAGACCTGCCAAAAAATCAATGGGCAGAGGCTCAAAAACAAGTCGCAGCTCTCATGGACATGAGGGTTATTCAACAAGTGCCACAGCAAGAGCAGGGAGAAGGATTTTACTCAAGACTGTTCTTGGTACCCAGAAAGGACAAAGCATGGAGACCAATACTGGACCTATCTATTCTAAACACTTTCCTGGATATACCAAAATTCAAGATGTTGATCTTGCAGCAGCTTCTGCCCATGCTGGGCAGCAAGGCTTGGCTCATGACTTTAGACCTAAAAGAGGCATACCTGCATGTCCCAATCAGACAATCATGCAGAAGATACCTCAGATTCAAGGCTGGCTCAAAGCATTACCAATTCTCTGCACTGCCCTTTGGCTTATCTACTGTGCCCAGGGTCTTCACAAAGTGCCTGGCACCAGTAATTGCTTACTGCAGACAAAGAGGAGTACAAATATATCCTTACTTGGATGACTGCCTCATACAAGCAGAGAACAAGGACATTCTACTATAGCATCTGATGTTTGTGATAAGACTTTTAACATGCCTAGGGTACACAGTCAACAAAAAGAAATCAAAACTAGTACCCTCTCAAGAGATAATATTCCTGGGTGCAAGCTTAAATACAGCTGCCCAGATGGCTTATCTCACTCCAGACAAACAAAGGCAACTGACTGCCTATTTCAAGGAAATGGCAACAAAGGCCCAGTTATCTGCAAGAAAAATTCTGCAGGCTTTGGGCTTCATGGCATCCTGCATTTTACTAATTCCATATGCAAGACTGCATATGAGGAAAATTCAATGGTACCTAAAAAGTGTCTGGACACAACATTGCCACAGTCTGGAAACAATGATTACTCTAATTCCCTGCCTGCAACAGGAGTTTCGATGGTGGACAAAGGCTTGTCACCAAAACAAGGGACAGCCATTCTCACTACTCCCATCCAGGCAGAGCCTAACAACGGATGCTTCAGATTATGCCTGGGGGGCACACATGGCAGGAAGAGACATTCAAGGCACCTGGTCTACAAACCAAAAGCATCTACATATCAATCAAAAAGAGATGCTAGCTGTTCAAAATGCCCTGACAGCCTTCAAGGACCTACTTCATCCAGGACAACTAGTGATAGAGACAGACAACACCACGGTCATGTGGGGGCACTCATTCTTATCCCCTGTGCAGACAAGCCATGGCTTTATGGGACACAGCATTGACTTACCAAGTTCATCTGCAGGCACAATTCCTGCCAAGAAAGGAAAATACTCTGGCAGATGAACTAAGCAGAAACCTCATGGATCCCACGAGTGGCACCTGGATCCACAAGTCTTCAGCATGATAATAAGGAAATGGGGACGCCTGGACATAGATCTATTTGCCTCCCCTCAAAACAGTCAACTAAAAAGATTCTGCACAAGGACTTATCACAGACAAGCTTGGAAAGTGGGCCTTATCTTTCAACTGGACAAACCTATCAGTATATGCCATTCCTCCACTGCCTCTCCTCCCCAAGGTACTCCTAAAGGTCAGGCAGGACAAACCAAAAATGATTCTGATTGCCCCAGACTGGCCACGCCAGTACTGGTATCTGATCTTAAGGAACTTGTCCCAATGCCCAGCCTGGACCTTACCTCAAATACCTCATCTACTGCCCCAACAAAACAATCAAATTCTGCACAGCCAACTCCAGACCCTAAACCTGGCAGCATGGCGGATAATGTAGCCATACAAACCACACCTCTCAGTAATGCTGTGATGGATGTCATTTTAGAAGCCAGAAGGCCTAGTACTAGAAAATCCTTTGCTGGGAAATGGAAGAGATTTTGCGCTTGGAACCAAGCTCAAGGAACTGATACAGCTGTCCCAAATATTCCTCAAATTTTGCAATACTTAACTGAGATGCTGGACAAAGGCCTATCTTTTTCATCAATTAAAATCCATGCCTCTGCCATTTCGGCTCATTACAATACAGAGCCACCACTTTTTTCTCCTCCTTTATTAAGGCATTACCTCAGAGGAGCCAAAAACCTAAGGCCTCCAAGGAGAACGCCAATACCTGCATGGGACCTCAATTATGTCTTGGAAAAACTCACCTTACCTCCTTTTGAGCCAGCTGCTACTGTGGATATAAAGTTCTTATCTTGGAAAACAGCTCTGCTCCTAGCAATAACTTCTGCAAGACGAGTTTCAGAGCTACAGGCTCTCATGGCTGTGGAACCCTTTATCATTTTTTATCCAGACAGGGTCTCTCTGAAAACAAACCCTACATTTATATCTAAGGTGGTATCCAGTGAAGCCTTTAACCAAACAATTCATTTGCCAACTTTTTATCCAAATCCACAGAACAAGGGGGAGAAAATTCTGCATTCTTTGGATGTACACAGGCAACTTAGATTCTACTTGGATAAAACTAAAGTTTTCAGAAAGACAGAACAATTACTAGTGGCATATGCCACAGCATCACAAGGAAAGGCTTATCTCCAAGCAGACTATTTCAAAGTGGATAGGTCACTGCATTCATTTCTGCTACTCACAGCATGGCAAACCAGTGCCTAAGGGCATTAGGCCACATTCAACCAGAGCTGCAGCCACTTCTGCAGCCTTTCTCAGGGGAGTACCAACCAAAGACATTTTAGAGGCTGCTACTTGGAGTTCAGTGCATACCTTTACAAAACATTACAATCTGTCTCTTTACTCTAAATCCAGGGCAGGCTTTGCCACTGCAGCTCTGCAGGGCCTCATAGCCGCTCCTAAGGCTGTTTAGCTCCAGCCCCCCAACCATAGCTTTGGGACTCAACCCAAATGTAATGACTGCAACAGTGAAACACAAAAAACATAGTACAGTTGTGTACACTTACCATAAATGTAGATGTTCGAGTGTATTCACTGTTGCAGTCCAGGTTACCCACCTGCCATCTCCCTTATTTTTGCTGGAACTTATCTTTGTTTCTCTAATTTATACAACCTAGGTGGTGTATTTGCTTATAGATGAAGGTAAAGCTTATTTTGGTGCATGTATGTTTTATTTACATAATTTTAGCCTAGCCTTTTGGGGGCACTTGACATCTGGGGCAAGAAAAACTGAATAAAATGGCGTCGGCTGCATCTTTTATACCCCTGACGACCTGGCGTCAGGGAAGAGGCGACAGCAACCGACGCAGGACCCAAGACTTTGGAATTCAGGCCAACTGTGAGGGCAACCTGCCAGCAGGATAACCCAAATGTAATGATTGCAACAGTGAATACACTTGAACATTTACATTTATGGTAAGTGTACACAACTGTACTTTATAGAACGGTCCCCCGATCGTAGAAGGAAGTTGTAGCCCAAAACAAACACAAAAACTGATAGGCTAAAAAAGAACCATTAAGATGATGGAGTTGACTATTGAGGATAA
This sequence comes from Protopterus annectens, assembly GCF_019279795.1. NCBI lineage: Eukaryota > Metazoa > Chordata > Ceratodontiformes > Protopteridae > Protopterus > Protopterus annectens. Next base: position 142,095,014 of record NC_056747.1, read on the forward strand.
GAAAGAAAGTATGTATCTTTACAATTATACAAGAAGCCCAGAATTTCCAGACACAAGATATGCAAAAAGATTAAGAGAGAAATTACAGGAAAGAAAACTACTTGCACAAGAAAACTTGTCAGAAGCTTCAAATAAAAATGTGTGTCCAACATTATATAGACCAAGAAACATTGGGCTGTTTGGAGATTTCTGAAAGGCATAAAAAAGAAATATGGACATTAGAAAGAGAGATGTGATATGGTGCAATATTAATGCGAAGGAGAAAGCCAAGTTAATCAATACAAAAAAGTAGCCTCAAAGATATTTGAAGAAAAATACAGGCAAAGGCATCCAGATATGGAAACTTTCACAATACAAAAAATAAGATCACGAGGAGGGAATATAGAACAGAAGATTAGTAAAGCAGAAGTTAAAAAATAGAAGCTTTAGTCATGGAATGCCTGCAAAGTGAAGGATTTTTGTAGAAAGTCTAGCACAGGTTATATCACAACATGATAGAATAAGTGCCCTAAGTAAGGAGAAACAGGAGGAGCAGGAGACATTTAAAGAAGAAATATGGACATGGGAAAGAAAAGATTTATTATGGTACAATATTTATGCAAAGGAGAAAGCAAAACTAATCAATACTAAAATAGCAGCACCGAAGATATTTGAAGAGAAATACAGGCAACGTCATCCAGATATGGAAAATTATACAATACAAAAAATAAGAAAACAAAGAGGAAATTTTGAAATCAGGATTAGTAATGGAGAAGTTAAAAAACAGAAACTGAAGTTATGAATTACCTGTGAAGTGAATCTACCTCTGATAACACCACAGCAGTATACAGCAATGGATCCACAAATTAAGGAGAAACCAGTGGAATGGGAAACATATCAGTTGCCATATGAAGATATTTTGAAGCCTTCCATAGGAAACCAGTATAAAAGTTCAGTTGGAGTTGGACAGCAAGGGAAGGGATAGGAAACTGTGGTAATTCTGATGCAGTTAATGTTGTGGAGTGATAGGCCGGTGAGTTCCCATATGAAAGAGCAATGGATGACACAGGATGAAACTGAAGACAATGTGGCACAGGAAGATGCTCTGGGACTTTCTGTAGAATGCCTGCAGGAAATGGAGAACAAAGAATGTGCCTCAGTTTAGAAGAAAATATTCTGAGAGAGAACTTACTTGATTTAATATAGATGGATAGACATATTAACAGCAGTAAAAAATGCGGGCACACATGGCAGGAAGAGACATTCAAGGCACCTGGTCTACAAACCAAAAGCATCTACATATCAATCAAAAAGAGATGCTAGCTGTTCAAAATGCCCTGACAGCCTTCAAGGACCTACTTCATCCGGGACAACTAGTGATAGAGACAGACAACACCACGGTCATGTGGGGGCACTCATTCTTATCCCCTGTGCAGACAAGCCACGGCTTTATGGGACACAGCATTGACTTACCAAGTTCATCTGCAGGCACAATTCCTGCCAAGAAAGGAAAATACTCTGGCAGACGAACTAAGCAGAAACCTCATGGATCCCACGAGTGGCACCTGGATCCACAAGTCTTCAGCATGATAATAAGGAAATGGGGACGCCTGGACATAGATCTATTTGCCTCCCCTCAAAACAGTCAACTAAAAAGATTCTGCACAAGGACTTATCACAGACAAGCTTGGAAAGTGGACGCCTTATCTTTCAACTGGACAAACCTATCAGTATATGCCATTCCTCCACTGCCTCTCCTCCCCAAGGTACTCCTAAAGGTCAGACAGGACAAACCAAAAATGATTCTGATTGCCCCAGACTGGCCACGCCAGTACTGGTATCTGATCTTAAGGAACTTGTCCCAATGCCCAGCCTGGACCTTACCTCAAATACCTCATCTACTGCCCCAACAAAACAATCAAATTCTGCACAGCCAACTCCAGACCCTAAACCTGGCAGCATGGCGGATAATGTAGCCATACAAACCACACCTCTCAGTAATGCTGTGATGGATGTCATTTTAGAAGCCAGAAGGCCTAGTACTAGAAAATCCTTTGCTGGGAAATCGAAGAGATTTTGCGCTTGGAACCAAGCTCAAGGAACTGATACAGCTGTCCCAAATATTCCTCAAATTTTGCAATACTTAACTGAGATGCTGGACAAAGGCCTATCTTTTTCATCAATTAAAATCCATGCCTCTGCCATTTCGGCTCATTACAATACAGAGCCACCACTTTTTTCTCATCCTTTATTAAGGCATTACCTCAGAGGAGCCAAAAACCTAAGGCCTCCAAGGAGAACGCCAATACCTGCATGGGACCTCAATTATGTCTTGGAAAAACTCACCTTACCTCCTTTTGAGCCAGCTGCTACTGTGGATATAAAGTTCTTATCTTGGAAAACAGCTCTGCTCCTAGCAATAACTTCTGCAAGACGAGTTTCAGAGCTACAGGCTCTCATGGCTGTGGAACCCTTTATCATTTTTTATCCAGACAGGGTCTCTGAAAACAAACCCTACATTTATGCCTAAGGTGGTATCCAGTGTAGCCTTTAACCAAACAATTCATTTGCCAACTTTTTATCCAAATCCACAGAACAAGGGGGAGAAAATTCTGCATTCTTTGGATGTACACAGGCAACTTGGATTCTACTTGGATAAAACTAAAGTTTTCAGAAAGACAGAACAATTACTAGTGGCATATGCCACAGCATCACAAGGAAAGGCTTATCTCCAAGCAGACTATTTCAAAGTGGATAGGTCACTGCATTAATTTCTGCTACTCACAGCATGGCAAACCAGTGCCTAAGGGCATTAGGCTACATTCAACCAGAGCTGCAGCCACTTCTGCAGCCTTTCTCAGGGGAGTACCAACCAAAGACATTTTAGAGGCTGCTACTTGGAGTTCAGTGCATACCTTTACAAAACATTACAATCTTCCTCTTTACTCTAAATCCAGGGCAGGCTTTGCCACTGCAGCTCTGCAGGGCCTCATAGCCGCTCCTAAGGCTGTTTAGCTCCAGCCCCCCAACCATAGCTTTGGGACTCAACCCAAATGTAATAACTGCAACAGTGAAACACAAAGAACATAGTACAGTTGTGTACACTTACCATAAATGTAGATGTTCGAGTGTATTCACTGTTGCAGTCCAGGTTACCCACCTGCCATCTCCCTTATTTTTGCTGGAACTTATCTTTGTTTCTCTAATTTATACAACCTAGGTGGTGTATTTGCTTATAGATGAAGGTAAAGCTTATTTTGGTGCATGTATGTTTTATTTACATAATTTTAGCCTAGCCTTTTGGGGGCACCTGACATCTGGGGCAAGAAAAACTGAATAAAATGGCGTCGGCTGCATCTTTTATACCCCTGACGACCTGGCGTCAGGGAAGAGGCGACAGCAACCGACGCAGGACCCAAGACTTTGGAATTCAGGCCAACTGAGGGCAACCTGCCAGCAGGATAACCCAAATGTAATGATTGCAACAGTGAATACACTTGAACATTTACATTTATGGTAAGTGTACACAACTGTACTTTATAGAACGGTCCCCCGATCGTAGAAGGAAGTTGTAGCCCAAAACAAACACAAAAACTGATAGGCTAAAAAAGAACCATTAAGATGATGGAGTGGACTATTGAGGATAAGAAAGAAAGTATGTATCTTTACAATTATACAAGAAGCCCAGAATTTCCAGACACAAGATATGCAAAAAGATTGAGAGAGAAATTACAGGAAAGAAAACTACTTGCACAAGAAAACTTGTCAGAAGCTTCAAATAAAAATGTGTGTCCAACATTATATAGACCAAGAAACATTGGGCTGTTTGGAGATTTCTGAAAGGCATAAAAAAGAAATATGGACATTAGAAAGAGAGATGTGATATGGTGCAATATTAATGCAAAGGAGAAAGCCAAGTTAATCAATACAAAAAAGTAGCCTCAAAGATATTTGAAGAAAAATACAGGCAAAGGCATCCAGATATGGAAACTTTCACAATACAAAAAATAAGATCACGAGGAGGGAATATAGAACAGAAGATTAGTAAAGCAGAAGTTAAAAAATAGAAGCTTTAGTCATGGAATGCCTGCAAAGTGAAGGATTTTTGTAGAAAGTCTAGCACAGGTTATATCACAACATGATAGAATAAGTCCCCTAAGTAAGGAGAAACAGGAGGAGCAGGAGACATTTAAAGAAGAAATATGGACATGGGAAAGAAAAGATTTATTATGGTACAATATTTATGCAAAGGAGAAAGCAAAACTAATCAATACTAAAATAGCAGCACCGAAGATATTTGAAGAGAAATACAGGCAAAGTCATCCAGATATGGAAAATTATACAATACAAAAAATAAGAAAACAAAGAGGAAATTTTGAAATCAGGATTAGTAATGGAGAAGTTAAAAAACAGAAACTGAAGTTATGAATTACCTGTGAAGTGAATCTACCTCTGATAACACCACAGCAGTATACAGCAATGGATCCACAAATTAAGGAGAAACCAGTGGAATGGGAAACATATCAGTTGCCATATGAAGATATTTTGAAGCCTTCCATAGGAAACCAGTATAAAAGTTCAGTTGGAGTTGGACAGCAAGGGAAGGGATAGGAAACTGTGGTAATTCTGATGCAGTTAATGTTGTGGAGTGATAGGCCGGTGAGTTCCCATATGAAAGAGCAATGGATGACATAGGATGAAACTGAAGACAATGTGGCACAGGAAGATGCTCTGGGACTTTCTGTAGAATGCCTGCAGGAAATGGAGAACAAAGAATGTGCCTCAGTTTAGAAGAAAATATTCTGAGAGAACTTACTTGATTTAATATAGATGGATAGACATATTAACAGCAGTAAAAAACAGACTACAGAAAGTCAATAAAACCTAAAGAGTTAGAAGTTTGATAAAACAAATGAGCACAGTAATTAGGACTGTCCATATAAATTCATGTGATATAACAGAAGTAATCATGATATATTACTGTGCAGCTAAATTAATAACAGATAAAGTCTTAACCACAAAAACACAGGACAGAAAAGGAGAAATCAAGCCATCATGAATGTATTGAACAAAGAGAAAACTATAAAGCAATTAAGACAAAAGGTGTCACTGTTAGACGAGTATAGAAGAGGGAACAGATCAACAAAAGTAATCAGAAAGATAGATGTGATAAAAGCAATGCGCAGTATCAGAAGAGATCAGGATCTATCATGCGCTATTGCAAATAATAAATGAAAAATATCAGCACACACAGAAAAACGTTCAAGATATGCAGATAAATATAAAGGAAAGTACAACATAAGCAATTTATTGATGACCCAAAAACGTTTTCTAGAGAATTGGGAACAAGGTAAAAGGAACTGAAACACCACCAACAAAAGAAGAAATAGATACATTTTGGAGAAAAATCTATGAAGAGCCTGTGGAACATAACAAAGATGCTAAATGGAGAGATGAAGTAATAGAAAGAATAGTAAGTGTAAAGGTACAGGATATGAAATGGGATGAAGTAACAGCCAGAGAGATTGAAACTAAGTTATGAAAAGCCTCTAAATGGAAAACCCCATGCCCAGATGTAGTACCTAACTTTTGGTTAAATGTGTTAACATCTTTGCATGACGATTTAGCCATGAGTACTATTTATATACACACCCTGCACAGACACCAACCTGGTTAACAACAGGAAACACAAGACTCCCACTTAAGAGAGAACCTGCAAGCTCTCCTAAAAATTGTGGCCCAATAACTTGACTTCTGATGATGTATAAACTATCCACTGAAACTGATGCAGAGTGATTGACTGGCCTCAAAAGGTTTTGGATCAATTGGACAGGAAAACAAGAAGGATGCTTCATGCTTATCAAATGATTTATAAAAATCAGTGTATACCAACACTATATATTCCCCGTTCTGAAGGAGGGATGGGACTCCTCAAAACTGATTATATGTATAGATCTGCAATCATAGGACTGCATTCATATTTGCTTACCTCACAAGACTCAAATGTAGTGAAAGCTTTAAAACATAAGGACAATAAGTCTAAGATGACTTCTCTTCTTAGTTTAACAGAAGCATATTGGTGTCAAGCTGGAATGGAAATCAAACCAGAAGTCGCTAAAAGTCAGGCATCAACCGAATGTGGCAAAAAAACAAAAGAAAGAATATAAGGTGAAGGATCAAATGAGAAGGCAAGAAATGTGGAAAATGCATAAATATAATTGCAAGTACAGAAAACTTTTGGAACAACCTCATGTAGATCAGGATCGAGCACAGGAATGATTAAGGAGAGGTGACTTTAAACCAAAAGATGAAAGGTTAATATTGGTGGCCCAAGGTAGTGGACTAAGTAGGTGTTGGTTTACAAAGTCCATTGAATGTCTGAGAGAAACAGACAAATGCAGATTTTGTAAAACAGAATTGGAAGCAGTCAACACATCTTGTTGCTGGTTGTGATACACTAATGGCAGAAGGACTGTATACTGAAAGGCATAATAATGTGGCAAGACTGTTGCACTGGGGATTCTGCAAACATTATAATACTGAAGTAGATGAAAAACACTGGAAACATGAGCCACAAAGCATCAGAGAAAATGATGAAGTTTATATTACACGGGATCACCCATTACCAACAGTTCAAAAAAACAGATGTGAGAAAAAACACATAGTAATCCATTGAAATTGCTACACCTAGTGACTACAGTGTCTTACGTACAGAGAGAGAGAGACAAAGTCATAAAATATCAGTATTTGCAGGCAGAAACAACAGCAGTGTGGAAGAAGGATACCCAGACAGTTCCAGCAGTAGTAGGGGCAGCAGGTCTTATAAAAAAGAATTTACAGCCATACTTGAAATGTTACTGATACTTGTAACTGCATCTGAATTGCAGGAGTCATTACTGGCCACATTGCGAGTGCTGCGAAAAACACTTATAGTTAACATCAAAGATTGAAAATATACTAATTTCATGAACTTTAATCATACTTTGACTAAGGAATGGGGTCTATTCCTGTCATGGTATTAGAAACACAAAAGATTTGGACAATTTAAAAAATAGGTGAATGGAGGCTGAGGGGATATTAATCTGTAAACTACTGGAAGCAGGCTGTTAACACCTTATAGTCCTAATCTTCTGTGTTAACCGCTAGATCAGACTAAATTGCTTAAGATTTCTTCTCTTTCTGGTTAATATCTGGAAAAGAGGGAAAGAATGATTTTTTGTTTTCTAATTTTATTTATCTGTTTAGCTTACGTTTTGTTAAATGGTCTTTCATTCTTGGTTTAAATGTCAGAAAATGGTTTATACTGAACAAGAATATAAAAAAAAACTGCTTTACTTATTAAAATCAGTAGCTGTTTTTTCTGAACATGAAATACACCATGACTGTCAGGTGTGAATGAATGCAGATGAAGTTGCCTGAATAGTGATTTGCAAACATAGACACATATTTCTAGGTAGCACATACACACAATTTGCCAGGTAGCCCATATGCACACATTTCTAGGTAGCCTATATGCACAGATTTCCCAATAGCACGTATGCACGGATTTCTGGGTAGCAGGCCCTTAAAATATTTCACAAGATAAGTCAGTTTGGAGGCAGCTAACTGAAAGCCTGTTAGTCTGGCTAATGATATGCCAAATTCATGTAATTGGGTATCTATTTAATTTTTATGCATGCTATTGCATTTTATTATTATTTTAATATACATTTATATTTATCATGTATTTAGTTGTGTATACTGTACCTAATAATATACATAATAGCTTAGTGTGACTAGTTATGCATGACTGAAGAAGATAAGTTTGACTAGCCTACCTATGCTGTAAAGAAATAGTAAATAAATAAATAAACATATATGTATATAAATGCAATTTTGAATGGATTTATGGATGTTAGCATGCACATGAAACTGTCTTCAGCTTATTTTCAGTCATTTTTGTTTTGATTACTTTACTTTATTCACTTTTTGTTACTGCCTGCAGTTGTTTATTTCCCATATGCAGAATACATGGATTGAAGAAATATGTTCAGCTTCTTTAAGAGTTTATATTTTATATTTTTGGATGTATTTTACTGTTTGTAGTCAAGAAATGAACTTACATTTGATATTTTAGTGTTTTTACTAAATAACATGGCTAATTTATGTCAGAAGCCCTCTTCCAGCTTCATTTTTTTATTTGTTATATTTTTATGTAGCTATAAAATGGATTTGAGTCAGGGTGCATATTTCTGGTGTTGATGCTATGTTTTATTGATATACTTGTTTGCTTTTTGCTTTTGGACTGTCTCTTTGTTTGATAGTTTTCCCCTGCTAAATTACTTCAAGATGATGGCAGTTTATTCTCTGAGGATTCTCTGTGGCTAGATCGGTGATATCTTACTGTAATTTGTCTTTCTGGGAAGGGCCTTGCTTTTCAGATGGCTTTATGCATTTCCAGTCTATCCATTTTCTAACTATATATTTTTTTTAGTATATATATATATATATATATATAGAGAGAGAGAGAGAGAGAGAGAGGAAAGAATAGCAGTTACTGACTAAAGGTGTTTTTACGGTTTTTACACAAACACACACACACACACACACACACACACACACACACACACACACACACACACACACAGATAAAAAGATATAAGGGCATTGTATATACTCTCTTTAAATTATTTATTTTCTTTTTTTAACAGGAAGGTTTCAACTACCAAGCTACCAACTCGAGAACATTATTTAATTTTAAACAGACATCATTTCTAATAGGCAGTGAGGTGCCTTTCTTCACAAATAGCAGTCTGTCAGCCCTAATACTGTTTCAACAGGTTGGTAAAATTCATGTCTTCTTTAACAAATCGCTTGCTGCCTAATTTAGAACAGGCCCTTTTTAAAAAGCTGTAGCATGACAGGATACATCTGCTGTGACAGAATGTGCTGTCCCAAGAACTAGAAACAATAGTTTATAAGAGGTCATTTGTATCTGCCACGGGAACTAAGGATATACACACCAGGCAGATGAGTCACTGTCCGTGCACATATGGAAATGCTTCACATGTCCCTTCGGGACAGCAGGAATATACTGCAGAAACACAACACTCTTCTACATGCTTATGTTGTTATACCACAACTTATGAAATAAAGTTAGAATCTGCTAGGACAAGGGACTCGGGGGCAGAAAATGTTCTTAAATGCAGCACTATGGTTTGAATTAAAATACACAGCAGTAAAACCTGAAGGCTGCATGACCAGTGGTGACCATCAGTATATAATAATTAAAAAAAACAGCAGCAGGGGGCTTTAAAACCACTAGTTTGTACCACTCTACATATAGTAACAAGGAGGTGATGTGAGGGGAATGCAAGATAGCACACTGGCTCAGTGGTTATGGTTTTGCTCTCAAATTACTAGAGTTCTGTCTTGCCTTCTGATAACTGTCTTTGTGCAAGTTGATGGTTCTCTGGCTTCTCCCATGCACACGCTGTTTGACTGGCTATGTGGTTTGTTTGCACACACACACACACACACACACACACACACACACACATATATATATATATATATATATATATATATATGGGTCTGGGACTAATGAGCGAACGGCCGTTTCACCGAATCTAAAATGGCCATGCATACTTACGCGAAAGTGCTTTTCACCGAAGAAGAACTTTCGTGTAAGTATGCCTGGAGGTAGAGGGAGTTGTGGGGGAGTGACTGTTGTGAAGATCGTACTACAGTGTGGTTAAGGGAATTTTTCCCTTTCCCCCACTGTAGTGCGATCTCGGAGTGAGAATAATAAAGTAGGGGGTGTGTGGAGGGCTCAGCCCCCCACATGGGGGGGTGCAGGGGGGCTTGCCCCCCTGCATAAATGCTTTTTTATTCTTTTTTAATGTATGTTTTGTTTTTAACGCACTTTAACGAAAGTGCTTTTTCAGTAAAAGCACTTTTGTTAAAGTGTGTTTGGGTAAGTTGGATTCGGAATGTTGAACTTTCATTCAATAATCCTAGATCAAATAATTGACTGTTCAACTCCATGAACCTCAATAAATCGAGCCGAAAACAATGAACATGAATTTCTGGGAACGTGAACTAAAACAGGGAATTGCATTAGTTGGTCAACATCAGGAAATTTGCCTTTTTTTCCACTGTAGTGCTCAGAGTTGGTTTATATAGTTGGGGGGGGGGGTGCAGCCCCCACCAGGGAGGGTTTGACATACTGCAGTTTGTCTGAAGGTCTCAATGTTTGCCAATTTACACCATTCCCTGTTTTAGAAATTCGCTGAAGTTCATGTTCACTGTTTTCAGTTCGATGAATGGAGGTTTGCTGAGTTGTTCAATATATATATATATATATATATATATATATATATATATATATATATATATATATATATATATATATATACACATACCTATACATGCTTGCAAAAATGTTGAAAAATCAGCATAACGAACAGCAAATGTTCAAACACATCTGGTTGATCACTGGCTTATCAAACATAACAGAAAAGGACAGTAAAACATTTTTTTGCAGGGAAAGTCAAGTGCAACCACCTACATGGGGGGAATGCACTTGCTAATTATATGTATTTCCAAAATTGCAGTAGAGGGGGAATGGGCAAATTCCCCAGTCCCACTTTATGGAGATCTCATACAGAAAAAAAGCTGCTATGTGGGATAAGTTGATTTTCAATAAGATGCACCATCTTTTTTTTTCTTTTTGACACACACACACACACACACATATATATATATATATATATATATGTACATATATATATATATATATATATATATATGTATATACATATATATATATATATATATATATATATATATTTATATGGAGATATGGATCCTGCACACTTTGATCGAGCAGTCCATACAATGATCTCCGTAACATCGACAGTGATTCCTGTCAATAACATCAACTGGGGAGTTTAGCAGCAGGGAGTTCAGTAGCAAGCAGATGAACAGCAAAGAGATCAGCAGCAGGGAGTTCAATAGCAGGGAGCTGAATAGCAGAGAGTTCAGCAGCAGGGAGTTCAACAGCAAGCAGCTGAACAGCAGAGAGATTAGCAGCAGGGAGCTGAACAGCTGAGAGTTTAGCACCAGAGAGTTCAATAGCAAGGAGCTAAACAGCAGAGAGTTCAGCAGCAGGGATTTCAATTCCAGGGAGTTGAACAGCAGAGGGATCAGCAGCAGGGAGTTCAGTAGCAGGGAGCTAAACAGCAGAGAGTTCAGCAACAGGGATTTCAATAGCAGGGAGTTGAACAGCAGAGAGATCAGCAGCAGGGAGTTCAGTAGCAATATATTTCAATATAAAAGTGTTGTGAGAGTTATATTCTGTTATATTACTTTTATAGTTATGTTTTATATTTTGTTTAATCTTATATAGTGTAGTGAATGTTGTTTTCAGTAATATTGCTGTTATAGTTTAGTTGTTTTATTCAGTTATATAGCTTTTATAGTTTAGTTATATGTAGTTAAATTTTGCATTTTGTTTAATCTTATTTAGTTTAGGTACTTAAAATGGGCGGCCATGGTGGTGCAGCGGTTAGCGTTGCCGCCTCACAGCAAGAAGTTCTCCGGTTCGATCCTCGGCTGGGGTGCCTTCTGTGTGGAGTCTGCATGTCCTCCCTGTGGCCACTTGGGTTTCCTCCAGGTACTCCAGTTTGCTCCCACATCCCAAAGACATGCTGTAGGTGTATTGTACACTCTAAATTGGCCTTAGGTGTGTGTGTGTGTGTGTGCCTTCTGTAGAAGGTTGGGCGCCAGGCTGGCAACTCGACACCGTAAAAACTCCACTGCCAATCATGAGCGGACAGGTGATCCGCTGTGGTGACCCCTAACCAGGAAAAAGCTGAAAGAAGAAGAAGTTTAGGTACTTAGAATCCATTTATGTAATACAGTGTTCTTCTGTGAACAATTTACTAGAGAGATATTTAACTTGTTAACCATTTGAAATGTTGGGACCCGCCAGAGCAAGTTCCAAAATGTGGATACTGAAAGGTCGAAAGACCGGTCTTATCCAAGTCCGACATGTCAGTTCTCGTAATATTCCTTTTTCTCTGAGGTATGATGATTTCTGAGTTGGTATATATAAACTTGGGGAGTGTAGGGGATTGTCCCCCTGTAAAAGGAAGTTTAAAGGAGAAGAGCAATTTTCAGGATTTGCTCTTTCCCTGTGTTTTCTTTTTTTTTTTTTTTTTTTTTGTGTTTGGCTTGTTGGCACTTGACATTTCGAGTGCCAACATTTCAATAGGGAGCCTTAATTTGCAACTCATTTCAAAGGACAGGAGTACAGGAAAATGTGAATGCATAAGTTGTTCTGTACTAAATGCTGCATTTCTTACTTTTTCTCTTCTGTTTACGAATATCTTGCACTAGGAAAGTCATGATTTTTATAGTTATACTACAGGAGGAGGAATTGACTTATCATGGCAGACTTGCAATAATATAAGGGCACACTAGTTAGCCAAAACACAGACTGAAAAAAACATCACCTTGACTGATGATAGCATAGGACAGTGTGAAACTTGTTCTGCTTTTATACAGAGAATGGAGTCGTTGCTGCAAAAGCAAAACCAGAAGCAGATAGAAATTGTATTCATGAATATCATATCCTTAAACAACATATTTTGAGAGGATGCGCTCTCTGTACAAGTACAGAGGCATATAGCTGTCAAACATAAGATATGCATATCATGTATGATGCAGATTGGTAGGGAAGGATGTTGCCTGTTTTGATTGGTGTACAGTTGTATATTAAGTATTATGGTTACTGAGAAAGTTACGGAAAATGTGCCCATCTCTTAGTCAACCCCTCCCCTATCATATTTTAGTACAATGAATCAAGTCCAGTTCAGTTTAGTTTTGTTCACATCTTTTTTCCAGATCCACCTCAAAGCTGAGATGAAAATGAAAACAGGCAGAATTTTATAGCTGCCCTTCTTGGTTTATAAGAGCTAAACAAATAAATGAGAAAGTTGTCTGCACTGCTTATATTGTGGTTCAGTTCAGGCAGCGGTGAATCTGTGCAGATGTCGAGCTGGTGCATAGAGAAAGCTAAGCACAGTACCACAGAATTCCATAAATAGACGTCAGGCACTGAAGATCAAGGGGCATTACAGAGCGCATATGACATGCGGCTAACTAATTGCAGGGTTCAAATGCCTACCAGAATATCACAGAAGAGCTGCTTCTTTTCATATACTCCAACAATACAGTTCAAAATGTTAAGAAAATATGCATTAAATGCTAAAGCAAAGTGAAGACTGGACTGCTACGCTTTAGAAGGTAGAAAATATTTGGAGACAATTACCTTGTGTAGGCATTTGACTGTGGAGAACATATGTTAACAATTGCAATAAAACATTTTGGACTGAGTGATATTAAAATGACTGGTGATACGTCTGTTACATGATTTAGAAACAGAACTGAAATGTCATTATAAAGAGAGGAAAATAAAGTTTTCTGAGACCATGGTCTCTGCTTGCAGATTAAGAATCTCCTGACTGGTACACCATATCATTGCCTGTTACCCTTCTTACTTTTAGAACACTTCATTCATTTTAAATGGGTTACTGTCAGGAAACCTTAAAAATTACAAGTCTACATACTAAGGACCTCTAACAAGTTATCACTGTTGTGTACTTTCCAGACACCATCCATCCTCAACCCCTTTTTCCCATTTTGCACATGGGGTCACTTCAACAATGACAATCATCTTGAGCCAAGGTTTACACCTCCGGGTGGCTAGCCCTGCCATGGTAATTCATCTGTACCACTCATTTGCACATACACTCACGCCGACAGCCAATTTAGAGTGTCCAGTCCACTTACTGCATGTCTTTAGAATGTGGGAAGAAACTAGGGCACCTGAAGAAAACCCATGCGACTGCAGGGAGGACAGGCAGACTCCTTACAGAAGGCACCCCAGCTGAGAATCAAACCAGAGAGCTTCTTGCTGTGAGGCGACAACTCTAACCGCTGCACCACTGCTGCTGCCAAGCACATCAATAGTTATTACTCTACGTAATGCCAAGGCACCCCACTGGCTGTTACTGTTCATGCTATTAAGACACCCTACAAGGTGTTTTTACACATCAGCCCACTCCACTGACTGTTACTCTGCATACTGGCATGACACCTCACTAAAAGTTAATATACCTTTCCTTGAGCCACTTCAGTAGCTTCTTCTCTTAATACTAACGGGGTAACTTCTTGAATGATATATGGCATATCCTATGGCAAATAACCTTACTAGTTATTGCCAGGCTGTGCCATTTGTCAGCATTCTGCATGCTGTCAGGATACTTTACCAGTTGTTACTTGTCAGTTGGTAAACTCCCCTACCAGAGGTGAAAATGTATTGGACCTGGTCATCACCAACATGGGCGACAGGTGTTCCACACCAGAGGTCAACCCGTCACTGGTTAGATCAGACCATAAACTAATCACTCTGGATGTCCACACCACACCACCACCTCCTACCAAGAAAACCACAGTGAAAAACTTTTCTATAGCAAACTTCACCTTACTTAAGACAGAGATGGTAAGTTTCACAGCCCCCACGCTAAAGGATCACAGTGTCCTAGATGCAGGAAACTTTACAAATGCACTCTGAGAGCACCTACAAGGATGCATTGATCATGCCATCCCTAGCAAAACCAAGATTCACTCCCCTAAGAGAAGGAAACCAGTCTGGTGGACCCCTGCCATAAACAGGCTATACAATAGAAGGAGGAAACTAGTTCAGAAAAAAAGCAAATCCCAAGAAGGAAAGACATCCCTGATCAGTATCAGTAAGAAACTAAGGTCCCTCATAAAATCCTCCAAGGCTAACGTCGAAAGAAAAATAGCCAAGTATTTCAAAGATAACCACAAAGCCTTCTTTAGCTATGTCAAGAATCTAAGTGGCAACTCACAGATATGATCTGAGCCAGTGCAAAATAGCACAAAATATACTGAACCCACTAATATTGCCAACATCGTGGCAGGTAGATTCAGTGCAAACTTCACCCCCCTCTCACCCCCAAAAGGGCCCACAATAATACCGGAAAAGTGTAGTGTCCCAGAAAACACAGACGCACAGGTGAAAACAGCCCTTTCAAAAGCCAAAAGCACAGCATCAGTGGGGCCAGATGATGTCTCAGGCTGCATCTTGCACGAACTACAGAACAAACTAATCCCCCCACCTAAACACACTGTTCAACCTCAGCCTCTCCACAGGCTACGTGCCCACAGCAACGGTTATTCCGTTCCACAAAGAAGGGGTCACAACTGACCCTGGTAACTATCACCCCATAAGCCTGACTAGCCTGGTCTGCAAGGCTGTGGAGCGCATCATCATGGAACTCATTAACAAAGACATTGGGAACCTCCAAACACTTGACCCGACCCAGTTTGGCTTTGTTAAGGGCAGATCATGCCTACTAAACCTGGTTGACTTCTTTGAGACAGTCACCAAGGCCATAGATGATGGGAAGGTAGTTCACACAGCCTACCTTGACCTCGCCAAGGCATTTGACACCATTCCCCACTCGGGAATTATAGAACAACTCACCAGCCTGAACATAAACCCCTATGTCACGAGATGGGTTGCCAACTGGCTTACAGACAGAACTCACATGGTAGGAATAGCGGGCTCCAGGTCCGAATCTAAACCAGTCACAAGTGGTGTCCCACAAGGCTTGGTCCTGGGACCCCTACTGTTCAGCATATACTTCTCAGAAGTACAGGCAAACACAGGAGGACTATGGCTAACCAAGTTCCCCGATGACTGCAAACTGGGAGCCATAATTGACTCTCCGGCTGACACGGACATTCTCCAAAAGGGCCTTACTGAGACAGACACCTGGTGTCAAAGTCATGGTCTCAAGCTAAATGCCAAAAATGCATAGTCATCCCATTTGGGAAAAAGAAAACACCCATGAATTACCACATAGGTGGTAGCCCCCT
Organism: Protopterus annectens; assembly: GCF_019279795.1. NCBI lineage: Eukaryota > Metazoa > Chordata > Ceratodontiformes > Protopteridae > Protopterus > Protopterus annectens. Next base: position 142,110,947 of record NC_056747.1, read on the forward strand.
TAATACAGAAGAGGTAATAAGAGATCTGGGGACCCAGGTAGATAGTAATCTCTCCTTTGACAATCATATTGACAAAGTAGTTAGGAAATCCTTCTATGTAGCCCATCTAATTACTAAAGGGTTCACATCTAGAAATAAAGAGGTTATAGTGCCCCTCTACTCATCACTGATCAGACCTATCATAGAGTACAATGCCCCGTTTGGGATGTACCTCACAAGACACTTCCAACAGCTGGAAAGACCACTAAAGTACCTCACCAAGAGGATTACTGGTCTCAAACATATGTCCTATGCAGCCCGACTGGAAAAACTCCAGCTGTACTCAGTGGCATATCGCTTACTCAAAGGCGATCTCTGCCTGACTTACAAAGCCATGTCCAACTCAGAATTGATGGACATGCTCCACCTAAAGAAATCCAGGTAACTGTGAGCCACTTGCTCTAGTGAGCTAAACCTTGCCACAACAATAAGTAAAACATGCTCGAGGGATCTATTCCTGTCACAGAGACTCCCCATGCTTTGGAACAAAATTCCTAACTACATTAGGCAGAGCCCCTCACTAACACTCTTCAAGAGAAACCTTGACGAGTGGATGGGTAACAGAAAATATACCCCTTGGATCACTTCATTGGCTCTTCTTGACATTGGCTCAGTTAATCAATGGGGCAGTGAAAGCTGACAAACTCTGGCTAGACTTATAAATGCCCTCAGGCAGATAGCCTAGTACCTACCTATGAACCTATATTGTCAGCACAACTCAAAAACAGTTTTTCTGAATTGTGTAAGGACACCTCACTGGCTTTTACTGTGCATATTGTCAAGATAATGCTTCGGTTCTCACTCCACATGTTATCAGGAAACATCATCAGCTGTTGCTCTACAGTCTGCATCCCTCACAGATTGTTACTCATTATACTGTCAGAGCACCTTGCTGGCCTGTTACTCAGCATACTGTCAGGGCACCTTGCTGGGGTGTTAGCATACTGTCAGGGCACCTTGCTGGGTTGTTACTAAGTAAACTGTCAGAGCACATTGCTGGGCTGTTAGTAAGCAGACTGTCGGGGCACCTTGCTTGGCTGTTACTAAGCAAACTGTCAGGGCACCTTGCTGGGCTGTTACTAAGCAAACTATCAGAGCATGTTGCTTAGCTGTTAGCATATTGTCAGAGTCTATATCAGAAGATCAAAGTTTCAAAACTTCAAATCAGATATGGTCGACACCATATGATTGAAGTCTTGAAACTTCAGATCTTTTAATGGAGATCTCTGTACAGCACGGAAAGGGAAGATTTCCCTTTTCGGCACTGTAGTGCGATCTCGGAGTTGGTATATTTAAGTAGTGGGGGTGTGGTGGTGCAGGGGGACTTGGCCCCTGCTTAGAGCATTTAAATGTTTTGTTTTTGTAGGCTGTTGTGTTTTATTACATTTTCGATGTTTCAAAACTTCGATTATATGGTGTCGACCATATCAGATTCGAAGTTTTGAAACTTCGATCATGTAATATAGACCTTATTGTCAGGGCACCCTCCTGGGCTGTTACTCAGCATATTGTCAGGGCACATTGCTGGGCTGTTACTCAGCATGCTGTAAGGATACCATGCTGGGCGGTTACTCAGCATACTGTCAGGACACCTTGCTAGGCTGTTACTCAGCATACAGTCAGGGCACCTTGTTGGGCTGTTACTCAGAATACTGTCAAGGCATCTTGTTGGGCTCTTACTCAGCATATTGTCTGGGCACTTTGTTTGGCTGTAACTCAGCATACTGTCAGGGCACCATGCTGGGCAGTTGCTCAGCATGCTGTCAGGGCACCTTGCTGGGCTTTTACTCAGCATACTTTCAGGGCACAATGTTAGGCTGTTATTCAGCATACTGTCAGGGCACCTTGTTGGCCTCTTACTCAGCATATTGTCAGGGCACCATGCTGAGCTATAACTCAGCATATTATCAGGGCTCCTCACTAGCTTTTACCCTGCATATTGCCAGGATAACTCCCAGGTTGCTATTCTTCATATTTTTAGGATGAGTAAATAGCAGTGGACTGCAGCTCTGTTTTTCTGTAATAGACACGTGGAAAAAAATAGGAGGTGTAGCATCCAGCAGGATAAAACTAAACAAGCAACTTAGAGGGCAAATAAAGTCTACCACAGCCATATTTGAGGTAAATTTGGCCTCTCAGGCCAAGGACAACCACAAGGCATTCTTTAGCTAAGTCTGCAACCTCACAGGCAATTCACAATTGTGTTCTGAGCTCATTGTTAATGGAGCCACCTATACTAAGCCAGAAGATGTAGCAAACTTACTGGCTGTCAAATTAAATTCTAACTTTACCCATCCTCCACATCAAATATAACTAACCCTACTATCTGTAGGGAGCAGGTCCTCAATGCTGTCTCTAAGGCCAAGAACACTGCATCCATGAGCCCAGACAATATCCCAGGCTGCCTTCTAAATTGAATGAAACATGACTCATCAGGCCATCTAGAATCACTATTTAACTGTATTCTCCATTTAGGCTTTGTACCTCACGAATGGAGAACAGTGGTGGTCATCCATCGGCACAAAGGTGGGCCATCTGGAAAGTATAGACTCATAAGTTTCACTAGTCTCATATGCAATGCCATAGAGTTAATTATCATGGAAATGATCAGTAATGATATAGAAACTTCCAGGCACTGGACCCGACCCAGTTTGGTTTTGTCAAGGGCAGGTCATGCCTACTCAACTTTGTGGACTTCTTTAAGAATGTCACAAAGCAATGGACAAGGGCAAAATGGTTCACACTGCCTACCTTGACCTGGCCAAAGCATTTCACACAATACACTTCTTGGGCAGTGTTGAGAAACTCAAGAGGTTAGGTATAATTTATGCCACACGGTGGATAGCTAACTGGTTCACACAGGACCCAAGAAGTTAGAAATGGGGAGTTCACTTCTACAAAGATGCAAGTCACAAGGGAAGTCTCTCAGGGATCTGTCCTGAAACCATTCCTCCATTCCTTTTTGGCATCTACTTCTCTAAAGTCAAGGCCACTGTCAGGGGGCTCTGCTAGACGAGTGCAAATTAGGAGCAGTTATAGAATCCTCCCACTGACACTAATGTTCTCCAGGAAGGATTGAAAGAGGCAAATAATTGGTGTCAGAGCAATGGACTAAAGCTAAATGCCAAGAAATGCATAAAAGTATCTTTTGGGAGTCAGCCGCCGTAGGAAACTACCTCATCGATAACAATACCTCTAAGAATGGACCCAGTAGCCAAGAACCTGGTTACACACGTAGACAGTAATCTAGCCTTTGGCCATCATATGTCCACACCAGTGAGGAAATCATTCTATGTTGTGCAACTTATAAACAAAGGTATGGCATCTAGGGCCAAGGAGGTCATTGTTCTACAGTATTTCGCATTCATCAGATCTATCATTGAGTACAAAGGACCTTTTGGTATGTACCTAATCAGGCACATCCAACAACTGGAATATCTACAAAGGTTAATCAATAAAAGAATAGAGGGCATAAGTAACATGTTCTATGCAGACCTCCTCAAAGCCATATCTCTGTATTCTGTGTCCTACAGGCTGTTGAGGGGAGACCTATGCCTGGCATATAAGGTACTGTCAGATCCCACCTTGATGGACCTCTTAAGGAGATCATAGTCTCAGTATACTCAGCCCTCATTAGACCAATAATTGAGTGAAGTGCACCCTGTGGCAAGTACCTGAGCAGGCATTTACAACAGCTGGAGCAGTCACAGAGGTTCCTCACTAAAAGAATACAGGGTGTAAATAATATGTCCGATGCTGACCACCTTAAATGTCCCTGTACTTTGTCTCCTACAGAATACTGACAGGCGATCTATACCTAACTCACAAAGCTTTCTCTGCTCCAGCCCTGACAAATCTGCTACATATTCACAAAACAAACAGCACTAGAAAGATCTGATCTAAGGATTTAAACCTCGTCTGTGACTTAAATAAAACATGTTGGAGGAACAGGTATGTGTTTCAGGAATTACCCCTTCTCTAAAACAGGTTGTAATGCAGAGTTTCTTCCTAACCCAATTCCAGTGTAACTTGGACAATTGGATGGAGAACACAAAATTCACCCCTAGTTTGGCACCTGTTGTCTCTAATGGACACAGACAGCCTGTGAATAGTTCATTTCCCAGGCCCCTGCTTGAAAGTTTTCATCTACCAAGCCACTGCTTACACTTATCAAGAGTACCAAAACTTGTCAGAGATTTGGGATGCATGCCTAGGTTTAAAAACGCCCCACTGGTCATTAGCCTAGTGCACACTTGTGAACCTATGAACCTATTAAGATAAATGCACAGAACCTACAGTTATGGGTGATGCAAACTACATTTTACTTTTTCTCTTTATCTATATAATTGAGTTTACAGTTTGTTTTACTTGTGCACTGCAGTGATTACTGCAGTATATGGTCGAGTTTACTGTTTGTACTGTTTGTGCAGGGCACTGATTACTACAGTATATGGTCGAGTTTACTGTTTGTGCAAGCCACAGATTACTACAGTATATGGCTGAGTTTACTGTTTGTGCAAGACACTGATTACTATAGTATATGGTCGAGTTTACTTTTTTTACTATGCGCAAGACACAGATTACTACAGTATATGGCTGAGTTTACTGTTTGTGCAAGACACTGATTACTATAGTATATGGTCGAGTTTACTGTTTGTACTATGTGCAAGGCACTGATTGCTATAGTATAAGGACTGGATTTACTGTTTGTACTGCTTCTGCTTATCCAAAACACTGGTTACTAAATCAGGTATGAATAGTACTTAAGTAACATTGAAGGCTGTGGTACAAAGTTTGAGAAAAATGAAGTAGATGTGGGGAAACCCTAAAACTGAAACAGACAAAGAATCGGTGAATGAGAAAACACATTTATTTTCTCTTGCATTTTTGAGTTTTGCTCCAGTAAAATTATAATTTGTTTGTGTAAGGTCAGAAGCATGATGGATTTTACTCTACTTTGATATATAAAGTTAGTGTTATAAATACTCAGAGATTTTTAGTTTTACATATTATTTATTATGTATTATTTATTATTTATGGAATGACAGGGGATGGATTCCTAATTTCTGCCATGTAATTGGCTGTTTAAATGTTCTAAGAGGTACTAAGTATAAAATAACTTTTGTGAAAGAAACACCAAATAACCAAATAGAAAATTCAGTGTAAATCAGTCCTACTTCCTCTATACATTAAAGACACCACCCTTAAGATACCCTAGCAAATTCAGAAATAGAAACATTATGAGAGAAAAATTGAAGTACCCACGAAAGACAAACTCAGATGGAAAAGTACTGAAAGTATACGTCAATTAAACTGCTTAAAAACAAATAAATATATATGTATATACATATGTGTGTGTGTATATATATATATATATATATATATATATATATATATACACACACACACACACACATATATATATATATATATATATATATATATATATATATATATATATATATATATATAGATATAGATATATACATGGGTCTGCTTTGAAATCACAAATTGCCAAATACCCAGAGTGTAGAATACCGAGACCAGAATGTCGAACATTGAATATCTTGAAAGTTTAAAACACACTGATACTTAAAATATCGAAAATCAAAAAGCAAACCAACGTTCCAGCTGTCCACCAAAACAAAACACACCAACAAATCAAAACACTATTTACTTTTCTACATTTATGCAGGGGGGCGCAAGCCCCCTGCACCTCCCACACACCCTTCTAATTAAATATATCAACTCTAAACTGAAGAAAAAAATAAATATACTATTCTGTGCTGTATGGCTGTACTACTGTACACATTCCTTCACTAGACATTCTGATATAAACTTTCAGGATATTCAGTGTTCGACATTCTGGTCTTGGTATTCTGCAATTCAGGTTTGGCAATTCACGATTTCAAGTAGATCCATATATATCTCTGTGTGTGTGTGTATATATATATATATATATATATATATATATATATATATATATAGTTTACTGTCAAAATGTGGAATTATGTGAAACTGGGATATTTGAATGCGTCTTTTCTAGTTTCCGTAATGCTGTTCTGAAAATGTTCGAATACACATTAGCAAATGGTAGTGTACATTTGCTAATGTGCATTCGACATTCTGATAACAGATTGCACTATAGCTAGGATCGGGAAATTTACACTTTTCCTCACTGTAGTGAGATCTCAGAGTTGGGATATATTATAAGGGGGGGGTGCAGCAGGGATTGCCCCCTACAAAAACGTTACTGGTAACACAAACTTTTGACATTGGAACTTCCATTCTTCGAATGTCAATTCCGTGATTACCATTTCGGACATTTTTGTAATTCTGTATTACCAAATTTGAGGCAGAGGCCAAAACTCAGGGGCATATTTTAAATATTTCTCTTATAAACGTATATAGTTAATACAGTAATAGGTTTTGCATTAGAATGCATATTGTAAAGGATATCAAATCTGAAATTCAAATGTCTGTCATTATTTAGTGACTTCAATCCTTGGCAATTTGCCAGAAATCCACAAATGTTATGAGGAACATACCAAAAATATTTGGCACAAATCTATACATTCTGAAAAAAACTGGACTGCTGCGAGGCATGATTCCAATGGGAGCCCCGAGGACAAACAGTATAAAAGAAAGTACCAAATAAAACAATTGACAAATCTGGACGGGGAAATGAAATAAAAAGGAAAAAGTGCACTTAAGCTGAGTGTAGACATGTCTTACAGATGTAGATAGTCCCATTGTGATCCAGTGTAAACAAAGACCATCACTGTACAATACTAGTGGGAAATTTGCAAAACGATGAGCAAAATACAGTTTAAACTAAAATTATAAATGTGAAACAAACCATTACAGTAAATAATAATGTAAAGAACTGAAGCATTTTATGAAATGAAACCCTTCTCACACCAGCAGCTCTAAGACAAAGGAAAAAATGGAACATGTAGTAAAATTGCATTAATTCAATTGGAATGAGGTTTCTGGGGCATTTACCTACAAATTATTTTTTTTAATTGTTGGCTGCTATGTAGCAGACCACTGGCTGCCACTGGTGTTGCTCCTCAGTCTTGGACACTGGAAACCACTCCTGACTCCTGGACCTAATCTAATACTTTATCTCATTGTCTGAGTGGAGAGTTAGGCATCCTAGTACAGCATCCTACACGTGGCCCTAGGGATTTTTGTTTTTATGGTCTACCTGTTCCTCACCTCCATGACCGACATGCAATGACATGTTGTTCGGTACCTTGGGTTTCAGCACTGTGGTCTAGTAAACTATTTATATATACAGCAGGTGGTAAAAACACTCCAAAATGAATTATTTCATCTGTCCCAAACATTTTCCAACTATGCCTGACTGTAAAAACAAGCAACATGGAGATTTATTTATTTATTTAATTTATTTATTTAACATTTGTTTACCAGCAAACAGATGATATACAATAGCATATAAGCTCTATTCTTTCACCATGTAGGGTTTAGTAAACTTACATACTAAGTTACAAAGACATGCGTCTGGAGCATTTCTTTCCGGGCCACCACTGAAAACTGACTCCATTCCAAGTTGGACTTTCCCGGTTAACAAATGTTAAATAAATAAAAATAAAAATACTACAGTGTAAGAAGCAGGAAACATATTGAAAAAAAGTACATGAAAGCACAATTATGATATCCACTTAAAAAGAATAATATGCACAGTAAACTCATACATACACACACACACACACACACACACACACACACATATATATATATAAAATCCCTATAGCCATATATATTGTATATATGGGTCCCCTGCATTTAACCGAATGTATGCTTGTCAAACAATCGCAGGGGTGTGATTTAATGTTGATGGTATGAATGACTGAACGGTGGATATATCAATGGTATGGAATGCTGATACAGGTAAGTGTGTGTGTGTGTGTGTGTGTGTGTGTGTGTGTGTGTGTGTGTGTGTGTGTGTGTGTGTGTGAGTTAGGGTTAGGATTGGGGATGAGTGAAGGATGGGCACTGTGTGTTTGTGTGCGAGTTTGTGTATTTTAGTGTAAGGGTTAGGTTAGGGGTAGATGTAGAGTTGTGTGTCTTGAGTCTGTCTTTTGTAGTGGCAGTGTTACAAGAAGGTTTTAACAACATTAAGGTGTAGGATTAGGATTAGGGGAAAGGCAGTGTGAGGGTTAGGGTTGGCACTTATTACTAAGGTAGTGCAAGGTGGAGGAGCCCCCTGCTTTCTTTAGAATGGGTACTAACCCTAACCCTAACACTGACCCTTCCCTGAACCCTAAACCTAAACCTTCACATCATTAAAACCTTCCCATAACACTGCCACTATTCAAACAAATTTGAGGCTAGTGTTAAGGGGGGGCATTTAGTTTTAATATTGGCACAGGAAATAGTTTTCCTCTGTATATATTACTCTTCTAAGTTTTGTTTTTGTTTGCTGTTATCTATGATCAAACTTATGTTGTCGATGTTTTACATTCAACATTAGGGTGGTTTGGTCAAACACAATAAACCCATGTATACGTGTATATATATATATATATATATATATATATATATATATATATATATGTAAGTATATATATATTCATAATTTCTTGTGGTGCACTTATGTCCTCTATATAAAGAACAACAAATGTGGCTGTGAGAAAAGTTTGGTAACTTAAAAATGTGTAGGAAGATATCTCTCCACTGAAGGTATAGAACCCATTACATGACTGGAAGTCTGTAACAACATGACCACGAAGCTTCAATTTTAACGTGTGAAAAACAAGTTTGCAAAAGTACGTCACATATGAAAATTAACAAACTTGGTGAGACTGAGCTGTGTTCCCATCTTGGATAACACAACACACACCCTAAGGTGTAAATATATCAGAGCATAACTGCAGACTGTACAGTGGATTCAGTTTTGCTTATAATGCTGATAGAGACATTACTAGGTACTAACTGGTCAGAACCAAATGACTATTGAAATATAGTACTACAGATATCCTCTGTCTATACTTCATACCTAAACAATATGTATGCATGTGTTAATTTGGTAATGTTTGTTTTTAATGCTCCAAGCTTACGCTTAGAAATAAGTTTGATTTGCTTTGAAAGAATTAGGCAGATTCAGCTAGAAAGGTTGCCTTTGATGACCCTACAGCCTAAGTGCAAATGTGTTATAGCCAGCTGCACTTTTTCCTTTATTTCCTAGTAATGGGTTTTCATGGTTTAAGTAATGAATAAAAGGAGTGTATATTTCTGCTGTTTTGAGCATTTACATTTAAACCTTTCAAAGATTGTGTTTTCTAACCTTACAAAAAAGACTGCAAATATGGGCCTTATTTGCTAACTCAAAAGTCCATAAATTCATATAATGGTAAAGGATTGTTTTTATATCTGATTAGGCTGAATGATTCACTAAAACAGTGTGAAAGAAATAGAGAATGTTTAAATGTATGAAAGCCACTTTAAATTACAAGTATTTGATTAGAGTGGGGTGTTCTAACCACTGTAGATTGTTTAAGGTGCATAGTGTTTTTTTGGGGGGTAAAGTAGTGAAAAATCTGAATATTTTTTATATTATTGGAAGGAGATAAGAATCAGTAGTAGCTTTATAGCTAGAGTCTGTTAGAAAATGTTTTGACCATAAATAACCGGCCAAGTTTCTGATGAGTCTTTTTGATAGTGTGTTGAATATGTATGTCAAATCTGAGTTGATTGTCAGTTGTGATTCCCTAGCAGCTTTGCATGTGAGATGGTATTTATTTTTGTATTTTGGGACAAAATTATATTGCGTGTAGGAACAGTTATTCTCTTGGAAATGAAGAGCACACTTTTAGGGGATTAGTATTAGACTCTGGGCTTGGAGTCAGATGAATGGAGGAAGCTGTGCATCTGAGAGTGGCACAGCTGTGTGAAGGTTGTTGATGAATATGTTGAAGAGAAGTTGTCCTATTATTGATCTCTGTGGGACTGCTATGTCTACAGGGAGAAATGCTGAATGAATTGATTTACATTTTTTCACTTGGGTTCTATTACTTAGGTAACTTTGGAACAAGAGAAGACTTTGGTGGGACATGTTCAGATCTTCTAAGGTGTGTAATGGTTTAAGGTGGAAGACAGTGTCATATGCTTTTGACAGATCAAGGGATGTTGAGGAGGCTAGTTGATTACTGTTACAATGAGTATTAATAGTATTTTGGAAGCAGATGAAGGCTGTAGCTGTACTGCATCCTGGGTAAAATCCATGCTGGATGTTGGGAAGTAGTTTATTGTCTAGAAAATATATGAAAACTTGTTTATATAAGCATCTTTTTAACATTTTTTTGGGTGAAGGGATAGCGATTGGTCTGCATTTGTGTAGTTTTATTGATGAGCCATCATTGTGTATGAGATAATATAGCTGTTTCCAGATGGTAGGGGCACACAGTTTTTTGATTAACCAATTGATTAGGATGGGAGGATATATAAGCGGCCCAAACTACCTGCAGGCAGAGTTGTAGTTTTAAGCTTTTGTATCAGTTTTTTATGGTGATTGTGGATATATTGTGAAGCTGAAAAATGTTTTAATTACTGTTAGAGTGAGATGAGAAGGAGTGGACTGAGGCAGGAGGTGTACTTAGTAATGAGGTGAAAATCAGAGGGCTGAGGCAGGAGGAGTACTTAATAGTGAGGTGAGAATGAGAGGGCTGAGGCAAGAAGGGTACTTAGTGAGGTGAGAATGAGTGGGCTGAGGCAGGAGAGATACTTAGTAGGAAGTGAGAATGAGAGGGCTGAAGCGTGAGGGGTAATTAGTATTGATGTGAGAAGAAGTGGACTAAGTCAGTAGGGGCACTTAGTAGTGAGGTTGGGAGGACTGGGCTGAGGCAGAAGGGGTACTTAGTGTAGACAGGAGGGTGCTGATCTAGTCTTTAGCAATTTGTTTTCTTATGGGGGGCCTGAATGTTTAGTAAGATTAGTAGTATATTATTGAAAGTGGTAGTGGCATCATCTAACAGGAGATGTTTGAGGATTTTCCAGTTGGATTTGTTCAGAGTACCCCTTAAAACATCTTGCTTGGTCTTGCTTAAGTTGGACTGTGATAAAGGTTTTGGGGTTAGATGGGGATCTGATTATATAGGTAGTATGCCTGTTGGATATTTACTGGATTTGTATCAATATCCAGTCTAGGATAGCAGCTTGTTAATTGACGAATGGATTCTGGTAGAGGGCTGTATCAATAATGTAAAGGTGTATAGGTTCGTACTAAGACTATTTAGGTGGTCAGGGTAGTTTTCCCAGTTAAGATTAGTATGACTATTTCATGCTGCAGCTTTATAGATACCTAGTTTAACAGGTCTTTTAACAGAATTATTGTCTGTGTTATTATGTAGTGGTATGTAAAGTGTTATTATGCATATGGATTTAGGTGGATTAAGTTGAAGGAATGAGATAAGAATCTCTGCTTTGCTGAAGTGGAACACGTTTTGAGAGAAGGGTCATATCTGTAGGTTATTTTTATATATAATGGCCAGGCCTTCTCCTTTTTGTTTTTTGTGGTGTAGCCATAGAATAACTTATCCCAAGGAGGATTATTACTTCATTAGTAATGTGTGGTTTCAGCAAAGCTTGTCTTAATGTTATAATATCAGGGTTGCCATTAAGAACTAAGGTTGAAATTCAGTTATTAGAGATGCCTTGAATGTTGAGGTTAGTAAGTTTTAGAAAATGGATTTTTTGTGAGATTTGGGGGTGGTGTGGAATGATGGGATTTTGGATGTATTGACACTTGGTGGTTGGGGTGGGGGTAGTAGGAGTGCTTGTTGGTGGTCCAGGGCTGGGATGTATGTTTCTACTAAGTACAAAGTTAAATAATGAAAGGCTTAGTAGTTTCCTTGATGTAGGCTGAGTTTGGGGAGCTGGGTTAGGACGACAGGGACAGGTTTTGAAGAGCACTTTAAATTTAAGCTTTTGAATACTTAAACTGGATTGCTGCCATAGATTGTTGAGGTAATTGTGGAGTAATGATTTTTTTGGATTGCAGTTTCTGTGGGTTTGTGGCTTTTAGTGTGATAATACTTTATATGTTTTATGTGGGTTCTAAGTGTACGTAATACATGACACCGAGTAATTAATGAGGATTATGGTTACCAAGGTGGGGACGGTAGTTAGAGGTTGTGTTTGAGACATTATTGGGCAGTGCTTGTCTGAATGTTCATAGGATGAGAGAGGGTGGGGTTATATTTCAGTGGAGAATTGTGATTGTGTGGCTAAAGTAAATGTAGTCTGGTGTGGTGTATATATATATATATATATATATATATATATTTATTCAATATCTTATCTATCCATCTATATCTACTTGGGGGCCACTGTCTTTGAGGTTCTCATGTTCAGTTCTAGGCCAGGGTGCCTTCTGTGTGGAGTCTGCATGTCCTCCCTGTGTTTCTGTCTTTTGCCCGGGCCCTCCAGTTTCCTCCCACATTCCAAAGACATGCAGTAGGTGGATTGCACGCACTAAATTGGCCATAGGTATAACTGTACGTGTGAGTGTGTGGTGTGAAAGAACTACAGCGGCAAGGCTAACTACCCGGTAGTGTAAACCTTAGCTCTAGATGATTGTCACAAGTAAAGTGACACTCTGAACACGTGTAAAAATGGGAAAAAGGGGTTGTGGATGGATGAATGTTTGCATGTGTGTGTGTGTGTGTGTGTGTGTGTGTGTGTGTGTGTGTTTGTCTCTCTCTCTTTCTATATATATATATATATATATATATATATATATATATATATATATATATACACATATATAACATTCAAAATATCAACTTTTATGACTATGTGATCTTGGTTATGGTATTTATAATGAGAAGGGGTATAGGGGATGTCATCCTCACATACTAGGGAGCAGAAGGCTTATCCCTTGCAAAACACTTTATTGGGTGAATTTCCTACTCTGTCAGTGAGTGCAACTGATGAATTAGTCTGCTTTATTGTAGTTAAAGTAGGATGGTTTTCTTGAGATTGATAAGTTAGATGTCATATAGACGTCTGATTCTCAGTAAGTTGGCTGTTGTTAAGATCTCCAAAAATCAAAAAGATATTAAAGAAAATATAAATACTTAACCAAAACCTCTCCATATGAACTGTTGACCACCAGAATTTATTAAAAAGTTAAGCACTTTCATCTGTTTAGCTCAGAGACTTCATCAGAACAAACAACACACTCAGCAGCAGCACTATTTAAGTACCTTTAAAAACTATATTAAAAGACCGAAGAGGTGTTTCAGCGAACACCTCTTGGTCAACACGTAATGAGCAAATACACTAAAGCACGAACTTTCAAAACAGTAATTTCTTTCCCTGGGAAAGAAATCACTTGGCCATCCCCGTGTGTTCGCCCCTTTCCTCACCGTAGTGCAATCTCGGAGTTGGTATATTTAGTCAGGGGGTGTGTGGGGGTGAAGCTCCCCATGTTATGTTTTAAAGTGTGTGTGTGTGTGTGTTTGTGCTAGTGGTTTCTTTCCTAGGGAAAGAAAACGCTGTTTTGAGCATTTACGCTTTAGTGCGTTCGCTCATTACGTGTCGACCAAGAGGTGTTTGCTGTAACACCTCTTCGGTCTTTTAATATAGACCCTTTAAAAACACATGATGCCATAAATTAATGTTCGTAATTATTGTGTACATGCAAAACTATATTTTGAAAAAAAAATTCTAATAAAATACATTCTTAATGTCATTGCTAATATATAAATCAAAAACTGTCAATCTACAAAACTTTAATAAATAAAAAGCTAATGAAATTACCATCTTCCCAGCATATTACTGGATTTATAGCATTAAACAATAAAATATCATAATATTATAACTTTATAACTTAGCTTACCTTTTCTCAAAAACATGGAAACCGAGTCATTAATACCTGGTGAATTAGTAGCATCTATTAACTGTCAAAACAATTCTCTCAGTAAAATAGCATTTCCCTAGTCCCTCACCACAGAGGCAAAGGGACCTTCTCTAATACAAAAATAAAAAGTTATTAAAATGTTCCCATTCTCTTGCATATTTACTTAATGCATTATTAATGCCATTAGTTTTAATACTTACAGGTGTTTGTAAATGCTTTGTTTTAGCATCCTTTCTGATTTACCAACTTGGAATGCATTAGATGGCACATTGCCATATAAACCACGTCCCTTGTATTACAGTCTTATCTCATGATACATAGATAAGGAAGTCTATGGTTTATGAAAAAAACAGTACTTTAAGATTTTTAATTTTAGTGTTATTGACATCACTGACTCATTATTAGGCATTTTCTCAAAGGGATTTACTTTCATTCTAAGTGCTTGTCCGAAGGTCGCTGATTTTGTTATTGAATTAAAATTATTTCAGTTATATCAACCCAGGATAAACCATATCTTTAAATGTAAAAACAGCGTTCAAGAAACACAAACGAAAACTCAATAAAAAACGCTGTACTCCTAAGTGTCATGAGATGCCAAACCTGGTCTAAAAAGAACTCCAAGCGAGTATAAAAACTGAACTTACTATAAGAAAATAATGCATTGTACAACACAACGAGAAGAGTTAAGCGCTTTCACTCGCAAAATACGAGCTTCATCAGAACTGATACAAACAGGAAATAGATTCATTTTAAAAATTTTTGGTGCCAAAACGCTACCTTGTAACAAAAGTTCTTAAAGGTGTACAAACAATGAAATACAATAAAAACATTATATCCTAAACACGTTATGTCCGTCTAAAAATTTTTTTAGTAAATAATTAATAAGTAATATTTGAATAAATAAATATGAAATAAAATAAAATATGAACTGTGTACTAATAACTTTTAGTATATTTAATATATTTAATAACTTATAAGTACCATAAACATGTAATAAACATATATATATATATATATATATATATATATATATATATATATACATAAAAATGATTAGATGCACCATCTATATAAAAGTCTATGTGAATAATAATGCAGGTTTTATAGTAATAAAATCATTTAATCCTGGTGGATTAGAAGCGTCAGTATAAAACTGCCACCATATTTCCTTGTATGACAATAATCCTTTGTAATCACCCCCTCTCGGTGCACATGACAAATTTTCCAAAATTGCGAATTTGAATGTATGTGTATTTCCATATTGTTTTATATGCTTGTATAGGGCGTTCTTTTCGTCACAAGTCTTGATACTATAATAATGCGCATATATTCGTTTATGCAATTTCCGTTCTGTTTTACCAATATAAAATCCAGAACATGCTGTGCATTTTGCTAAATAAATAACCCATCTGGTGTTACAATTTCCACTAACAAATGTTATTTTAGATTTATGTATGTTGCCTAAAATAATGTGGCTTTCTTCATATATAGCAAAACACTGTTTGTATTTCCCACATTTTGTGTTTTTTTTATTATTTGAAAAATGTCTGGGTATATTACCTCTCTCTATATAATTTTTCAAATTCCGACCCATTTTGTATACAAATATTGGTTGTGATCCCAAAATGTTTTCCATTTCTTGGTCCACCATAATAATTTTCCAGTTATTATTAATAATTTGCTTAATTTTCCCTGTATATGGGCCATATTCTAAAACACACGCTCTTCTATAGTTAGTACTGATGGTAGTAGTGTCTAATGTATAATTGACTGACCTGTTAATATCATTTTTTTGTCCCAGTAGAGGTGTATATTTTGTCCCCCATCCATTAATAATATTTTTACTAATATGATTAAGCATATTAATGTTATAACCCCTATCTCTGAAAAGATTAATAATAAATCCAACTTCTTCTAACATCTCAGCATGTGTAGAGGTCATCCTAATGGCCGAATAATCTGACCTCTGAATATGTTAGTAAATAATTTTCTAGGGTGGCAACTAGAAAATTCTAAATAGCTGTTAGAAAAAGTGTGTTTCCTATACAACCTCGATTTAAAACTGTTGTCACCCTTGGAAATTAAGGTGTCCAAATATGGTAGGCCTTCCTTATTAAAAGTATAAGTAAATTTCAAGAAGGAACTACTTGAGTTCAAGAAATCAATAAACTGTGTTAACATGTCTATATTACCATCCCACAGTATATAAATATCGTCCAAATATCGCAAATAGTATTTAACATATTTAAAATATTCACTGTCAAATATTTTGGACTCCTCCCAATCAAGCATGACGAGATTAGCATATATTGGGGCACAAGCAGCTCCCATAGCAACACAGTTGGTTTGTCGAAAGAATTCTCCCTCATATTCAATAAAATTATCGTCCAATACAATGGAAATAAGTTCTATAATTAAACAAACATGGTCCCATTCATAGCCCCCATATTTCCTAATACTATTGGAAAAAGCCTCTAGTCCCTCAGTCTTAGGGATACTAGAGAATAAATCAACTACATCCACAGTAAAAAAAATAGGTTCCAAATGCCATAAATTAACAGGAAAATTACGTAAAAAGTCCCACTAATCTTTCATTAAATGTGGGATTCTATCGTAAATAGGTTTTAAAAATCTGTCCACAGCAGTCCCTAATGGAAAGGTCTTAGACCTGCTGGCAGATATTATCGGTCTAAATGGTGGTTGCTCAATTGATTTATGAACTTTCGGAATTCCCACAATGGAGGCTAAGATGGGATGTTCAACTTTCAAATATTTATATAAGTCCATAGTAATTCTATTGTCTATTAAAAATTCTTCAATATGTAAGTCAATACGACGGTGTGCTATATTAATTTCGTTAAGTGATACGATCTCATAATTCCCAGAATTATGTAAAATTTGATGTATTTGAGATACATATTCTGTACTGTCAAATATAACAATCCCGCCCCCTTTGTCAGGTTTCATAATTCTAATATTGGTATAATTCCTCAAATCCTGTAACAATTTCAATTCATCTTCAGGTAAATTACTAGACGTATAAGCATTTTTAAAACACTTTTGTAATTGGTACATCTGTCTAGAAACTGTCTTGTCATACACTGATATAAGTGGATGCATAGGCGGAATAAATGTACTTTTTTTCTTAAGTGTACCATACACACTGTGGGACTTGTCATTATTATTATCAAAAGTAATGGCCAAATTTAGTTTCTTTATATATTTCTTGAACTCAATAAGATTGTCAACTAGTCTAAATCTGGTAGTGGGTATGTATTTCATACCCCCAGAAAACAAGTTAAAATGGGTCGTATTTAATGTTAAATCTGTGTAATTATAAATTTTAAAGTATTTATATGTGTTGACTATTCCTTCATTAACTATACTAGTACTCAAACTGTCTAGTATTGGTCTTTATTCAGTTGTATGCATGTCAACAACATCATCATTAGATCTACTGGTGGTTCCAAAAATAGGGGTAGAAACAACTGAATTATTGTCACCATTTTTTCTAAAAATTTCTGATATATTATGTGTTTGCTTATTTGGCTTGTCGGGCACCATTGAGGGAAATTTTCTTTGTAATGCCATCCCCATTTTTTCTCCCTTACATGTCTGATTTTTGCCCTGATGTAAAAAATGTGCATTGTAATCATCATAAAAATCAGTTTTATTATTGTGATAATTGTTATAATCTTCTTGTTTTCTGTTCGTAAATGTCTTAGTATAGTCATTATCGTGTGTTCATGTGATGTTGATTAACAGAATGGAATTTGTTAGTTTTTCCCCAAAAATATGCTGTATTGTTTTGATATTGTTCAATATCCCTCTGTAATTTATGTTGTTTCCTTTCAAAAGCTTTCTTAGTATTAGATTCCGCAATATTAAATTGTTTCTTATATAATTTTTCCCATTGAGGGAATAATAAATCATTCAATATTAAATCATTTAATTTTTCACCCTCCAACAACATTAAAACCAACAGCTCATCATTATATTTGATTAGTGATTGCATAAATGACATACCAAAAGAATCAAATAATAAATTCAATTCAGTTTTTATAACTGTAGTGATATTAAGACCCATCGGTCTTTTAAAAAATCTAAGCCCCTTGGGGACAACTTTACATTCAATACATTTCATCAAATAAGTATTGTCCAGTTTTAAAGTATTAATAGCATTAAGCTTTTTGCCCAAAGTGTATATATAGTCTCTTAAAGTACCTTGTGGAGGAGTATAATCATTGCGTTTCTGTTCAGAATTAGTGTTGTTGAAACCGCAGTTGATGTCCAAAAATGATTGCAATCTATTGAATCGAGTGCTCTCTTTAGGATTCAGTTTCTCAACCCCAGTCAGACAGCACAGTCTTAGTGACAGGTTGAATAGTCTGTGCGTACGTTCTTGGTAACGGTCGCTTGGGTTTAGTTCCAATCCGTTTGGCTTCATCTTCAAGATCTCCAAAAGAGAAATTGAACGTGAAATCAGAAATGCCAAGCCGGCTGCTACTCCTAGCAGCACTAAATACATGAGGGGCCGGCAGATCAATAAAACCCACACTGTCCTGTCTATCAACTTGTCCATTAGGAATGTCAGAACTAGACAGACAACTTTGTAATACTTTCTCATCCAATTCATGATTTTCACCATCAGCTATTTCTTTCACTAAAAAACTGTTATCAGGAACACTGTGGGTAGAACATCTATGTAAATTAGACTCTCCATTAGATGTCAAAATATGATGGTCAGCTTTGATATTAGCTTTTGTATTACTTTATGAGGTGAATAGAGAAGTGAGTCTAAAAATGTCACCTCTAAGCTCGCTTAGTTGGGTCTGTAACCTGTCCCATTCATCTCGGGTGACCAGTGAAGATGGTGAAGCGGCTTCTCGATCTGACTCCATAGGAGACGAACAACAGAACAATAATCCAAATGGAAAAACAGCATTCAAGAAACACAAACGAAAACTCAATAAAATACGCTGTACTCCTAAATGTCATGAGACGCCAAACCTGGTCTAAAAAGAACTCCAACCGAGTATAAAAACTGAATTTAATATACGAAAATAATGAATTGTACAACACAACGAGACAAGTTAAGCGCTTTCACTCGCAAAATACGAGCTTCATCAGTACTGTTACAAACAGGAAATAGATTAATTTTAAAAACTTTTTGGCGCCAAAATGCTACCTTGTAACAAAAGTTCTTAAAGGTGTACAAACAATGAAATACAATAAAAACATTATATCCTAAACACGTTATGTCCGTCTAAATTTTTTTTTAGTAAATAATTAATAATAAGTAATAAATAATATTTGAATAAATAAATATGAAATATAATAAAATATGAACTGTGTACTAATAACTTTTAGTATATTTAATATATTTAATAACTTATAAGTACCATAAACATGTAATAAACATATATATACATAAAAATGATTAGATGCACCATCTATATAAATGTCTATGTGAATAATAATGCAGGTTTTATAGTAATAAAATCATTTAATCCTGGTGGATTAGAAGCGTCAGTATAAAACTGCCACCATATTTCCTTGTATGACAATAATCCTTTGTAATCACCCCCTCTCGGTGCATATGACAAATTTTCCAAAATTGCGAATTTGAATGTATGTGTATTTCCATATTGTTTTATATGCTTGTATAGGGCGTTCTTTTCGTCATAAGTCTTGATACTATAATAATGCGCATATATTCATTTATGCAATTTCCGTTCTGTTTTACCAATATAAAATCCAGAACATGCTGTGCATTTTGCTAAATAAATAACCCATCTGGTGTTACAATTTCCACTAACAAATGTTATTTTAGATTTATGTATGTTGTCTAAAATAATGTGGCTTTCTTCATATATAGCAAAACACTGTTTGTATTTGCCACAATTTGTGTTTTTTTTATTATTATCAAAATGTCTGGGTATATTATATCTCTCTATATAATTTTTCAAATTCCGACCCATTTTGTATGCAAATATTGGTTGTGATCCCAAATTTTTTCCATTTCTTGGTCCACCATAATAATTTTCCAGTTATTATTAATAATTTGCTTAATTTTCCCTGTATATGGGCCATATTCTAAAACACACGCTTTTCTATAGTTAGTACTGATGGTAGTAGTGTCTAATGTATAATTGACTGACCTGTTAACATCAATTTTTTGTCCCAATAGAGGTGTATATTTTGTCCCCCATCCATTAATAATATTTTTACTAATATGATTAAGCATATTAATGTTATAACCCCTATCTCTGAAAAGATTAATAATAAATCCAACTTTTTCTAACATCTCAGCATCCTAATGGCCCGAATAATCTAACCTCTGAATATGTTAGTAAATAATTTTCTAGGGCGGCAACTAGAAAATTCTAAATAGCTGTTAGAAAAAGTATGTTTCCTATACAACCTCGATTTAAAACTGTTGTCACCCTTGGAAATTAAGGTGTCCAAATATGGTAGGCCTTCCTTATTAAAAGTATAAGTAAATTTCAAGAAGGAACTACTTGAGTTCAAGAAATCAATAAACTGTGTTAACATGTCTATATTACCGTCCCACAGTATATAAATATCGTCCAAATATCGCGAATAGTATTTAACATATTTAAAGTATTCACTGTCAAATATTTTGGACTCCTCCCAATCAAGCATGACGAGATTAGCATATATTGGGGCACAAGCTGCTCCCATAGCAACACCGTTGATTTGTCGAAAGAGTTCTCCCTCATATTCAATAAAATGATTGTCCAATACAATGGACATAAGTTCTATAATTAAACAAACATGGTCCCATTCATAGCCCCCATATTTCCTAATACTATTGGAAAAAGCCTCTAGTCCTACAGTCTTAGGGATACTAGAGAATAAATCAACTACATCCACAGTAACAAAAATAAGTTCCAAATGCCATAAATAAACAGGAAAATTACACAAAAAGTCCCAAGAATCTTTCATTAAATGTGGGATTCTATCGTAAATAAGTTTCATGTGCACCGAGAGGGGGTGATTACAAAGGATTATTGTCATACAAGGAAATATGGTGGCAGTTTTATACTGATGCTTCTAATCCACCAGGATTAAATGATTTTATTACTATAAAACCTGCATTATTATTCACATAGACATTTATATAGATGGTGCATCTAATCATTTTTATGTATATATATGTTTATTACATGTTTATGGTACTTATAAGTTATTAAATATATTAAATATACTAAGACCTCCTGCATAGTACAGTTAAAGAAAGGGTCTTCAGCCATCATGTAAACAATCCATTAAAACACCACCCACAGCTACATGTAGTAACAGTGTATCCAATGCCTCTACTGCTAAGCCCTTAAGGCAAATCACCGCACAGCCAAATTTCCTGGTCATTGATGATTCTATAGTGAGACAAACTGTTGTCCTCTTCACCAGATAGACATGGTTAGCTGCCTTTCTGGGGCTAGGATCCATCAAGTCACAAGGGCACTCACCTCGATGAACCACAGGTACCAGTATGACTCTGTCATAGTCCATGTGGCTGTTAATGACCTGAGACGTACTTTCCTTAACTATATGAAGCGAGACATGATTGAGCTTGCTGATTATGTGTCTCAGGAAGGTATGAGCCTAACACCGAGCAGCATGCTACCTTCTCCAAGGGTGATGCCATGTTACCAACAGAAAATTCATTTTAACAATTAGTTTAGCTTCTGGTGTCACTCCAAGGGGGGTGCAATATTTGACGGCCTGAGAGGACATGGTTGACAGACCATGCTGGTTTGCCTGGGATGGTCTGCACTTATCCCCTCTAGGCTTTTGGATATTGGCAAAGATCTTCTCTACCCCCATAGTGACTTTTTTAGGCATTGTCAAACTGATAAAGCTAACGACTTAACTGACCTATGAAGGAATATCCAAAGGTGGTAATGCTAGAAGTCTCAAAAAGAAACTCCACTCCCTGCAAGCCTTCCTGGCCCTGGAGAGTGTAGACACCTGTGTAGTAATGGAGACATGGTTTAATGTTGCTGAGAGTACCCCAGCAATGCAAAGTTATAATGCCTTTCACAGCTTTAGACCAGCTACTGAAGGGAACTAAAGGTGGAGGAGTCTCAGTCTAGATCAAAACTAATCTCACATCCAGACTATTTAAAGTGCACGACCCCCTAGATCCGCAGTAGTGGTGCTGTGGTAGCGTTGTCGCCTCACAGTAAGACGCTGACCGGTTCGACTCTCAGCTAGAGCATCTTCTGTGTGGAGACATGCATGAAGGGGCGTACCTTCGTTGAAGGTTGTGCATTAGGGCTAGCAACTCAGCATGCAAAAATCAACTGCCAATCATTAGTGGACCGGAGTTCCGCTGTGGCGACCCCTAACTGGGAAAAGCTGAAAGACACAACAACCCCCTGGAACTCATACATGTGCAACTCACCATAAACAGGGTGTTGTACCATATCATTGCAACCTATAGGTCCCCGTTTCATATCCCAGGAAACCCATACGACCTATCTCATTGTACTGGAGTCCCACACCATTCAACTCAGTATAATATTCATGAGGGATCTCAACTACCCTTCTACAAACTGGGAATCCTACACCACTTCTAATGCACAAGCCCAGTGATTCCTAAACTTTGTTAACACCAACGTCCTGGAATAGTTGATCCATTCTCCTACCGGGGTACAAACGTCCTTGACCTTGTACTCAAGAACATGGGGGAATGATGTTCCTCACCCAATGTAATGTCTTTACTCATCAGATCTGTCCATAAGGTAGTATTATTTGAAATAAAAATTAAATCCAGGGGATCCAGCGAAACCAAAATTCTTTAGGAACTATTCCAAGGCTAATCCCTCTCTACTAAGCAACACCTTGGTTAAATTTCAAAGTACCCCCAACCCAAGAAACACCATAGCATATGCTGAGCTATTTACAAAATCTATGTACATCCATACTGATAGCTGTATAGAGCGAGCTGTGCCCAGTTATATTAAGAATAAGAAAAACTCAAAATCTCAATCAGTTATACAACAAAAGAAAAACATCTTGGCAAAGCATAGGTTGAACAAAGCCAAAATTACAAAAAGTCCCCTGATCAATTGAAACAGGCATTTAGGAGGGTTAATTAATATTTCAAAGGCTAAATCTGAAGAAAAAATTGCTTCTCAGACAAGGGAGAACCACAAAGTTTTCTACAGCTATGCCTGTAACCTCAGGGGAAATATATAACAATGCACAAAATTTATTGGAAATGGCATCACCCACACTGAACCAGAGGACATTATTAACCTTTTGGCTGACAGGTTCAACTCAGATTTTTTCCTGCACTCCTCCCCGATAGTCCAAAGGAAATGCTGCATAACACAACCCCCAACAATTACTAGGGAACAGGCCATCAATGCACTTTCCAAGGCCAAAAATGCTCTATAGATGGGCCCCAATATCTTCCAGGTATGTTTAATAAATAGCATGAAACATGACCTCTCTGATCCACTTAAATCAGTTTTCAACTGGAGCCTTCAGTCAGGTTTTGTGCCCAAGGAATGGAAGATGGCTACAGCCATTCCACTGCACAACGGAGGTCCAACCACTGATCTGGGTAAGTACAGGCCCATAAGTCTTACCAGCCCCATATGTAAGGTCATAGAAATAATCAGCATGGACATGGTAAATGAGGACATATGTAACTTGCAAGCACTGGACCCATCACAGTCTGGCTTTGTTAAAGGAAGGGCATGCCTATTAACTCTGGTGGACTTTTTTGAGATGGTCACCAAAGCTCTCTAATTTAATTATAGACCCTTTTGTCACTCACTGGATAGCCAACGGGCTCACTGATAGGACCCAGGAAGTCAACATAGATGAGGCCACCTCCACCAAGAGGCCATTCACTAGTGGAGACACCAGGGCTCCATATTGGGCCCGCTCCTTTTTGGCATCTAGTTCTCTGAAATGGAAGCAAATGCTGAAGGTTTATGACAGACTAAGTTTGCAGATGATTACAAGCTGGGGTTTATCATCCACTCCTCTGCAGACCCTAGCATTCTTCAAGAAGGTTTATCTCTGATTAGCAAATGGTGCCAAAGCCATAGTCTTAAACACAGTGCTAAAAAATTCATAATTGTATCCTTTGGGAAGTAAACCATCTCATTTAATTACTATGTTGATAATACACCCCTAAGAGTCGACCCAGTGGTCAGGGATCTGGGTACACATGTAGACAGCAGCCTTACCTTCGACTACCACGTGGCCACAGTGATAAGGACATTTTTTATGTTGTATGCATATAAGTCCAAAGAGGTCATTATCCCACTGTACTCTGCCTTTATCAGACCAATGACAGAGTGCAGTGCTCCCTTTAGTATGTATTCACCAGGCATATGCAGTAACTAGAGTGACCTCAGAGGTTCCTTACAAAAAGAATGCAATGCGTAACAAACCTGCCTTACTTAGAGCACCTTAAACCCTTTCCCTCTACTCAGTCTCCTATAGATTGCGGAGGGGTGATCTATGCCTGCTTGACAAGGCATCAGCAAATCCCACACTTATGCATCTCCTACATACTCTTAAGTCAAAGAGTACCAGAAATACAAGGTCTAGGGATCTGAATTTTGTCTGTGACTTAAACAGAATATGCTGGAGAGACAGATGTGTGTCCCAGAGACTACCCCCAGACTTCCAATCCATTTGAAGCAGAGTTAGTTTATTACTCAATTTAAATGCAACCTAGACCAGTGGATGGGGAATAGAAAATTTACACTGGCCCTGGCACCCATGTCCCTTATGGAAAGAGGTATCTTATAAATGCCTGGCTCTCGATGTCCTATTCGGATGCAACACGTCATTCTTTCAGATAAACTTGGCTAGGCTTAGAAAGGCCAGCCAGGTTGTTAGCCTAGTAACAATCTATGAATTACTGAAGGGCTAGCTAGATTTGAGTTAAGCTTTTAAAAGTAGACATTCTCCAAATTCCATCAATGTTTGGTATATCAAATATCTGTAAGTCTTTGAGTAACCCTCCATTTACAGAAATAGTATGTCTGGTGGGTTATAACACTGAATCTTTAGCAGGTTAGTATTAAGTTGAAAACTTTTTTTTTGACAGCAATGATTACATTTTGAGGGATTCTTTTTTGGAAAAATATCTAGTACTACATTTAAAGATGGGGTGTTCATAGGTTCATAGGTAGGTGCTAGGCTATTGGCCCAAGGGCCTAAGTAAGCCTAGCCAACAAGGTTCCCTGGCTTACGCCACCCAAGAAAGTTATTTTCCTGTGCCCCTGACGAGCAGAGCCACAGAAGTGTTCCCCGGCGTGAATTCCCTATTTCCTATCCACTCATAAAGATTTTTCTTGAAGAGTGCTAATAAGGAACTTTGCTTGACATAGATGGATAGCTTGTTCCAGAGTATAGGAAGTCTCTGAGACAGGAATCTATCCCTCCAGCATGTGTTGTTTGTTGTGGTGACAAGGTTTAGGTCCCTAGAGCGTGTAGCTCGGAAGGATTGGGATTTCTTTAGGTGTAACCTGTCCAACGGCTCTGGGTTTAACATAGCTTTATATGTTAGGCAGAGATCACCTCAGAGTAAGCGATATGCTATGGAGTAAACCTGGAGTTTTTTGAGACAGTCAGTGTAGGGCATCTGTTTGAGGCCATTAATCTTCTTTGTGAGGTACTTCTGTGGCCTTTCCAGCTGCTGCAGATGTCTTGTGAGGTACATTCCAAAAGGGACGTTGTACTCTGTAATGGGTCTAATGAGTGTCGAGTAGAGGGGAACAATGACCTCTTTTTTTCCTGGATGAGAGCCCTTTCGTGATGAGGTGTGCCACTTAGAAGGATTTCCTGACTACTATGGCGATGTGATTATCAAAGGAGAGACTACTGTCCACCTGGGTCCCAAGGTCTCTTATCACACATTCAGCGTTATGTAGACTGCTGCCTATGTGGTAGTTCATGGGTACAGAGTTCTTATCAAAAGGGATGACAATGCACTTTTTGGCATTGAGATTGAGGCCATGGCTCTGACACCAGGCATCTGTCTCAGTGAGGCCCTTTTGTAGGATGTCCACATCATTTGGGTTCTCATCTATGCCTCCTAGTTTGCAGTCACCTGCAAACTTCATTAGCCAAAGGCCTTCTGTGTTAGCTTGTACTTCAGAGAAGTAGATACCAAACAGGAGAGGTCCCTGGACTGAACCCTGTGGTACTCCACTTGTCACTGGTTTGAAGTCAGATTTGGAGTCTGCAACTTTTACAGTGTGGGTTCTGTCAATGAGCCATTTGGCAACCCATCTTGTGACATAAGGATTTATACCTAGTTTAGTGAGTTTATCGATAATTCCAGAATGGGGATGATGTCGAAAGCCTTGGCGAGGTCACGATAGGCTGTGTGAACCACCTTACCCTCGCCTACAGCTTTGGTGACTACCTCAAAGAAGTTGATCAGGTTCAGGAGGCATGATCTGCCTTTCACAAACCCGAACTGGGTGGGGTCCAGAGTTTGGAGGTTACCAACGTCTTTGTTTATGAGTTCCATGATGATACGTTCCATGACCTTACAGGCCAGGCTCGTCAGGCTAATAGGGCGATAGTTCCCAGGATCAGTGGTGGCTCCCCCTTTGTGGAGAGAGATAACTGTTGCTCTGTGCCATTCAGTGGGCACAAAGCCTGATGTGAGGCTATGATTGAACATGGTGCTTAGGTGGGGAGCCAGTTCGTTCTGACGTTCGTGTAAAACGTAGTCTGGGATGTCCGGTCCCATGGATGCTGTGTTTTTGGCTTTAGAGAGTGCAGCTTTTACCTGCGTAGTTGTGATTACAGGGACTCTGCATTCTTCTTGTATAGATATGGGCCCTTTAGGGGGTGAAAGGGGGGTAAAGTTAGCATTGAACCTAAATGCCAGGCAATATCAGTTGCTTCTGTAAGTTTCATGCCGTTGTGCTGTAACTCAGAGCAGATCTGGGTGTTGCCATTGAGATTCCTGACATAGCTGTAGAATGCTTTGTGGTTGTCCTTAGAATCAGTGGGAATTTTGTTTTCGTAGCTAGCTTTGGAGGATCTTATAAGGGATCTTAGCTTCCTACTGAGGCTAACCATGGATGTCATGAAGTTTGCCACTCTGTCTTAAGAAGCATGAAGTTGGCTTTTGAGAAATGTTTTACCATGGTTTCCTCAATGGGGGGTGGGGGTGGGATGTGGATATCTAGGGTGATTAGCTTATGGTTGGATCTGACCAATGAGGAGTTGACTTCAGGTGTGGGACACCGGTCATTCATGTTGGTAATGACAGGTCTAGTATATTGTTGCCCCTGGTGGGGGTGTGGATAAGTTTATCCAGGGCATTGGAATTTATGAATTCCAGAAAGCGTTGAGCAGAATTGGTACAGGATTAGTTTTCCCAGTTAATGGTGGGGTAGTTGAAATTGCCCATTATTAGGGTGTCTGAACCCTAATAGGAGTGGGAATCCTGGTGCATGGTGGGGGATCTGTAGCAAGCTACAATTTGGATTGCAGTTTTGCCCAGAGTTAGTTGCACTTGGATAACCTCGGATGCGTTATGCTGAGCAACTAGCCTGGATGAATATGGACACACCTCCGCCTTTGGTGTTCCGGTCCAGGTTAGATGGCCAAAAAGTATAGTATGATTTATTGCCTGGTAATGCAATATTGCACTCTGGAGCATTGAATCAGCTCTCAGTCACTGCACAGATATCGATGTTCTCCATTTTAAGAAATGCCTCGAGGGAGTGCATTTTGAGATTTAGACTTCTAGCACTGAGTAGCATTACCCTCAGTTTTTGCTTGTTATTTGTTACAGCAGATATTAAGGACTTATATAGTTCAATATTTCATAAATAGAGAATATTTCCTTCAAAATTGTGTAGCAATGTGGGTGAGGTCTGCACCTGTGTTTGCAAATGCATTCTTGTGGGAATGTAAAAGTACCATTGTGTGATAATCTAAATTTGCTGAATATTTACAACTGTACATTATGTTTTTGGGCAATATTTTATTTTGTTGGAATGTACTACACAAATCAAATGTTAAAATAATTATTTACCTGCTTAGAAATGACTACTAGTTTTTTATCGACATATTTATTTCATATGGATACTGCAAGATCTAAAGATCTGAATTATGTCTGCGACTTAAAGATAAATTTTTATATATTATTTTAAATAAAGATTATTTTAAGAAGTAATTTGTTTCAACTATTTTTTTTTAGAAAACCCTTATTTTCAAATCGGTATTTACATTTAAAAGTAATCACCCTCAAGTGCAGAAAAAAGTTTAGTGAAAGGTCAGTTGGTGAGATTACTTTGCCTTGTATCAGATGATGAGACCTTTTTAAGTGAAATAGAACATCTTAAAATGTTTTTGAATGAGGTACCCTTTAAATTCAGTGGATGATGTTATTAAAGAGGTGTTGGACCTGAGAACAGTTAGGTTTCAACTGATTTTGAAAGTAAGATGAATAGACACCCCAGGACACTCCATTTAAGTAAGGACCTGGGAACAATAAATGTGAATTATATGCCAGCTGTGAGTATCCCTTATAATTACAAATTCAGTAAGATAAACATGATTATTAATAGGAATTGGGAACATACTATATGTTCCAGTGGTTTAAAGACTGATGTAGGTGAATACACCTAAAAGAGAAATCCTAACTTGAAGAATTTGTCTGAAAGAAAAAAAATATTACTACAAGTATTACTGGACATATGGTTAACTGAGAGACATGTGAATTTTGTATTTACATTAATAACACCATCATTTATGAAGGTTTCTATAAAATCACATGTCTTTATTAAGTACAGGCACAGAGTCCTGCATGCTTACTTTCAGAATCTTTAGCCTTTTAATTGCTTCCATATCCCCTAGGAACATCCATGCCCCCTTCCCCCAGTAAACTGAGATAATAATACAGCTTTGCAATACAAATTGCAACACCTCCTCAGCCTGCACAGATACAAATTTACTCTCTTCTAAGCAGTCTTTTTGTAAAGCAGTGTCTTTTTATTTTTAATACATTTTAAAAGCAGAAGAAGCCTGTATACTTCGAGAGTGCTTAACTTCTGTTGGTGTGGGAGGTGTTGTGGGCTATGGTCTTCTCCCATCCACAGTTCCCGAGTCACCCCCATTCCATTTAGTTTGTAGAATCTGGCTCCACTCAGAACTCCTCCTACTTTCCACCCATCTTAAAGGCATACACATAACTACTGGCATATCTCAGTCACATTTCCTCACAGTTAAACTAAACATCCCCCTTTTTCACCTCCTACCTTCCCAGTGAAGTCCAATGGACTCTCCTACATTTTCTCTTACACACTCATTCGACGTCATCCTCGTAGTACCACCCTCAATATAAGTCATAGTTTTAACAGCTATTTTTCCCTCTTACCTTCACACTCAGTCCTGCTCTCTCATCTTTTTCAGTTTTATTCTTAATTACACAATATGTACATGAATACTGCAATTGTATTATTATTATCCCACACAACTGCTGCCTACCTTACATCTTTCCAACTCCCACCTCTATACACAACTTTCCATACCCACCCCAGCCATTTCCTGAACACTAGACATTGACTATTAGTAGCCTATAGTCCCCTCTTCTCTGCTACTGTCCACCTCTTATATAAAGTATTACACCCACAATAACATAAAGAACAAGCCTTGTGCTAGACCAAAACTGAAATTCAAACATCCTTGTACATATTCCCTGATGTCTTTTCACTTGAAAACATATAACATCCATCCTAACCAAGTCCTGCAACCTCTCAACAAAATAACAAGTCTGTCACATCACAAAATAGTCATCCCTCAACATCATATGGTCTTCATCGATACAGAGCTAACCTTAGAAGTATAACAAACATACTGATGTCCATGCCTGGGTAGCCTGCCACTCCCCTGATGTACTGCTACCCACAGAAACATGGCTTACACAAGAAATAAAAGATGAAGAAATCTTACTGTAGGGATGTAACATTGTAAGATTAGACAGAATGGGTTGGTGGCTATTTTCTGCAAGAATACTTGAAACCTCTCTAGGTCTTACGTATGCACACCCCACTCTTCAGTGATGAAATAATTATAACATCCCTGCAAGTTAGTTTTCACAGAAGCTTTTGTATTATTATTATAAGAGCTTGCTTCTGTCCCCCAGGAAATAACATACTAACTGCTGAAGAACTTCTGTCTTAGTCATTAAGCAACACCTCACTTGCGACAATGATTTTAGAAGACCTGAATATTGTTTAACAAATGTATTGACTGTAACAGCCCTTCTAACATCATTGATCTACGTGATTTCTCTCAGCTCCCACAAGATAAAACAAAAACTCTGGTAGAACCTCTACATTAGATTGGATTCTCTTTAATGCCTGAAACAAAATCTTCTCAACAGGTGCCTTACCCAGTACCTTAATTGATTACCTACCTTTCTTCCCAATAAGGCATCATAAACCTAACCAAAAGCAGCATTGATAAAAACCTTGCTCTTAACCTGTCCTCCTTTACTAAGGGCAAATTCATTGCAGTGCTAAAATCAGTCAACAGGTGGCCTCTTCAAACCCTCCACCTGATGAAGCTGCTGCTTTTTGTCCAACTCATTTTCCTTAACATAGTGAATGAACTCGCCCCAATAAGAACCAAAGTAATTAAATGGAATCCAGCCCCCTGGCTACCAAAAAGTACCAGATTCCTCATGAAACAGAGAGAGAGAGAGAGCCCGGAGAAAAATGAAAACAAGTTAAAACCATAGCTGCCAATCAATTCTATAATGTCTTTGAAACACCATTAAAATTCTAATCAAAACCAATAAAAATACTGTATTAATATATAGGCAACAAATTATAACAACCCCAAAGCTTTTTGGACTACAGTCAATCAGCTGTTAAAACCTGGTACACCAGCACAACCTACATCTGCTTCATCTAACCAAACTGACAGCATAGCCAACAAATTCAATACCCAAAACTGACAGCATAGTCAATGAATTCAATACCCAAAACTGACAGCATAGCCAACGAATTCAATACCCAAAACTGACAGCATAGTCAACGAATTCAATCCCCAAAACTGACAGCATAGCCAACGAATTCAATACCCAAAACTGACAGCATAGCCAACAAATTCAATACCCAAAACTAACAGCATAGTCAACGAATTCAATACCCAAAAGTTAAGGCATAGTCAATGAATTCAATAGCCCAAATCAAAGACATAGTCAATGAATTCAATACCCAAAACTGACAGCATAGTCAACGAATTCAGTACCCAAAACTGAAGGCATAGTCAACGAATTCAATAGCCCAAACAAAAGGCATAGTCAATGAATTCAGTGCCCAAAACTGACAGCATAGTCAACGAATTCAATACCCAAAACTGAAGGCATAGTCAATTAAATCAATACCCAAAACTGATGACATAGCCAACGAATTCAATAACCAAAACTGACAGCATAGTCAACGAATTCAGAACCCAAAACTGAAGGTATAGTCAATGAATTCAGTACCCAAAACTGACAGCATACCCAACAAATTCAATACCCAAAACTGACAGCACAGCCAAAGAATTCATTACTGAAAGCTGACAGTATAGCCAATGAATTCAATACCCAAAACTGACAGCATAGCCAATGAATTCAATACCCAAAACTGACAGCATAGTCAACGAATTCAATACCCAAAACTGACAGCATAGTCAACGAATTCAATACCCAAAATTGAAGGCATAGTCAACGAATTCAATACCCAAAACTGACAGCATAGCCAACGAATTCAGTACACAAAACTGACAGCATAGCCAATGAATTCAGTACCCAAAACTGACAGCATACCCAAAACTGACAGCATAGTCAACAAATTCAATGCCCAAAACTGACAGCATAGCCAAGGAATTCAATACCCAAAACTGACAGCATAGTCAATGAATTCAGTATCAAAATCTGAAAGCATAGCCAATGAATTCAATGCCCAAAACTGACAGCATAGCCAATTAATTCAATATCCAAAACTGAGATTATAGCCAATGAATTCAATACCCAAAACTGACAGCATAGCCAAGAAATTCAATATCCAAAACTGATAGTATAGTCAATGAATTCATTACCCAAAACTGACAGCATAACCAGTGAATTCAATGCCCAAAACTGACAGCATAGCCAATGAATTCAATACCCAAAACTGACAGTATAGCCAATGAATTCAATACTAAAAACTGACAGCATAGCCAAGGAATTCAATACCCAAAACTGACAGCATAGTCAATGAATTCAGTACCAAAATCTGAAAGCATAGCCAATGAATTCAGTGCCCAAAACTGACAGCATAGCCAATGAATTCAATATCCAAAACTGAGATTATAGCCAATGAATTCAATACCCAATACTGACAGCATAGCCAAGAAATTCAATATCCAAAACTGATAGCATAGTCAATGAATTCATTACCCAAAATTGACAGCATATCCAACTAATTCAATATCCACTTCATCGAAACAGTAACCTCTCTTATTAAACCCTAGGCATTGGTACACAGAGATTCCTCTCCTCACTTTTTAAACCTCAAAACATTTATACTCAAACCAGTCTCAATTTCTGCTATCAAAAAACTATATGTTAATATAGATGACCCTTGAAGAATGAACTGTGTGGTAAGCCAAATAAATACTTATAAAAATAATTTTATAAGTAATTTTGTAAAAGTTTTTGTGTATTGCTTTATTCATGTAAAACAGAAACATGGCTAAATCAAGTACTTTTATTACAAATACGATAGATACAGTAAGTGCTTTCACGCTCTAAAACAGTGCTTCATCAGACCATATGGAAAAGAACTAGACCATGTATTTAAATAGTAAAAAAACATCTTCATGCTTCCAACCAACATCATTGCAACATTCAAATAGACTAATCACAGTGGCTTGTCAATAAAATATTAAAATTACTTAAAAATTCCTTTCCTTTTTAAGGCAGGCTTTAAAAAAAAACATGCCATTTAATCCTGAGGGTTTGTCAGCCTGTAGCGTAATTATCCAATGTAGTTCACGCTCTTCAGTGTAATTGCTGAAGTCACCCTTACGTTCACTCATCCAAACTCTTTCAGTCACCCTAAAAATAAAGGAGTGATCTTCTCCCCTCTTGATGGTATATATAGTTCACGCTCTTCAGTGTAATTGCTGAAGTCACCCTTACGTTCACTCATCCAAACTCTTTCAGTCACCCTAAAAATAAAGGAGTGATCTTCTCCCCTCTTGATGGTATATATAACATTTACTGCAGCACAATCAGCTTGAACCCTGAAGTTGAATTCCATACCTGTTAGCGGATGCACAGAGAGATCCATGGTATTAATATATGTGCAGTAATTACATTTATTACAGAGCTGCATCTTATCTCCATTGATATTGATCAATCTCTGTGTCTTAATGTTCTTATAACATAACTGCTGTTTAGAGATTTCCTATTCTTAAAGTGAAGGCGGGTTTATCACCCACTAGATCTTTTATGCATTCATCTGTCTGTAAAATTGACCAGTCATACTAATAGTATCACAGATCTTCTGGACATCACTGATATAGTGAAGAGACAAAGGAACAGCAGGAGGACTAAGGGGTCATCTATCCCTACCACATTCAAAGCAGAGAAATAGGAGCATGCCCTGCTGTTCCTGAATTTCAGGGTCTCACTACACATACTCCTCACTTCTCTGTTGCTCTAGCCTGTCTCCAAAAATTCATGTCCAAGAGTTTGTAGATCTTGTTGGACTCCTATCTCACAACTATTTAGTCTGGATATATGCATTACTAACCTTAAAACCTACCACCCTTGTCCCTGATAACATATCATCTGAACAGTTAAAAACTGCTGCTGATGCCCTAGCTTTTCCTATCTCTATCCTAAGCAGCCATTCCATCACTGAAAGCTATGCCCCAACCCTGTGGAAGAGGTGCTGCATTCTTACTCTTCATAAAGGTGGAAACTCAAATGAGCTTTCAAACTTCAGGCCTGTAGCCATACTGTCTCCACTCTCAAAGATTCTGGAGAAGAGCATCCAATCTCAGCTCCTCAGCTTTCTCACCGGCAGTTGCTTCCTTTCCTCTACATAGCATGGTTTACATCCTTTTCATGGTACATATACAGGTCTCCTTAGTTTTGTAGCATCTTTTAATCAGTATTGAACCTTTGATAACTTAGTCTCAGTACTTTCATTAGATTTATCCAAAGCTTTTGACATGATATCCACCAGAAACTGCTTCAAAATCTACAATAAACTCTCAGTTAACTGGCACCCATGGGGATTGGTAGATGCCGGATAACTGTAGTTTCTGGTTGCTTGAGAGTTACTATTAAAAAAAGCCTGACTAATACTGTACCCTATACTATTAATTTCTTCTGACTTGTTCTTAGGTTGGGGAGAGAGGGAATGTATTCCTATCTTCCTTTTTAAAACTCTCATAAAAATGTAAGGTATGTTTCTGCCGGGGGGGGGGGGGGGGGGGGCAGAAAGTGCAACACATGAAAATTGTACGGTATTGCTTCCATTTTTTTTCTGGTTGCTTGAGTTCTGGTTATCTGAGTGTTTACTGTAGCTTGCTTAATAATAAATGAAACTTCACTATGTTGGTTCTCCAACTAATTCTAAAATATTCAACGGGAAGTAAAATGACAAAGGGATAGCTCCTCTTTCCTTCCCATTATAGTAGGTGTTCCTCAAGGATCCATTTTACATCCTCTGTTGTTCAATATATTCATTAATGATCTCTACCTAGCTTCTAAACAAGCCAATATCATACAGTATGCTTCTACAATCATATGTTCTGCTAAAAGAATAGATAAATTAAAACAAAAAACAAAATTGATCCTTTTTACCCCAAAGCATTCAACTGACTACAAAAATGATTTTACAATCACTGCCTCTAACAATGCCAAGATGGAAATTGTATGCCAAACTAAGCTTCTAGGAGTCTATATTGACGAAAGCTTGACATTTGATCATTACAAATTCCTTCTACCTATCCTAAACAATTCTATCTCACCTTTTATTACTTATCTTTCATTTTCTCCTTTTCTCTGCTTATACCGGTTCATTTCCAAATGTTTCATAGCTCTTTACAATGTACTGCTATTAATTAATAATGCTCTGTTTAAAGTGTGTTTATTGGTTTATTACTTGTATAGCTTTTTTTTTACTATGTTGTTTATGTAATGTCATTTTTCCAGTCTGCTGAAAATGGATAGCTTTCTGCCCAATAGGACTATTGTGGTAAAAATGCAATAAATAAATACATGCATAAATAATTTGCTAGAAAGGTTGAGGCTTTTTTTTATTACTGTGCTACTGCAAAGTTAATTAAGTGAAATATCTTAACTGGTGTTAGAGAGCTGCACAGATGACTAGATTCAGTATGATCATGGTGAAAAAGGGACAGTACGTATGTCGGAGGAAAATCTTTAAAGAAAAAGGTGCCCCTCAAAATAACGTAGACAGTGAAAATTGACAGTGCAAGCAGTTAAAGGAGACATGTTCAGAGCCTGTGTAAGCATTTCCGGATTT
This sequence comes from Protopterus annectens, assembly GCF_019279795.1. NCBI lineage: Eukaryota > Metazoa > Chordata > Ceratodontiformes > Protopteridae > Protopterus > Protopterus annectens. The sequence continues at coordinate 142,146,437 of NC_056747.1, forward strand.
CAGCAAATTCTTTATAGCCTAACCTGATGTATCCCACTTAGAGGCAGGAGCAGTGTTATCACAAAATTGTGATATAGTGGAACATACAGTATGTTTCCTAAGTCACAAACTAAGCAAGGCTAAAATGAATGTATGGTTTATTCTTTTTAATGTTTATTTTATTATTTTGAAATTTTGGTGTTTTCTTTTATTTTTGTACAAGTTTTTTTTCTTAATATTGTTTTTTTACTGGAGCTTTTCTCCCTGGGTCTCTCCTGAAAAGGGGCTTCTTGGGATGAAGGGGCAGCCACCTCAGCTATAAAATGAGGTGAAGGGGCAGCTGCCTCAGGTGTAAAGCATTTGGGGGTGGGAGCGACAGATTGTGATTGGTCTTAAGTCCAATACTGGGGCTGAGAAATGCCGGCATTGTATGTGCTATCAGAACTGAATCTTTACCGCTCAGTCTGTGGCATAAATTATAGCAGCTGCAAGATACAAATGTAGCAAACAGCTGCAGTTTAAAAAGTACAGAATTTGTTTTCTTTGTTCTCAGAAATTAAGCTTTAGTGCTCTGTGTTTGGCATAAACTATAGCAGCTTCTTGCAATAAATATAGCAAGCTATTTGCTAATGTTTAAGAAGTACTGAATTTCTGCCTCTGTTTCCTGGTTCAAAAATACCAATAAACAAATAAATTATAAATGAATAAGCAAGTATTTTGCAAATAAAAAAAAAAATGCCAAGTTATTAAATGAGCACTTGTCTCCCTCAAATAGTATCCTCAAGGGAGAAAATTCAATTTAGTAACAGAGCTGAGTAGGGGCGATGGTCAGTTCGAGGGAGCTGGCATTTGGCAATGATGTTTTGTTCAGAGGGACACACGTGAAAATCACGCTTGACCCAGAACACCAGAAAATCACGTTGACCTATGGAGGAGTCCGAGTCAGTGAAAACATTTAGAAATTGGAACATTTTTACTGATGATGATTCCTAAAAGGACATGTAGGTAATTTTGTTTTTTTTTTAAAAAAGAAAGAATGAGAATTGTCCTGTGCAAAAGGAAGGGGAAGTATTTTAATATGGAAATGTCATGTCATAGGAAAGAGAACATCCCTATGGTCATTAAGGCTTGCCTACATTAAAAAAAAAAGTGGAGTTTTGTCATCCGAACAATGGTTGCTGAGACTAAAATGGATCCTGGAACTTACAGCATAGGGATCGATGTTTTAAATAATGGCAATGCATTGTTGTATAAGCATCCAGCGCCTTCATATTTGTGCTTGTTATTAATGAGCAGCTGATTTTGCAGAGCAACGAAATTTTTCCTTTGATTCAATTTAGTAACAGAACATACCCTCATTTTATAGCTACAGCAACAACAAGATGGGAACACAAAATTATATACGTGGGCCTAATCTTCTCAGGTTTTCACTTTCAAAGTTGAACAAAGGCAAGGCTTGATCTGCTACAATGTAGATGACCTACTGAGTAATTTCACTATATATATATTTATATATATATATAAAACAGTCAAAATGGAAGTGCTGTGAGCTACAAAAATCAACAAAACAGTGCGAAAAATGAGTGCTTTCATCTTTCACTGACACGGGACTTCACCAGATAAAACACATTTTCCAGTTAAAACTTATATAAGAAACATGGCCATCATGTGATTGTTTTACATTGGAATGTTTGTTTTATCTGGTGAGTCCCATGTCAGTGAGGTTTGAAAGCACTCATGTTTTACATTTACATTTAATAACATGTTGCAAAGCATTTTGCGCACACACGAATGCATATCTGTCTATCTATCTATCTATGTGTGTCATTTAAATTGGTCAAGTGTTTTACTGACAGCTGTCCTGTCAACATCCAATCAGCTGACTCCATTTGGGTGATTCCTGTAATACTGGAGACTGGAAATATGGCTTCCCACCAGTATTGCATGATTTTGGAGATAGAATATTTAAGTAGCAGGGGGTACAGGGGGGCTTGCCCCCTGTAAAAATAATTTTATAAGTAATTTTGTAAAAGTTTTTGTGTATTGCTTTCTATAATTCATGGTTAATTTTTTTTTAATCTGGACATGTGCCAATTGCTGAGAAATTAACTTTTAGATAATTTATATGTATATGTGTGTGTGTGTGTATATATATATATATATATATATATATATATATATATATATATATATATATATATATATATATATGGGTCTACTTCATAACATTGAATTTTATAACATTTAGACCATAACATCAAAAATTAAAAACACTGAAAACCCAAAACATTGAAAACTCAGAACATTAAAAGTGTGCTTCATAACATTGAAAACTACATTTCACGTGTAAATAAGATCCCTTCCACCTACAACACCATCTAACTAACAAACACACTTTCTACTACATTTCTGCAGGGGGGCAAACCCCCCATGCACCTCCCATTTGGGGAGCTCTGCCCCCCTCACCTCCTCATAAATTAAATATACCAACTCCAAGATAACACTACAATGGAAAAAAGTTAATTTCCTAACCTCAGACAATGAGGTTAGGAAATTAACTTTTTTCCACTGTAGTCAGACAGTGAGGTTAAGAAATTAACTTTTTTCCACTGCAGTGTGATCTTGGAGTTGGTATATTTAATTTAATGGGGGTGTGTAGTAGAAAGTGTGTTTGTTAGTTAGGTGGTATTATAGGTGGAGAGGATGTTATTTACATATGCATTGTAATTTTCAGTGTTATGAAACACACTTTCAATGTTCTGAGTTTTCAGTGTTTTGGGATTTAGATGTCTTGATCTCAATGTTATGAAATTCAAATTTACACTTACCGAACTGCAGATTACCGAGACGACAACACCAAAATTGCAATAAACTATCATAATATCAAAGTTTTTTTACAGGGAAAGAAGACACTTGGCCAACATTTCACAAATTAACCCACCCCCACAATTAAATATACCAACTCCGTGATTGCACCACAGTGGGGAAAAGGGCAAATTTCCCCTTGTTGGCCAAGTGTCTCCATTCTCTCTTAAAAAAAAAAAAAAAATCGGTAATGTTCAAGGTTGGCTTGTACGTTTGGTGTTGTCGTCTCTGGAATATGCAATTTACATAAGTGTAAATTTGGTCTACCGAAGTAGACCCATATATGTATATCTATATATCTATATATGTATATATATATATATATATATATATATATATATATATATATGTGAACACACACACGTACATGTGCACACACACATACACATATAATATATATATATATATGTATATATTTATAGATCCCTATCAGTTGATCGAGTTTTCAGAAACTTGAATTCATATTGTCGAGACCATATGATCGAGTTTTTGAAAACTCAAAGCTTTTGAATGGAGATTGCAGTAGAGCGAAGATTGGGAAATTTACCCTTTTCTTCACTGTAGTACAATCTTGGAGTTGGTATATATAATTTGCAGGGGGTGTGGGGGGGGAACAGCCCTCCCACATGGGGGTGCAGGTGGGCTTGCCCCCCATGCATAAATGTAAAAAAGTAGATTTTTGTGTTTTTTAGTTTTTTTTTTTTATGTTTGAGTTTTCAGAAACTCAATTATATGGTCTTAGCTGTATGACTTTGAAGTTTCTGAAAACTCGATCATCTGACATAGATCTATATATAAATTGTATGTATGTGTGTATATATATATATATATATATATATATATATATATATATATGAAAAAACACATCAAGAGCACCAAACCAAGGACGTGGTTTGGGGCTCTTGATGTGTTTTTTTCTTTTCATTATCTGTTCTTTGCTGGAGTACTGATTTGTCTACACAGCCAATTTGTTTTGGGTAGTATATACATATATATATATATATATATATATATATATATATATATATATATATATATATATATATATATACATGTGTGTGGGTGTGTGTCTACTCATTCATACCTGTAGTTTTGCTATTCTAGAGATCAAAATATCATAGCAGCCAGACACATTGCCACACAGACAGCAGTCAGATACATTGACACAAAGACAGTGGTTAGATACACTGACACACAGACAGCAGTCATATACACTGACACACAAACAGCAGTCAGATACACTGACACACAGACAGCAGCCATATACACAGACAGCAGTCAGATACACTGACACACAGACAGCAGCTATATACACTGACAAACAGACAGTGGTTAGATACACTGAGACAGAGACAGCAGTCAGAGGCACTGACAAACAGACAGGGGCCATATACACTAACACACAGACAGCAGTTATATAAACTGACACACAGAGAGCAGCCATATACACTAATACACAGACAGCGGTCAGAGATACACTGACACACAGACAGCAGATACACTAACACACAGACAGAGGTCTTATACACTGAGAAACAGACAACAGTCAGAAATACTGCCACACAGACAGAAGGGTGGTAGGATTCACACTCTGGGACGAGTGAGGAAATAAAGACATCAGAGCAGAAGCCCAAGTAGTATCAATCACAAAAAAGGTCAAAGAGAACAGATTATGGTGGTTTGAACACAAATGCTGGAAAAGTAAAGACAATCTTGTGAAAAAGATTCAGACAGACGAAGAATATTGCAAGAAGAAACAAAGGTGCTCAGCATGACTGTTGAAGAAGGTAGGAGAGCAGCACTGAATTGAAGGAGATAGTGACAGCTGATGCCACAACCTGACATATTGTAGAAAATGGGAAAAAGGGGGTTGATGATGATGAAGACAGCTGCAAACAGTACCATGAACTTACTTCCAAATATGTGTAATGTTTGTTTTTCTGTTTTTTGTGACTTTTGATGTTACAATCAACAAAAAATATTTTTGAAGAAAAAAAAAAGAATGCATTTTAAGTAACTATCTGAGGGAGGGGAGGCTTCAACCTATGAGTTCCCTGCTTCTGAGTCACCTATCCGTCCGTTTCACAAAGCATAAAAACAAATTCAAATTACTTTCTAAGTGAAAATGGCCTGAAGAAAACAGACAATCTACTTTGATAATAGGTGAGTATGTTCAACATACACCTAAAATAAGCTATGTACACATCCCCTACACAAAAGAGGTACATAACAGGGAAAATATGCCATTTTATAAGTGTAGTGACACATAATGTACACTGAACAGAAAATATCACACTCAGGCTTGTAAAATGTCAGCCCAGTGCATATGCTTCTGACGACACCATGGTTGTACAATAGTATCGGTTTGCTATTTGTCCGAGCACAGGATTAACGGTGAGTGCATTAATATCATTTGATATATACATACAGGTAAGAAGTTTATTGCATTTTGAGGGTGTGATTTATTTATTTGACATTCGTTTACCGGAAAAGTCCAAATGGGCCAGAAAGTGATGATTTTCAGCAGAGGGTCAGGGAGAAAAGTTCTACATTCATGATCTTTCAAAAATCAGTTACAGTTATTTTAAATCACAAAGTATCGTGTTAAACTGCAAAACACAGGCATGAAAAAATGCAATGAGAAAAAACATAGGACATATGTTTCACAGCAGGGTGCAGTGAAAAAACAATAACATGAGCTTGAGAAAATATGGGATGAAAAACTCATTAATCGTATTATTTGTTACATAGATTAGTATATGATAAATGAGACCTGAGACAATTCTAGTAAGATATTTAAAAGAGGTATTAGAGATTAAATGATTAGAGAAAGTGAGGGGAAATTGAGTGATGTCTTAGTATGACAGGTGGTGTTCATATTAGGGTTATAGAGTCCTCACACCTGAAACTAGGATAACCCTAGCCCAAACACACCTTATTTCTACCCTTTTGTATGCATCTCCTATTTACACTAATCTATCTAAAAGTAACCTTAAGAAACTTACTACATCTTACCACAATATTGCCCGCTTTGCCACCACATCACAATTTAGAGCTCACGACTGTCTAAACCTAAAACAACTACACTGGCTGGAACTCCCTAATAAGCTCATTTTTCAACAACTCTTAATTGCACACAAAATTCTATACCAACCTTCTAAAACACCAGCTCTTTCCAAACTCTTGACTCCCTATATCAACCTGAAACAACTACGTTCCTCTGATAAATTACTTGTTAATATTACCAAAATTATGAACTCTGCAGGCAACTGCCTTTTTTCTAACTCAGTAGGTAAAATATGGAATAATCTTCCATCCAATCTGTCCTCTTTACATACTCTTCCACTATTTAAAAAACAACTTTTAATACATCTTAATAAATTCTGGCTTTGCTCTTGTACCAACCCAGACTAGCCTGTTGGCATCCTTAACTCTATCATAAACTTTCTTATCCACTTGGATTTTATCTTCTACTTCAACTGAGATATTACCCCTATTTATTGTAAATATTACATAACTCTTTATAGCAAAAAAAAAAAATATATATGTTTGTGTATTATCTACCATGGTTCAAAACTACCTTTTATATACTTTATGATCTGATACCTTATTATATTGTTTTGCTAGGATTGTTCTGATTAGTTAAAATCTATAATATTTGTATGTTCATTTTTTTTACCTTTTTACCTTTGTATAATTACACTTGTACTATGTCTTCTTATGTATTTCCAATACTGTTTTTAACCTCAGGAGCTTTTCTCCCCGGGCCTCCACTGAAAATGGACATTAATCCAGCTGGACTAGCCCGGTCAACAAATGTAAAATAAAAAAAATAAAAAAATAAATAATAAGAAGAGTGCAGGGTAGGGTGTCTTTGGGTATCTTAGTTGAGCAGGGAGAAGAGAAAGATGTAAAGGAAAGGAGAGAAAGAGGCAGAGGAAAGATAATTCTTCCCACACTAAGAACAAGGGCAAATCTCTCATTGATGTAATGAACTGTATCACATCTCATTGTAAATGGCATTTAAGATGGTAGTCATAGCAGGAAGTTGTGCTTCAGAGACACCTGCTGCACTTAGGGTCACCTATATGAATCAGTGTGAAAAAATAACGTGCAGGTATAATAAAATGTAAATGAGGAATATGTGAAAAACATGAGCCCATCTTATGCAAATTAGGAGCTCTTCTCTCCTTTGTGAGAGCCAATCACTATTTTTTACACATTTGTGCCATGAGCGTAAGGGATGTAAAAAGCAAATTTGTGCCTATTCCATCTACTTTGCAATCTCCAGAGATGCTTGCCTTTGCTGCCAGCTTAGCCATTTCCCATTCCAAGGTGCTCATCTCAGTTGTGCCCAAATCAGGTTTGTTCAGTGGTGCTGACTAGCTGAAAGAAAGAGATGTAAGCAAACGTTGACCTATTTAAACTTTGCTGATCAAGAAATCCTGGATAGATTTAGAGTGGGCAAGGATATTGTACAGGCTTTGGTGAGTTTGTATGGCCTACAGATGGGGACTGGGGAGAATGTGTGGAATTCCTATGTCTGTGGATTCCAAGATATATATACCCCTCAGTATATTTGTGACAGGGACTTTCCAGAGGCAACTGGGGGATACATTGGTTATCTCAGGCTTCTGATTCGAGGATATTTCAGCAGTTCCTCAATATACTCTTGGAATGCATGAATCTGTACATTTATTTCTCAGTATCAGTTCAAGACCATTTCAGTACCATGTGTGCCTTTTATGGGATGGCAAGATTTCTAGAGGTACGTGGTACAATAGACTGCACCCATGTTAACATGGGGCACATCTGGATTATGGGGGGGGGCAGTGCGTGCATCACTAACATGTTGGCCCAGCATCATGGCGGTGCCCATATTTGGCACAGAAGCTTACGCTACCACCTTTTCCTGCATGGTAGGATTCCTCATGTTCACTTAGATGGTAAGAGTAAAGCATGTTAATATGCCTAATCAGTGGAATTTCAGTATCAGTAAAGTAGTACAGGCACTCCTGAGTAATCACCCCTCCCTTTCTTGTTGTGTATCCCCACCCTGTTTTGTTTTTGAGGTGATGCAAGCTACTCATTTGAACCCTGTCTAAGGACACCAGCCTGTAACCCCTAGGGAGCTGCTGAGAACACTTCAACACCTCATGTCCCCAACATGGTTAGTCACTGAGTGAGTGCTTGGCCTGCTGAAAGCCTGATTGTGTTGCCTGGATAAGTTTTGGTGTACCCTTCAGCATGGCTGTGCTACTGTATGTAGGATGTTTACTGACTGCTCCATTCTACACAGCGTGACTATATACCGGACTGGTGTGTTGCTTTTACAGCCAGTCACCAGTAGTGTCAGTGCATCTCTCTCTCTCTCTCTCTCTCTCTCTATTTCTATTGTTCTTCCTATCAGTGATGATAGAGATGGCGACCAGCAGAGAGCAGTAATATGACAACCCCTGTGGCAGGCTTGTACATGGTGCAAGGCATAGTGGCAGCATCTAGTCCAGAACTATGATTAATAACATTTGCTTAGTAAAAGTGAGAGAAAAAAGCTGTTACACAGGTAATACTTGATACATGCAGTGTTATTTATGAGCTATGCTGTATGTTCAACTTACACTGTACATCAAATATTTTAATTTTCACTACTGAGAGGCCACCTCTGCCTAGCCGTAACAGATCCTGGACTGTTAGACCTATTACACATTTGGAAGCCCAATTTTATCAGAAACACTAGGTGAAGGGATCTCAATCCCCTTTGCAGGGTTAACAGAACATGCTGGAGGGATATGTATTTATCACTGAGAAAACTATTTCTGTGGAACTGGCTTACCCTCTACATAAAGCAGAGTATTTCTCTTACTCTTTTAAATATAACTTGGACCACCTCTTTTACCTCCAGTGATCCTCATGGACAAGGGAAACGTGTAAGTAACCAGCATAGGTGATGTTGCAATCATTTTTTCCAACCCAAAAGAGGTACCAATATTTTCTAAAGCAGAACTCCTTGTATCCATCTTACAGGTTTAGAGTAACAAAAAACATTTATATAATTGCTATTTATATCCTACCAAATCAAGTCAAAAATATTCCTGTTATGGAAGATATTCTATTCTGGGCACTTATCACTCTATAGCCTATGAAACTTTAATATTAGTTAACACCAATATTAACTGGAACTACTGCAATCCCACAGAAAATCTTGCCCCAATGATTGCTACAACCTTTGTCATCTTTTCTCATTCACTCAAATAATAACTGCCCCAACAATTTAAAAAATCCACTAAGACTAAATCTATCATAGACTGGATCTTAACAAATCAGCCTTAAAATGTGCCACAGTCTGGTGTACTTCCTGACTCCCTGAGTGATCAATACCCCACGTATGCTATTCATACTCACTCTAGGAAAAGTAATCAAACAAAACATAAATATTCTAGAAACTTTTGTAATTTCAATATGGCCACTTTTACTGATACTTTGGTGCAGTACAACTGGAACATACTAAAAATTTTCCCCTAGATTAAGCAGTCCAACACTTCAACCAAACATTTCTGTCACTACTTAACTAACAAGTTCCAATCAGGAAAAAAAACATATCAAATCAAAGTGCACCCTCTGTCCATCTACATTTATTAAACAACTGAAGAAACAGAGAAATAAAGCATAGATTACCCTGAAAACCTGCAATACCCTGACAGCTCTCCAAACTTATCATACCCTAAGAAACATCAGTAAAGCCCACATCCATCATGATATTAAAGAAAACTTATTTTACCAACCAATAAAATATTTATTCGTAATTTACTCAAAATATCCACAAAAATGTGGCCAGGACCATCCCAAGTCCTCAGCCCTGCCAGAATCCTAATGATACAGACTACAGTATTGTATGTGCTTTCAATAATAACTTTATTGACTTTGTAGTTTTCCATATTACTGCCAACCCTTCCCTCAACCCTCTCTGTACTTCACCTTCTTCCGATAATCACACCACCTTCTTCATAACATCTATTCCCACTTCACAAATCCAGTAATATTACAGCCATTCTATCTCCTCTATTTAAAATCCTCAAAAGATCCATTAATTTCAAGCTACTGTCTTTTATCTAACAATCTCTTCCCCCATCTCAACACAATTCTCGCCCATCAGATAATACTAACTCTGCTCTTATGTCCTCCAACACAATGCACTGCCTTAGAAATAATAATAACTTAGTCATTTTCCTAGAGTTATCAAAAGCCTTCAACACTGTATCACACTTTCTATTTATAAAGAAACTCTCAGTTAGGTCTGTCCAGCAACACATCAGCTTGGTTTTTATCCCACCTTGGTAACAGAAGTCACTGTGTCAAATGGAAACAAAGCATATCCCCCTCTCTCCCCACAGCAGTAGGTGTTCCCCACAGGGTTCCTTACTTGGCCTTTTACTTTTTAACATCTTTATCAATGATCTGCCCCTACAATCTGCTAATGCCCCCATCATCCAATATGCAGATGACTCTACAATCATCTGCAAAGTGAATCAACTCTCAAAACTCCAAAACTTCATTCAGACTGCATTCAGATTTGTGGAAAACTGGCTAAGGAACTGTAATATTGTGCTCAATGCCCAAAAAAACAAAGCTCATGTTCTTCATCCCAAAACCCTACAACAATAATAAAAGCAAAATCCCCATCATCCATCCATAAGTGACCTCCATTAATATAGTCCTCCATACTAAGCTACTAGGATGTTCAGCTAAGCTACTAGTATGTTCAGCTAAGATGTGATATACATACACCAAGAAATCTCACCAAGAGATAAGGATGCTATACAGAGTGAAACCATACTGTGCTAACTATACTAGCCAATGTGCAGCCCTACATTTTCTACCCTCACATATGTAGCATATGCACTAACTAACCTACATAAAACCCAATTCACTAAATTGGACCAAACTTACAAAGACATTTCTGTATTTGCAACCAACTATCCTGCATGCATTCATTTGCATTTTACTTAAACAACTCATCTGGCTTGAGTTTTTTAGCTACCTCAGCTCCATTCAGCTGAAACAAGCCCACAAAATTCTCTACCATCCAGACTCATGCCTGCCCTACCCTCTTATCCTGTTACCTTTCAACCTGACCCATAAGATCCTCAGATAAGTCCTTATGCTCTGTAACTACAATTGCTAGCTCACATGGAAGAGTTCTCTCCCATTAATATTTAGCTAAGCTCTGGAACTCAGTTCCACTTTACATTAGGCACTGCTGAAACTCCAGACATTTCAAACACCATTTAAAATCCCACCTCCATAATTAGTGGATTTGTGAATGCTCCTCTCTTCCAAACTTAGCTCTCTCATGCTCAAATAAACTGCCTCATATCTGTCCTAACACTCTCTAAGCATTACCCCTGTCCTCTTTATATGTCCTCTTAACTAACACTAACACTATTTTATTTATTATTTTATTTTATTTCAGTTTGGTGACTGGGGAAGTCCATTGAGCCCAAGAGTGCCCGTTTTCAGTGGAGGCCCAGGAGGAAAAGCTTCAATATAACATAAACAGTAAAGATACAAAAGTAAGTGAGTTACATAATAAAGTACAGTTTACAAGTATGTACATTCCATATCAGGCTTGGTCGACAAAGATAATTTTGATGTATCTGTATGGATGTACTGTAGAGATTAATTTCAGAATATATCTTCATTACAATTGAAGTGTAGAAACATTATACATAATCGATTAAAGTAAGGAAACACTTTACATGTATTCATTTTACATAATAAGCTATTTACAAAGTAGATATAGTGTCTTTAGAAGCATTTACAGAGAGCTTGAGTCAGCTCAGGGAGATAGTTGTTGGGGTGTTAGTGAGATTAGGAACCTAGGAGCAACACCTCCTTAGGGCATTTGTTAGAAAGAATTAGACAGGGTGAAAGCAAGTCCATTTCCATTTGGAGTACAAGTAAGTGAAAAGCTGTGGTTTAAAGTTTTGTGAGTTAGTTATTGTCCTAAGAGTGGATGGGAGAGAATTCCATTTCTTGCCTAGCGAGAAAGAGAGAAGTTGGCCAGCAGGTCGTTTTGGTTTGTGGATAGTAATTAGGTTTTGATATTCAGATATGAGAGGTCTATTGGGGGTGTAGGGGGGAAGGATGTTTGTTAGAGGTGGACATTTATTTGGGTGAAATACAAGCGTGTGTGGTGTTGTAAGTTGGAGGTAGTCTAGGTAATTAGGGAGTTCTAGCCAGTTTAGAGAATTAAGGGTATGGCAGTGGAATTTTTTGATCTGGAGGCAAATTTGGAGATCTTGTTATAGCAGTTTTCCAATTTAGAGGTGTTGGTAGCAGTCAGGTTAGTTAGAAGAGGGGCTCCATATAACAGGGATGGGAGGAGGTAAGTAGTAGCTCAACTATGTCTAGTAGAATTTGAGAGAAAGTGATTGTTCCTACAAAGCATACCTAGCTTTTGGTGGGTTTTCTTTATATTTTGTTGGATATGGATATCGAACTTGAGGTGTTCATCAATAGTAATGCCAAGAAGTTTTGCAAAGGGAACCACTTCAATGGGAGAGTTGTTATGACTAAGGACTTTGAATGAATTTTTGTCATAAGAGAAAGTCTTGGAGGGAGAGAATAGTAGAATTTTAGATTTATTTGCATTTAGAGACAGGTGGTTTTGTTGCATTCAGTTTTCAGTAGTAGAAAAAGTTTGGGTTTTAATCAATAGTTCAGGGAGGTTTGAGGCAGAGCAGACTAATGTAGAATCGTCTGCATATTGAATCATTTTGGCATCAGGAATAGCAGAGTGAAGGTTATTGATAAAGATGTTAAAAAGCATAGGTCTGAGGATGGACCTTTGAGGGATGCCAGTTGTGGTAGGAAGAAAGGAGGAGGTGGTGCTCTTCCATTTGACGTCCCAAGATCTATCTGACAGGTAGCTAGAGAACCAGGAGACAGTGTTTGGTGCGAGATGCAGGTTTGAGAGATGATAGATAAGGTGTTTATGGGAAAAAGTGTCAAAAGCTTTAGAAAGGTTGAGAAGAACTCTGGAAACTAAATGTCCTGAATCACGGGCTTGGTTAACAGTTTCTAAGAAGGAGAGTAGAGCGGTTATGGTACTATGGCCTGGGGTGGAAGCCATGCTGGGTAGATGTTAGGAGTTGGTTTTGGGTTAGGAAAGGCATAAGTTGGAGGCAGATACATTTGTCTAAGATTTTGGAGACTGGAGAGAGCAGAATGGCCAGAAGTTTGAGATGACAGTATTTATGCCACCTTTGTGGAGAGGAAGAATGTAGGCTGAATGCCATAGTCTGGGTACATATGATTCCTTTATAGATCTGTTGATTCTGATGCTGATTGGGAGTGCGATACCGTTGGCTGCACATTTTAGGAAGGAGGAGGGAATATTATCAGGAGCATTAGAGCAAGGTTTAAGTTTGGATAGGAGTCTTTTTATGAGATTAGTAGAGACTGGTTTAAGCCTAAACATAGGGTGGTTAGGTGAAGAGGAATGGTAGTCAGGTGGATTACTGTTAGGGAAGGTCTTGGTCAGGTTAGAGATAAAAAATGAAGTAAATCTGGAGCCTAATTCAAGGTCAGATATACTTGGGTCAGGACAGGGGTTATTCTTGGAGCTGGGGTTGAGAAGAGAGTTTATGGATTTCCATAATTGTTTGGGGTTATTGTTATTGTTGGACTGGAGTTTAATGTAGTAGGATTTTTTGTCTTTTGTGATACGTTGTTTTGTGAGGTTACGGAGTTTGTGTTTGGTCAGCGTTTTGGGCAGTTTGTTGTTATGGCAAAGCTTCTAGGAGTTATCCCTTTGAAGCATAATTTGCTTGGTTTCTTTGGAGAGCAATGGAGTGGTATTTCCTTCTGTTTCTTAGTGGTGCTAGGGAGTTTAGAGAGTCAAAGAAGATAGAGTTGAAGTGGTCTATAGCTTTATCAAGACGAAAGGTGTTTAGGATTTGTCAGTTCATTTGTTTGAGGATATCTGAGAAAGTTGAGGGGTTGAAGTTGCTAAGGTTGCGGGTGAGAATGTATTGATGCTGATGAGGGGTAGAGCTAATTGAACGATGTATGAAGGCAGGAGGGTGGTTGCTAATGGTGTCGGGAATGGTGCCAGAGTAAGTTATTTTATTTGGATGGGTGACTAGGATCCAGTCTATAATCTATCCTGCGGGATTTGTTTTGTTGGGTCGAGTGGTGGACAGGATTACTTGAGTGAAGTTATAGAGGTTAATGGATAAGGAGGGAGAGGGACTATTGAACTTGTTCCAGTCGAGATTTATGTCCCCTAGAATGTAAGTTTCAGAATTAATTTCAGAAGAGGCCCATAAGAGGATATCTTTGAGGGTAGAGATATTGTTACCAAGAGATATATAAAGGGCTATGGTGCAGATATTCTTGTGCTTGTTCATTTTTAGTAGACCAACTGCTAGTTCGGTATTGTTGAATTGAAGGATAGGAATTTGGAGGGGAATTAAGGTAAGAAAGTTAGAGTAGATTAGGGCTGTGCCACTGCCTTTTTTATTTAGTTGGTCAATTCTGAGGGATCGAAATCCTTAAGGCAGGATTTCAGAGTCAGAGATATGGGGTTTGAGCCAGGTTTCTGAGATGGCTAAGATGTCAGATTGGTTATGACTTAGACATGCTTGAAATTGGTGAGTTTTATTGTTGAGACTTTGGGCATTGAGAGTAAAGAATTTTAGTGTATTGGGGGAGGAGGGGGAAAAAGGAGAAGAGGGGAGGGAGTTATTAGTAAGGGGGCTTGGGCCAGGGTTGGGATGGATATCCTCAGCTAATATTAGGTTGTTGAAGGAAGGAACTTTTAGCCATTTGGGTTTATTTTGCATGAGTTTGGGAGGAATTAACATTAGTTTAGGGGTAAGTATTTTGGTTGTAGAGGTGTTAATGTTTGGATAGAATAGGTGCAGGGGTGAGGCTGAATAAGGGAAGAGGAGATGTAGTAGAAATGAGAGAATGAATGGGGAGCAGAATAGTGAATGTGTCAGTTTGAGATGAAGGTAGGATAGGTGGTACATTGGAGGAGAATGAGCTGGCATAACAGAGAGGAATTAGGAATACAAGGAAGAAGCAGGGGGCCTGGAGGGTGTGGAGAATTAAGAGAAGCATCATGGGACAAAGGTAGTTTAATAGGTATAATTCAGGGGGAAGAAGCAGGTGAGAAATAACAGAGGATAGTGACAGTGCAGAAGCTTAACTGAGTTTAAAATGAAACAGGGCAGGGGAGTTTAAATGGTGGGGATAGAGAGAGTGTGAATGTGTTTATATAGGAGGAAGAGAGGAGGAGTTGGAAAGAGGGAAAAGAGAGTGTGAATGTGTTTATATGGGAGGAAGAGAGGAGGGGTTGTAAGGAGGGAAAAGCTTTTATTGGGTAATTAGGTAGGGTGTGTAGAGGGGCGGGGCATAAATTGGGAAGAGAGTAGTTGGGTCGAGTGGGTGGAGAAAGGGTAGAATAAATGTAGAGGTGCTGGGATCAGGTGGGAATTGGGGGCAGGTTAGGGAAGCAGAGTGAGCTCGAAGGTCGAACGGAGCAGGTAGAGCCAAGGAGGAGGAGGAAGTATATCAGTGAAGAAGAGAAGAGATCTGAGGTAAGGAGACTACAGTAAAGGCACTCAGTATTAGAGTTGAAGGAAGCAGAAGTTTCACAAGAGCTAGAGGCTGTACAGGGCAGAGATAGTATAAAAGAGTGATTGGCTAAATCTGGGGCTAAGAACAGGGCAGAGTTAGGTTAAGGTATTGTAAGCATACATAGAGGTGTAGAAAAAAGCAAGAATGCTGCCACCTAGTGACCAGACTGGGTAATTACAAAGGTAGATCTCGGGCACAGGGGAAATGGGGAAGAAGCCAGGAAGGTAGAGAGGGAGGATTAAAATCAAGGTAGGCTGCTAGCTTTTGCTCACCGGGCTGCTATACAAGAGGGCACTTTTAATTTACTGTCAACTGGTCAGTGTCTATAATCCTGTCCTTTTCCTTTTACTCCAATACTAACCACCTCAAAACAATTTTCCTATTCTAATGGAACTCCTTATTTTACTCTGCCTCTCTCAATGCATGCAAGTAACCGTCTCACCTATTTAAGTTAATTTCTTCAGGTTATATATAACACTTGTGACTGTAAATCTATCACATTCGGTTTTTCTGTTTTTGCTTGTACTGTATCATTACATAGTATTGTAATTTTTAGAATTATTACTGTGTAATTGTTCTGCTGGAGCTTTTCTCCCTGGACCTCTGCCGAAAAGGAATTATTTTTATGACCCAGTCAGGCTTTCACTGTAACAAACATAAATAAATAGAATAAATGAATATATATACTTGTATGGCATGTCTTTGGAGATTTATATTGCAAAATATATGGGATAATAATTACCATGAAAATGCAGGTATAGGCTTCTTATGATCCTCACAGATCATAGTCTAGTAAGTACCTATGATCCCATGAACCTATAATAGAAATCAGTTTTAATACATTGTTCAAGGCAGTAAAAATGAAGTGTTTCATGCATATTGCAGGAAACGGTATTGTTGCTGCCATGCAAGAGCCATACCTAAAATATTTGTTATGAAATGTATATTTGCTGCATTTGCTAAGTTTACTCAGTCATATGGTGGCATTATTTGTTCTTCTTTAATACTTCATAAAATGTAACTGCTACTAGCTTTAGACATATTGGTAAATGTTTTGGTGATATCCAGAAATTTCGTAAAATTTGGTAATGGAGGAATGCTGTTTTTATTTATCCTTTGTTGACTGAGTTTATCTCACTAGGTTCCTTCATTTCACAGGAGACCTGAGGTGTTATTTATATTGGTAGGGGAAACTTGGACAAGCCATCAGGGAACTTCCCCAAGTCGAGGCACACATAGTGTGAGAAGATGTGCACATCCAGTTCCTAGTGCAGGGGTGAATTGGAGGATGGTGCATAACATGAAGAAAGTAATGGAAGGAGTGGAGGTGAATGCCAGCTTGATATAAGATGTGTGTGGAGTTATGGAGGATTCTAAAGTGTTTTTCAAAAAGAATTGATCGTTGAGTTGAAGGGGATAGTATGAATATATTGTTACAACCCCCCCCCCCCCCAGTCAGGACTGATGCAGGATGGTATATTTTGTGACATGATCAATCAGAGTGAACCAGAAAATGACATTTTTGTGGTGAAATCATGGAGAAAATACAGGAAGACTATTCAGAGTCTATTTTGAAAGGAGACAGTGCTCAAAAAAAAAACATATGCTGAAACAGTGGTAACTAGTTATGGAGAGTAGAAAGAATAGAAAAGAAAAAAGAGGATAGTATGAAAATAAAATTTTTGGTGAGAATGCAAAGTAAAGAAAATAAGGGGATGGACAGATATGAGGTATGGGACACTGTATTTATTCCTTTAGGAGTAAGAATACAAGAGATAAGAGACTTAATTTTAATAAACAAAGAGACATTTTGTGACTTTTTTTCAGACTGCTCAGGGTATGGAAATGTTTTTGTATGAATATGAAAACAGACCGAATAACAATCCATGGAACAATTCTGTGGTAAAAGTTTTTATTTTTGTGAGACAAAAAAGAAAATACATACACAGTTTCAGATAGAGGTGGAAATACTTTGAAAGGACATTTAAAAATATATGAAAATTGTAGTTAATTATGTAGAAGAGATGCTTAAGGAAAAATAGAAAGAATGTAACAAAATAAGTGAAGTAAAGAAATTCTCAAAACAAGTGAATAAGGAAGTTGAAAAAAGATATTACTTTGCATGAATTGGGTAAGTGCTTAAACAGGTAAACCTAGATTTGACAGCAGGTCTGGATGGAATCGATTATGAAATGTATAAAAATTTAGTAGAATGGCAAAAGGAGGAAATAAAAAATTATCAAGAAAAGATAAAACTGTGAAAAATAAAGACTGATGACATAGAAGAAGATAAAAAAACATGGTATAAATATAAAGATACAATATTATTGTTTTAATTCATGGGGAAATTTACCAGAAGAAAATATTAAAGCTGTTAGATGTTGGCATAAAGTTAAGGTGTTTACCTCACAAACAAGAGGTATAGGGTTTGATTCTCCCCAATGGAGAATTGTCTAGATTTAAAATGGCCCACAAGGGCAGTTAGCCTAGTAGTTACCTATGAACCTGTAAAAGAAATAAATAAATGGTGTATTAATAAAGTAGAATGTCACGATTTTTATGGAGATTGGGAATAAATAAATTACCAGTAAATGGCAATATGCCTTGTAAAAAGAAAAGTGAGAGTATATGTTTATATTGTGGTAAAGAAGAAACCACAGAGCATGTTTTCTGAAATGTAAGAGAGTAAAAACATTATGGGACAAATTATGTGCAGATAATGTTTTTGGAGATTTTTTAAAGACAGTAACAATATAAATATGAATATGATTGAATATGGGTATTATAAGAATGAAAACAAAGAATCTAAAGTAAGAATGGATAAAAAAAAGTTTATGTAGTATGGGTAAGATAGGGTGTGAGATTAAATGAAATTATGTTTAATGGGAAACAGATATTGTTAATATTAAGAAAAATTAGATGATGGTTATGGAAAAAAGAGTGAGGGTCTAATAATAAGAATGTAAAAGAATGATACACATAAGCCAGATAGGTTTTATATATAAAGATGAAATTATGTAAGCAATTGTGTAATATTATAAATATGTATGAGTGTTTTTCCCAAGATTTGACCCTCCACCCCTATTACTAGGTATTGAATTTCAGTCCATATAACGTGCCTAAGAAATATTTACACACAGATATTTCACCATTTAGACGTATTTCTTGTATTTTAATTTATTGGACAGAATTGCTCTAACTTCTAAGTCTATACTGACCTGCTCTATACCCCTGTAACTGATAGTTTCTTTTAGGATTTTGATACTTTGGTATCAAGGCTAGGCACACTCTGTTCGCCCTCACTTCACTTGGGCTCACTCCACTTCTCTACCCTAACCCCATTCCCACCCACCGCACTTCACTTACATCTCATCCAATCACCATTACGTACTCATTACTCTTCCACTCCCTGTAATTTCATCCAATCACCATTACGTACTCAGTACTCTTCTCCTCCCACCTACTACCTCCCTGCACTGCCATCTCTTACCTTCCTCAAATTGTACTATTCTACCTTCCTTCATACTTCACAAATCTAACTACTACTCTATCTACTACCTTCATACTTTACAAATCTAAGTACTGCTCTATCTAACTTTATACTTTCTATTTCCCATCCTTTTATACGCTACATACCAACTAAGCTCACCTCCCTCTTTCAATCATCTCTACAAATGCTACATCTTCTTCTTTCTGTAACTCTGTATACTCTCCTCCCATTCTCTATATCCTACCATCATTCCTTAACTGACCTGTACCAGAGCCCTACCCTTCCACACTCGTATTACCATAACCCAATACCCTACTCATTCCCTATTACACCCTCTCTCTTCTCACATCACATTATCTATCTTCACAAAATTAAACTGTCTCCTCAGCACACTTACCTCCCTAAATTTAAAACCAAACCTTATCACCACAACCCTCTTCTCTCTACTCACACAACCTTTATATTTAACTTACTTCTCTCAGGGGCTATACATCCCAATCCTGGACCTATCACCAACTCTACACATCTCATCAGTCCTTTAACTTTTCTCTCTCCACAGATCAGCCCCCAATCTTACATTACCACATCTTCCAGAAACCTCAAAATCATAGCTCTCAATATCTGTTAGTACCCTAAAAACAAATCACTGAGTTACACTCCTGGATATCACTTCATACCCCAAATATTCTCTCCATCTCTGGAACATGGCTAAAACACCACATATGAAATAGTGAAATCTTACCCCCTGGCTACAATATCTTCCATCAAGACAGGCCTATGAAAAAAGGTGGTAGGGTAGCAATACCATATTCATAACATCTGTCAGTACATCCGCAACCTTACACCCCCTCCAGTTTCCAGCCAGCTGAAATACTCATAGTCAACTGTAGTTTAAACAATAAAAAATTGCCATTGCTGCCATATATGTACCTCCTGGTAACAACATCCCTACCCTTGAACTCTTTCTTGCATGGATCTCTCAAACCATCTCATGTGAAACCATCATACTAGAGGATGTTAACATTGATTGGAATACTCTGTCCTCTAACAGCCCTGATGCTAGCATTAACCTATGTAGCTTTTCCCAACTCATCATCTTCCCCACTTCAATTAATCAGCAATCCACTACTAGCTCTACTCTCGACTGGATTCTTACCTCCCACCCTGACCGTTACCATAACCCCTCTAATCTCTGACTCATTTAGTGATTACTTCCCTACTTCCATCCACACCACTCCTCTCAAACATCAAAATCGTACATTTATAGAGACTGTTGCAACCTTTCTAACATCACACCTAACATATTTAATCAAATTCTCTCTTCCATTAACTGGTATTTTCTTTTTGACCTCTCCCTCGAAGAATCTGTTCTAAAATTTAACAGCATCTTCCTTGACACTCTAAACTCATTGGCCTCATCAGGAAAATATGGGTTAAAACCAACTTTGCCCCCTGGATAAGTAAAGATACTCTCTCACTCATGCAGAGGAGGACAATGCTTGGAAAACCTGGCGTAAACTTTAAACCCCTTCCAATCTCAATCTCTATAGGGAATTTCAAAATTTAACAAAAAAACAAATCAACCTAGACAAAAAAACATTTTATCTTAACTCACAGAAAAGTCCCCACTCTAACCCCAAAATATTCTGGAGTACTATCAAGCTTTTACACCCAGGGAACCCATCTCCTCCTAATCCCTCCCCTAACAACTCTCCTATCGAAACTACTACTCTGCTGAACTTTTTCTTCATTGACTTCATACAGAACATAATAAAAACAAACAAAAATACCTACCCTGACACCTCACCCCCACCAGCCACATAACTCCTTTCTCCATTAAGCCAATCCACACTTATTGTATCAGATCACTCCTCAATAAACTTAAACCCTGCTCCCCTTCTGCCGATAACTTGCCACCACTTTACCTCAAGCTAGCAGCATCCTCCATTGCCTATCCATTCTCCATACTTCTTCACTGGTCAGTTCATGAAAATCTTGTCCCTGACATCTGGAAAAAATTCTATGTGATACGCCTACACAAAGGAGGAAACTCCACTGACCCCTCTAATTTCAGGTCTATTGGTATTCTATCTCCCCTTTCAAACATTCTTGAAAAGTGTGTACATAAACATCTCATTACACATCTCATTCAGGAAAACCTCCTCACCCCCACTCAATATGGCTTCCCTCCTCATCACAGCACAGCTACCGCACTATTATCTTTTACTCATTCTATCTCTACATCTCTTTACAGTAACAAAATAGTATCATGTCTGTTCCTCAACCTCTCTAAAGCCTTTGACATTGTGTCTCACAAACTCCTTCTCTCCAAACTAGCCAACCTCAATCTTTCCAACTCTACTGTTAGCTGGTTTTCTAGTGGCCTATCTAATAGACTACAATCTGTCAAATGGCTCTCTCTTACTTCCCCTTTCCTCTCTGTTCAAACTGAGGTCCCCCAAGGGCCCCTGTTATTCAATATCTTTACTAATAACCTTTATCAATCCTGCCCACACTCCACAATAATACAATATACTGATGACTCCACCATCATCTCTACTTCTGACAATCTACCTCACTTACTGACCCTCACCCAAGAATCTCTACACTTGGTTGAAAAATAGCTCACAACACACCAACTTCTACTTAACCCTAATAAAACAAAGCTACTTCTCTTCCTCTCCAAGTCTTTCCAACACCTCAAATCCACTGTCTGTGTTTCATCTCTAAACAACACTACTATCAAAGCTGAATCTTACACTAAACTACTCAGGGTTCATATAGACAATGAACTTAAATTTAACATCCACATCAATAATTGCATTAAAAAGACACATCAAAAACTCAAACTACTATACAGAAACAAAAAATGTTTAACTCAGGAATCTAAATTGTCCTTAGTTCAACCCTACCTACTCCCTAATCTGTTGTATGCCTCCCCAATCTTAACTAACCTCCAAAAACATATGTCAACCAAATGTGAATTTACTTACAGTAAAATAGCTAGATTTGCCAGCAATCTCCCATATTGTTCTCACCACTGCCTTTCCTTAAAAAACTCCACTGACTAGATTTCAACATCAACTCCTCTTGCCCCAGCTTCACCTGACTCAATCTATCCTTCATCAACCTCTTGCCTGTCCTTCTCTTCCAACTCTCATCTCCCCATATGTCCCTAACCGTGAACTGTGTAGCTCTAACCAACATCTCCTTCAAATTTCCAAGCCCAATAAATCCATTGGCAAAATACTTTATAGCCACTCAGTCACTACTGTTTGGAACAAACTTCCTCTCCATATCTGATCACTTAATAACAATCAGTTTCAAACTAGCTTTAAAAAAATATCTGCTAAACTCCTGGACCTGCTCCTGGATAGATCTTAATTGAACGCTACCCCCCCCCTGCTTCTCCCTCTATTCTCCTCTGTCCTTTGTTTCTCCTCATCATTTGTCCAAGCGATGTGTATTATATTCTACTTCTCAGACTATTCATGTATCACTTACAGGATTCCATTTTAATTTTTCATTTGTTCCACCTCCTCCGGTTGCTACTTTGACAACGGATGCCTCCTGATCGGGTGGGGGCATTATCAGGGCAGGACAGTCCAGGGCACATGGCAACCAAACGAATGCCACTTGCACATAAATGTTCTGGAGATGAGAGCAGTGCTTTTAGCGTTGCAAGCCCTTCAACACTCTCTTCCCTTGGGAACGATTGCAATCCAGACAGACAATATGTCTGTAGTGTGGTACATCAACAAACAAGGCGGAACCAGATCATACCCCTGTGTCGAGAAGCACTCAGACTGTGGCAATGGGCGATTTCTTCTCAGCGTTTCTGATAGCAACGCACATCCCGGAAGTCCAATCACATTGCGGACAAGTTGAGCAGAGCTATTCTCATGCCTCACGAGTGGTCTCTGAAAGACTCTGTAGTGAGAGAGATTTTTCTCAAGTGGGGTCAGCCTTGCTGCGATCTTTTTGCTACTCCCCAAAACAGCAAGTGCAGAGAATACTTCACTCTATTCCCTTTACCAGGCCAACCCAGCAGGGACGCTAGTCCAAGTTTGGCCCGGGACTTCTGTATGCATTTCCTCCTTTCCCACTGATCTCTCAAGTAATACAGAAAGCTATCGCTCAGAAGGCCTCATTGATCCTCATTGCTCCTTACTGGCCTCGACAAGTGTGGTTCCCCTTTCTGCATCGATTTCTTTTGAGCGACCGTGGAATCTGGACCTAGTTCCAGATCTTTTGATCCATCAGTCGGGTCAGTTTCATCGCTCCCTCCCCTCTCTGAACCTCACTGCTTGGTTCCTCCACTTCCAACTGTAGCCAGGCTTCCTCAATTATCTCACCCTGTTAGAGATATTTTGATAGCTTCCCATAAATCTTCCACTCGAAAGATTTATTTGAGTAAGTGGAAACGATTTTCATATTGGGCACAAGGAAAGGACGTTGATCCTTTCACCGCTTCCATCCAACTAGTCCTCGATTTTCTTGCTGAACTCTTCCATGCAGGTTCATCTCCATCTACTCTTAAGGTTCAATTGGCAGCTATTTCTAATTTCCATGTGGGTATTTCTGAATCTTCCCTAATGTCCCACAAACTCTGCAAAGCCTTTTTGAAAGGAGTTTTTCTTCTCAGACCTCCTGTAAGAAATCCTCCTTCTCCTTGGGACCTAAATTTAGTTCTTGCTTCTTTGATTCTTTCCCCTTCGAACCTGCAGCTTCATGTTCCTTAAAGTTATTATCATGGAAAACTCTCTTTCTGGTGGCTATCACATCAGCTAGAAGAATTTCAGAACTTCAAGCACTCAGTTGTCGTTCTCCTTACCTTGTGTTCCATAAGGACAGAGTTTCCTTACGAACTAACCCGTCCTTTTGCCTAAGGTGGTTTCAACATCAAATCTAAACCAATGCATTGGCCTCCCTGTGCTTTTCCCGGAGTATTCAAATAGGTCTGAACAAAAATTACACTGTCTGGATGTTCATCGTCAATTAAGGTACTACTTGGACAGGACGAAACAATTCAGAAAATCTGATCAGCTGTTTGTCTCCTATGCGGAAAGCAGAAAGGGACTTCCAGTTTCAAAGGTATCTTTATCCAGATGGCTAACATCTCTGATTACCCTTGTTTATGAGATTAGACACCAAAACTGCCTAATAAGCCTAAAGCCCATTCCACCAGAGCTTTGGCTACTTCTCTAGCCTTCCAAGACAGACTGCCTATTGACACCATTTGTGCAGCGGCTACTTGGGCTACTCCTCACACTTTTATTTCCCATTATAAGTTGGATTTAGCTTCTAGGCATAGAGCTAATTTTGGTTCCACTGTTCTCAGGAGTCTGTTCCGTTAGGCCACCCGGGACAAGGTGCTAGGGGCGGTCCCATCCAGCAAGAATGAAGGCGAGATAGACAACTTAACATATAGAAGTTATGTTCTTACCATAACGTTCCATGTTAGTTGTCTTCTTCTCGCCTTCTTCTTGCGCCCCACCCTCCTTCCCCTGGCCTGGACAGACCTAGAGGAGTTGTGATCGTGACCTCTCTTCCTACCACCTCTTTCTTAGCTATATGCTATTATGCATATTTCTTGTTTCAGGATGTAGGTCACCCTTCTTCTTCCTGTTGTTAGAGGTGGATTCTGTTTTTACAGTTATACTGTTTCTGTTATAAGCTGGGGTTAGCTTACAAACGAGATCTGAGGTAACTATCGCCTAGCATTGTGGGATATAAGGGGAGCCTCGAGCCGGTGGAACCAACTCTCGAGCTTTAGAGTGGCCGAGTCGGAGCCGAGGTCGGCTCCGAACCCATCCAGCAAGAAGAAGGCGAGAAGAAGACAACTAACATGGAACGTTATGGTAAGAACATAACTTCTATTTTGACAGCAGGTCTGGATGGAATCGATTATGAAATGTATAAAAATTTAGTAGAATGGCAAAAGGAGGAAATAAAAAATTATCAAGAAAAGATAAAACTGTGAAAAATAAAGACTGATGACATAGAAGAAGATAAAAAAACATGGTATAAATATAAAGATACAATATTATTGTTTTAATTCATGGGGAAATTTACCAGAAGAAAATATTAAAGCTGTTAGATGTTGGCATAAAGTTAAGGTGTTTACCTCACAAACAAGAGGTATAGGGTTTGATTCTCCCCAATGGAGAATTGTCTAGATTTAAAATGGCCCACAAGGGCAGTTAGCCTAGTAGTTACCTATGAACCTGTAAAAGAAATAAATAAATGGTGTATTAATAAAGTAGAATGTCACGATTTTTTATGGAGATTGGGAATAAATAAATTACCAGTAAATGGCAATATGCCTTGTAAAAAGAAAAGTGAGAGTATATGTTTATATTGTGGTAAAGAAGAAACCACAGAGCATGTTTTCTGAAATGTAAGAGAGTAAAAACATTATGGGACAAATTATGTGCAGATAATGTTTTTGGAGATTTTTTAAAGACAGTAACAATATAAATATGAATATGATTGAATATGGGTATTATAAGAATGAAAACAAAGAATCTAAAGTAAGAATAGATAAAAAAAAGTTTATGTAGTATGGGTAAGATAGGGTGTGAGATTAAATGAAATTATGTTTAATGGGAAACAGATATTGTCAATATTAAGAAAAATTAGATGATGGTTATGGAAAAAAGAGTGAGGGTCTAATAATAAGAATGTAAAAGAATGATACACATAAGCCAGATAGGTTTTATATATAAAGATGAAATTATGTAAGCAATTGTGTAATATTATAAATATGTATGAGTGTTTTTCCCAAGATTTGACCCTCCACCCCCTATTACTAGGTATTGAATTTCAGTCCATATAACGTGCCTAAGAAATATTTACACACAGATATTTCACCATTTAGACGTATTTCTTGTATTTTAATTTATTGGACAGAATTGCTCTAACTTCTAAGTCTATACTAACCTGCTCTATACCCCTGTAACTGATAGTTTCTTTTAGGATTTTGATACTTTGGTATCAAGGCTAGGCACACTCTGTTCGCCCTCACTTCACTTGGGCTCACTCCACTTCTCTACCCTAACCCCATTCCCACCCACCCGCACTTCACTTACATCTCATCCAATCACCATTACGTACTCATTACTCTTCCACTCCCTGTAATTTCATCCAATCACCATTACGTACTCAGTACTCTTCTCCTCCCACCTACTACCTCCCTGCACTGCCATCTCTTACCTTCCTCAAATTGTACTATTCTACCTTCCTTCATACTTCACAAATCTAACTACTACTCTATCTACTACCTTCATACTTTACAAATCTAAGTACTGCTCTATCTAACTTTATACTTTCTATTTCCCATCCTTTTATACGCTACATACCAACTAAGCTCACCTCCCTCTTTCAATCATCTCTACAAATGCTACATCTTCTTTTCTGTAACTCTGTATACTCTCCTCCCATTCTCTATATCCTACCATCATTCCTTAACTGACCTGTACCAGAGCCCTACCCTTCCACACTCGCATTACCATAACCCAATACCCTACTCATTCCCTATTACACCCTCTCTCTTCTCACATCACATTATCTATCTTCACAAAATTAAACTGTCTCCTCAGCACACTTACCTCCCTAAATTTAAAACCAAACCTTATCACCACAACCCTCTTCTCTCTACTCACACAATCTTTATATTTAACTTACTTCTCTCAGGGGCTATACATCCCAATCCTGGACCTATCACCAACTCTACACATCTCATCAGTCCTTTAACTTTTCTCTCTCCACAGATCAGCCCCCAATCTTACATTACCACATCTTCCAGAAACCTCAAAATCATAGCTCTCAATATCTGTTAGTACCCTAAAAACAAATCACTGAGTTACACTCCTGGATATCACTTCATACCCCAAATATTCTCTCCATCTCTGGAACATGGCTAAAACACCACATATGAAATAGTGAAATCTTACCCCCTGGCTACAATATCTTCCATCAAGACAGGCCTATGAAAAAAGGTGGTAGGGTAGCAATACCATATTCATAACATCTGTCAGTACATCCGCAACCTTACACCCCCTCCAGTTTCCAGCCAGCTGAAATACTCATAGTCAACTGTAGTTTAAACAATAAAAAATTGCCATTGCTGCCATATATATACCTCCTGGTAACAACATCCCTACCCTTGAACTCTTTCTTGCATGGATCTCTCAAACCATCTCATGTGAAACCATCATACTAGAGGATGTTAACATTGATTGGAATACTCTGTCCTCTAACAGCCCTGATGTTAGCATTAACCTATGTAGCTTTTCCCAACTCATCATCTTCCCCACTTCAATTAATCAGCAATCCACTACTAGCTCTACTCTCGACTGGATTCTTACCTCCCACCCTGACCGTTACCATAACCCCTCTAATCTCTGACTCATTTAGTGATTACTTCCCTACTTCCATCCATACCACTCCTCTCAAACATCAAAATCGTACATTTATAGAGACTGTTGCAACCTTTCTAACATCACACCTAACATATTTAATCAAATTCTCTCTTCCATTAACTGGTATTTTCTTTTTGACCTCTCCCTCGAATAATCTGTTCTAAAATTTAACAGCATCTTCCTTGACACTCTAAACTCATTGGCCTCATCAGGAAAATA
Source organism: Protopterus annectens (assembly GCF_019279795.1). Classification (NCBI taxonomy): domain Eukaryota; kingdom Metazoa; phylum Chordata; order Ceratodontiformes; family Protopteridae; genus Protopterus; species Protopterus annectens. Next base: position 142,174,058 of record NC_056747.1, read on the forward strand.
TGGGTTAAAACCAACTTTGCCCCCTGGATAAGTAAAGATACTCTCTCACTCATGCAGAGGAGGACAATGCTTGGAAAACCTGGCGTAAACTTTAAACCCCTTCCAATCTCAATCTCTATAGGGAATTTCAAAATTTAACAAAAAAACAAATCAACCTAGACAAAAAAACATTTTATCTTAACTCACAGAAAAGTCCCCACTCTAACCCCAAAATATTCTGGAGTACTATCAAGCTTTTACACCCAGGGAACCCATCTCCTCCTAATCCCTCCCCTAACAACTCTCCTATCGAAACTACTACTCTGCTGAACTTTTTCTTCATTGACTTCATACAGAACATAATAAAAACAAACAAAAATACCTACCCTGACACCTCACCCCCACCAGCCACATAACTCCTTTCTCCATTAAGCCAATCCACACTTATTGTATCAGATCACTCCTCAATAAACTTAAACCCTGCTCCCCTTCTGCCGATAACTTGCCACTTTACCTCAAGCTAGCAGCATCCTCCATTGCCTATCCATTCTCCATACTTCTTCACTGGTCAGTTCATGAAAATCTTGTCCCTGACATCTGGAAAAAATTCTATGTGATACGCCTACACAAAGGAGGAAACTCCACTGACCCCTCTAATTTCAGGTCTATTGGTATTCTATCTCCCCTTTCAAACATTCTTGAAAAGTGTGTACATAAACAGCTCATTACACATCTCATTCAGGAAAACCTCCTCACCCCCACTCAATATGGCTTCCCTCCTCATCACAGCACAGCTACCGCACTATTATCTTTTACTCATTCTATCTCTACATCTCTTTACAGTAACAAAATAGTATCATGTCTGTTCCTCAACCTCTCTAAAGCCTTTGACATTGTGTCTCACAAACTCCTTCTCTCCAAACTAGCCAACCTCAATCTTTCCAACTCTACTGTTAGCTGGTTTTCTAGTGGCCTATCTAATAGACTACAATCTGTCAAATGGCTCTCTCTTACTTCCCCTTTCCTCTCTGTTCAAACTGAGGTCCCCCAAGGGCCCCTGTTATTCAATATCTTTACTAATAACCTTTATCAATCCTGCCCACACTCCACAATAATACAATATACTGATGACTCCACCATCATCTCTACTTCTGACAATCTACCTCACTTACTGACCCTCACCCAAGAATCTCTACACTTGGTTGAAAAATAGCTCACAACACACCAACTTCTACTTAACCCTAATAAAACAAAGCTACTTCTCTTCCTCTCCAAGTCTTTCCAACACCTCAAATCCACCGTCTGTGTTTCATCTCTAAACAACACTACTATCAAAGCTGAATCTTACACTAAACTACTCAGGGTTCACATGGACAATGAAATTAAATTTAACATCCACATCAATAATTGCATTAAAAAGACACATCAAAAACTCAAACTACTATACAGAAACAAAAAATGTTTAACTCAGGAATCTAAATTGTCCTTAGTTCAACCCTACCTACTCCCTAACCTGTTTTATGCCTCCCCAATCTTAACTAACCTCCAAAAACATATGTCAACCAAATGTGAATTTACTTACAGTAAAATAGCTAGATTTGCCAGCAATCTCCCATATTGTTCTCACCACTGCCTTTCCTTAAAAAACTCCACTGACTAGATTTCAACATCAACTCCTCTTGCCCCAGCTTCACCTGACTCAATCTATCCTTCATCAACCTCTTGCCTGTCCTTCTCTTCCAACTCTCATCTCCCCATATGTCCCTAACCGTGAACTGTGTAGCTCTGACCAACATCTCCTTCAAATTTCCAAGCCCAATAAATACATTGGCAAAATACTTTATAGCCACTCAGTCACTACTGTTTGGAACAAACTTCCTCTCCATATCTGATCACTTAATAACAATCAGTTTCAAACTAGCTTTAAAAAAATATCTGCTAAACTCCTGGACCTGCTCCTGGATAGATCTTAATTGAACGCTACCCCCCCCCGCTTCTCCCTCTATTCTCCTCTGTCCTTTGTTTCTCCTCATCATTTGTCCAAGCGATGTGTATTATATTCTACTTCTCAGACTATTCATGTATCACTTACAGGATTCCATTTAATACATTGTATCTACTGTCTTTAGTTCACTCCTAAGTATTAAGTAAGTCCCAAGTAAGTAAGTCTTTTGTTTTAATATTGCTATGACTTTAACCCGATTTTGTGTGATATAATTTCTCTTCAATGCATTGTGATAACATTTTTTTATTATGCTTTTCATTTTAACTATGTATAAGACAAATCTATATTCCTCCTGTGTGTTAACATGCCTAATACTTGTTAGTTTAACATTTTTACGGGAGTTTTTCTCCTCGGGTCTCTGCTGAAAAAGGGCACTGGCCCAACCAGACTAACAGAGTTAACAAATGACAAATACATAAAATAAATAATAAATCTACATTTAAATATGTAACACTGTAAATCTGTAAATACTGTGTTATGTAAATAAAGGCAGTGGGATCTTTTACATCCACCTGAGTTACCACCAACTCAAACAAATCAGTACATTGGTTTAACATTTCATCTGGATGATGACACATTCAGGAGAGCAGCACCAACTAATGTTGCTCTGCAGTGTCAGCAATCCAAATACCGGATGTAAGAATAGAACCCACAGCCACATGTACCAAAGGAAATTATAGTACCTGATGTGACACTGAACAGACCAAGGCACAAGACCCAAGTTGCGGTGAAGATTACGCAGAAAAAGGCAGCACTGCATAATTCCAGCACTACAAACTACGATGTACTGAATAACATGCTGAAATAATTAATGAAGTGCAGTACTAGAAAACTAATGGCAAGAGTCAAAAACACACAGCTAAGCAAAGATATGAATATTTAATTTCAGTTTATTATATTCACTTAATAACCAGAAAAAGAGACTGCTACATCAAACTGTGGCCAATAAACTTAGTTAATAAATCAATAAAATGAACAGCAGAAGCATTTTACTAATTTAAAAAAAAAAAAAAACAAGATAATACAAAGCTTTCGGGTTTCTCCTCTGTCCTTTGTTTCTCCTCATCATTTGTCCAAGCGATGTGATTTATATTCTACTTCTCAGACTATTCATGTATCACTTACAGGATTCCATTTAATACATTGTATCTACTGTCTTTAGTTCACTCCTAAGTATTAAGTAAGTCCTAAGTAAGTAAGTCTTTTGTTTTAATATTGCTATGACTTTAACCCGATTTTGTGTGATATAATTTCTCTTCAATGCATTGTGATAACATTTTTTTATTATGCTTTTCATTTTAACTATGTATAAGACAAATCTATATTCCTCCTGTGTGTTAACATGCCTAATACTTGTTAGTTTAACATTTTTACGGGAGTTTTTCTCCTCTGGTCTCTGCTGAAAAAGGGCACTGGCCCAACCAGACTAACCGAGTTAACAAATGACAAATACATAAAATAAATAATAAATCTACATTTAAATATGTAACACTGTAAATACTGTGTTATGTAAATAAAGGCAGTGGGATCTTTTACATCCACCTGAGTTACCACCAACTCAAACAAATCAGTACATTGGTTTAACATTTCATCTGGATGATGACACATTCAGGAGAGCAGCACCAACTAATGTTGCTCTGCAGTGTCAGCAATCCAAATACCGGATGTAAGAATAGAACCCACAGCCAAATGTACCAAAGGAAATTATAGTACCTGATGTGACACTGAACAGACTAAGGCACAAGACCCAAGTTGCGGTGAAGATTACGCAGAAAATGACAGCACTGCATAATTCCAGCACTACAAACTACGATGTACTGAGCCATACTGAATAACATGCTGAAATAATTAATGAAGTGCAGTACTAGAAAACTAATGGCAAGAGTCAAAAACACACAGCTAAGCATAGATATGAATATTTAATTTCAGTTTATTATATTCACTTAATAACCAGAAAAAGAGACTGCTACATCAAACTGTGGCCAATAAACTTAGTTAATAAATCAATAAAATGAACAGCAGAAGCATTTTACTAATTTAAAAAAAAAAAAAAAAACAAGATAATACAAAGCTTTCGGGTTTCCCCTTGATCAGTGCACTGATGAAGGGGAAACCCGAAAGCTTTGTATTATTTTGGTTTACTTTTTATATTAAACTAGTAAAACGTTTCTGCTGTTTGTTTTATTGTTTTATTCTAGTCACTTGAAATTATTTGTAACATTAGCAACCATTGCATGTATGTGCCAGGAATGTGCCCTGAAACTGACTGTATGCTGACATTGCCATGGTAGAAACAGTTCGGTAAATCAACACCCAAACCTCACATTCTTCCAGTGACACTGTGGAACCTCTGAATATATCAACTCAGAAATGTTCAGTACTGGCTTTATCAATTTTATTTATTTGTTGACATTTGATTTTTGGGAAAGTCTGACTGAGGAGGAGCCCATTTTCAGCAGATGGTCAGGGAGAAAAGCTCCAAAGTATTACAAAACATTTTAAGAGCAATACATTTTATAATCTTCAAAAATAATACAAAAACACCTGCAGTTTAAATAGCTATACCACATTAGATATAACATGAAAGCATTGGTTAAGAATAGATGCAAGTTTTATGACAATGATTTAATATTTAGATACATTTAGTACAGTTGTTAGAGAAATAAAAGGTCAGCTCGTGTAATATAAATAGGAATTGCAATATGAAGTGAGAGAAAAGCAGGCTTATGGTATATTTCGACAGAAAGCAAGGGAAGAGATTGATACAAGTAAGGAGGTGATTGAAGAAGGGAGAGTAAGGAGGTATAAGGTATGAAGAGGTACTTGTTTACATTTGGAGATATATAGTTTATCCTGGTGTTGAGCGAGAACAGGGACAGCTTTTGGCTAAAAAGTCTTCCAGATGGGTTTTGAAGAATAGGAGGGTATTGACCTGATGGACTTCCAGCCCTTAGCAAATGGTATACAATGTCCAACAGATTTGATAGGTTTGTGGACAGACAAGAGTCATTGGATCATAGTGACTGATTGGGAATATAGCTGTGTAGAATGTTATTTGGTGCTGCATAAGCAGATAGATGCTGGATAATTTAATAGCTGATAAGAAGCTATATATATGTTAATTGATGGGATAGCTTTATCTAATTAAGGCTTTTTAGTGCTATATAGTGTTGAGTTCTCAAAGGGGTATTTGCTGCAAATTTACCAACTTTGTTATAGCATTGTTCAGGTTTTAATTTTTGTGATGCCTGAAGGTTAGTAAGGATGGGATTGTCATAAAGAAGTGTAGGGAGGAGTTAAGTAGTGGCAAATATAGTTTTAGTTGCAATGGTGAGAATATTTTTGGCTTTGTGAAGCATCCCTAGTTTTTGACGAGCTTTTCTTATGCAATTTTGTATATGCAGGTCAAATTTAAGATTATCATCCGCTGTCATCCCAATAATTTGCTATGAGAAGTGACTTCAGTCGTTGTATTATCATGAAAGAGAGAGGATTTTAAATTTAGTTTTGTCATGAGAGAGGGATTTGGGGAAAAATTGCTAGTTTTTTTTTTTTTTTAGGGTTGAACATGGGTTGTGAGTTAAAAAGTTATGTTTCAGGGACTGTTAAAGTTTCCCGAGTAATTGTTTTGAGGTGTGTCATGTCAGATGTGCAAATAAGTGTGTTGTCATCTGCATACTGTATTAGAGAAACCTGTTGTGTGGATATGTGGAGGGTTTTGGTGAATGTTAAAGAGTTGGCAACCAAGGATAAGGCCTTGTGGTACACCAATGGTGACTGGGAGGTATAGAGAAAGGGTGGGCTGCCAATTTACTGACTGATACCTATCAGATAGGGAGCTTTTGAACCATAGAAGGGTGGGCTGAGACAAACAGTGGTGAAGGCTTTAAACATGTCTAGAAATAAGGAGGAGACTAGTTTGCTATTATCACTAGCTTTATTGAGAATATCTATTTAGGTTAGAAGTGCAGTGTTGGACAGAAGCCATGTAGTGTGGGGGATAGGAGTTCTTCCTGCAAGAGATTATTTAGCACTTGTTTTTGAATACATCTTTAAGTATTTTGGATAGGGGAGATAAGATTGCCATAGGTCTAAAGTTAGTAATGTCTGTTGAATTTCCTCCTTTGTGCAAAGGGATAATGTGTAACTTTTTCCAGACAGAGGGAATGTGGGATTCCTGGATTGACTTATTCATAAGGATTGAGACAGGACCAACAATGCTATTGGCTGCTATTTTAAGGTACTCACTTGGAATGTTTTCAGCTGAAGTAGAGCATGGTTTGAGTTTGTTAAAGAGTAGTTTTATATAGGCTGAGGGCACATATTTGAAGGCGATAGTTGGATGCGGTGATATATGGCTGTTATTAAAATTAAATACCATACAGTTCATGAAGCAGAGGCATGCAGCATAGTAGCTCTTTCAGGATGGATACCTTCTCAACTTTAATATTTTGCAAGAAATAAATCACTAAGGCCCAGTCACACTTCTGCACAGTAACATGTTGCATTTCCTGAGGGAAAAAATATGAAGCATGTTAGGAGGTGAAAATGTGCTGACATTAGTTAAAAGATAATTAATATGATAAATGCTCTAGTTAGTGAATGCTTTTCGACATGAGGCACACACAGATGCAATGAGTAAACAACTTTTTTTTCACTATGTTCTCATCTCTCCACAGCTGAAGAGGAGATAGTTTATAAGTAAAAGCACCACCACAGAAGAGTTGCAAGACAACTGCAGAGTACTTGTAACATATAAAAAGCCATAAGTGCAAAACATGAAAAGTCATGTTAAAATATATTCTCTTAAAAAGTAAAAGCTCCACTCATTCCTGAAAGTTTTTTTAACTGATTGATGAGAGTCAGACCATCAGTCCACTGTCAGTACACTAAACCTGGAGCAACGAATGTCAGTTTATTACACTGAACTGCAAGAAAATGCATTATGTATCAATAATTCTTGCACTGGTACTGACAGAATAACTGTCAGTGAAACAGCAATATAGTGATGCAGTAATCTATAAAGTAGTAAATATGTTAATAATTCATATCAGGCAACAAGCATTAATAATAAATAACTACTGCCACTGAAAAATCTTTCTTAGAGTGTAGTCATTTAAAAAATGAAAAATATTTAACATTGCTTAATAGCAATGTCTTAATAAATAAATGTTTAATTTCATTTTATCAAATTGCTATTGTCTCCATCTTTCTCTGTCTCTCTCATTTTTTTCTCTCCTTTTTATGTTACTTTTTCTATAGGTCCAAAGAACCGAGGGGTAGTTCAGCCACATACCTACCAGATGAGGGACTCCTCACCACCTCCCCCTGCCAGCCTGTGGATGTCTTCACAGGGTTGGAGCAGTGAATAAAAGCCTGTGGGCTTCCTGGGGTACAGCAGCCTAGCAATCCACAAACACCATGAGCTTCAGGGTCTGGTTGAGCAACAGATGAGCGGACAGTGGACCATGAACTTCAGGGTCTGGTTGAGGCAGCAACTGAGAGGATGGTGGAGAAGCCCCTGCTACTCTTACAACCTCTCCTTCAGTCAGCCTCCACCCCCACACCATCGCGGTCTCCATCTTCAGGTCTATAAAGTCATAGGAGAACACTAGGCTAACTGCCATGAAGGATTATTTTAAGCCTAGCCAATGACCCTTGGTCAGGAACAAACCCTGTACCTTGTGCCTATGAGGTGAACACCTTAACCCTTATACCAAACCCATCCCCATCAGTGAGGCTGGATAATTGAGGTCCTCCAGACCAGATGGTAGCTGGTTTTCTCATCTCTTCTATTTCGCTTTTGTGTCTGTCTGCCATCTGTATGTCTAGTACCTACCTATAGCAGCCCACCATAGCATTTCTGACTGTCTTGTCTATTTTTCTGTACTCCTTAATTCTTCCATAACCCTCTCTCCCACACCCTCCGCACTTACTCTTCCCCAACTTACCTCTTAAAAAAATAAATTAGAAAATGAGGGGTATATTCCTCATAAAAACATACTGGCCCTCCTCTCCTACCTCTTAATGATTTCCTTCTGTGTACCCCTTGTCTTCTCTGTCACCAATCTTTGGCTTTTCTATCTTTCAACTTTTCCAACTTTATAAAAGCCCAATCACTGTCTTCATATAAGGACACATGTTACAGTGAACAGAAAAATCCTTAAAACAGTTTGGGTAAGCTGTGGGTCTGTGATGTTCTGCTCAGTTCAGCACACGTTCCTGTAGAAGTTCTTGAGAGAGCCACTCGGGTTCATACCCATAGTGACTTATCAAAAATAACCAAAAATATTTGTGCCTTTACATACAAATGGCTCCTTCCATACATAACTAAGGCAGTTTTTTTTATGCCTGTTATGATGTGCAAAGCTGCTATGGGCATTTTCGTAGCAGTGATGTTATTTGTCGACAGTGAATACTACCGCTAGTCTTCTTTTAATTACCAAATAATGGCATTACGCTCAAGTACACTGAGTAGAACTGTACTGTCCTGAAACTTAAGGTAATCTTACAAGCTGTTATAGTCAATGTTTATATGTTTTCTAAATCATGCTTTTTTTAATTTATTTTCCTGTGTTGTGTAGATTTGTTCTCTTGTTTGGCCTTATAAAAATGGCATGGGCGTTGCAGGCTTCATTCAAACTATATTGAATAAAAAAAGAAAGTGAAATAATCACCAGCTGTAAGTGTATATGTGTGCGAAGTTGTCCTCTGACTAATAAAACTACCTTTTTAATGAAAGCTGATTATTTATTTGAACACTTATGAGTCTCTCCAACAAGACAAATATTTCTTGCATTCTGTAATTAACTGTTTTCTGTATATAATCACTACACCACACAGCTATTTGATTACTGACCCAAAATTAAAGTTAATAGAATGGATTGTTGCATACGTTTTGTGTCAAGTAAAACCATTAAATATCTGACATACTGGCAAAAATGGAGAATGTTGCTTAAATAACAAATGTACAGTGGCATGGATTAAAAAAGATTAATGCATGGTCCAGTTTATTAGGTCCTTGTGGTGAAGCAGCATTATAGTTGGGAAGAAGAAGGAGTTACAGCTTTCCAAAACAAATTTAAACTTCTCCTGGCTGGTAGCAAGCCTGTAAAACAACCCCAGCTCCACAAAACTCATGAGAAACCTACCCAAATTTTTCAAAAGAATCAGACTTTTGCCACTACTAGAAAAAAAAGTAAAATAAAAAAAAAAAAAAGACAGCATATGTGGCATGTAGTCTTGTTTTTGATGTCACAATATTAGTATCAGCTCACAGATCAAGATGCATTTGTAGAGTAGCATGCATCAGTATATGGACAATAACAGTCTGCTGTGCAAACGTCCTAAGATGGATGCAGTCCTCGTGTCCTCATGTACAACTTATTTACAAATGAGAGAGAAAAACATATGTTTAAACAAGTAACCACTGCCCATCTGTAGTCACAGCGAGGCTTTATCACAGAACACAGTCATTTACATAAGTGTTTTCTGTCCTTGTAGACAATGCACGTAATTCATGTGCAAATTCAACAAGTAGTACATTATTAAACAGACTGTAGAATGTCAGTAAGTTATGGGTAAGTCAAACAAGTTACATGCAAAAAAATAAAATGCACACACACACAGACACAATATAGGCAAGTCGAATAACTGCCATTCAAATAAAAAAAATAAATACATGCAAAAACAAATGCACACACTATAACTGAGCACGCACACACACACGCACACACAGACATTTCCTAAGTGAACTTTTGCTCCCATCTTTGGCCTGTTGCTTTTTGTACCATAATACCATAACATTCTTTACTGCTCCTAAATAGATCATCTGCTCACAATCAGTCATAAACTGACACATATGTGCACAAAGACATGCACATATGTATGTATGCATGCAAACACATACACACACACATTCAATAGCATACACAGCAAGGAACAAACTAACTTTAGTAAACACCGACTTTCCCAGGTGACTGAAATTTTGTACTACGGTGACACTACTACACGTCAAAAGTATTTATACAGGGTCTATATTAGAGTTTTGACCACTTAGCCTGTCGAATGCCGAAACGTCGCCAGCTAAACGACGAAAGCTTAAAATCGCGAATGGCTACTTACACAAATTTTTTTCCTCTGGAAAAATTTGCTTGGCTGTCACAAATTAAAATAAACTTCCAAATCCTAACAAAGTGGGGGGCTTTACTCTCCCACCTCGCGATGTATGGAGCCCCCCCTAACTAAATATACCAACTCCAAGATCGCTCTACAGTGGAGAAAGGCCAAATTCCTGATAACGGGCAAGCAAATTCTTTCCTTAGTAAAAAATTTGCATAAGCGGCCGTTCATGATTTTAAGCTTTCTCCATTTCAGCATTCGATAAGCTAAGCGGTCAAGCATATAATATAGACCCTTTATACAGGATCTCTAAAAGTTGTTCTGCCACATGAAGGTGCTTATACAATTTTATTTTCTATGTCTAATAATTTAGCCTCTGGAATGCAAGGCAGACTATGCCTTTTGAGCAGGACAAAACTTATAAGGCCACCAGACTCACTAGCTCATGTAACAGTTTTACAGTCCATGGCACAATACACATTAATGTAAAGTTTCACAAATTACATTTCTATCATAGCTGAATCACTTTGGTTAAATAAATTAAAATGAAACATGAGTGTGCTGCGTGTTCAATGTTTTGTTTTTGTTGCATCCCCTCCCCCTTGACAAAAGTCAAGAAGGTAAGAGAAAACGTTTAAATCAACACTGCAGCCCAGACTCTTCCAGCAGGAAATACTTGTAGAAGAAGCCGGACAAGGAACTTTTCTTGGTGTTTCCACAAGAATTTCCTGTCAGAGTAATAGCAGCCAAAACACTGACTCAACTGACATTCTCTTTTTCTTTTGCTTATTTGAACTGCTTTCCAGTTCTTTCTGCACACTGACAGTATGCAAGAACGGGGAATAAAGCCTAGTTCATAACAGATTTCAAGTTGTACATAAACAACAAAATCCATCTAGTCACTGTATAAATAAACTGATTCTTTATATTTTGGCACTCAGATCCTTCATTGAAATGGCTAACGTTGCAAAGAATAGATACATATCAGTTTTGTATGACATGGCTAACAGGTTATGCCTCTGGAATATTTTTATATTTAATCAAAGCTGTGGAAAGGCAAACTTGGAGAAAGAGGAGTTTTTATAAGAACTCAGCAAAATTGTTGGAACAGCTTTTAACGTTCTCACACTGTTTTATTGACCTGAAGGGGAAAATGTTTTGCTCACATTGTACAATTTCTCTGTAGTTTCAGCTGGGACTAAGATAACTATCACATTTCTTTGTTTAGCAGCTAGACTTCTGATCTCGAGATTTAACCATTGTTATACATGCTAAAAGCACATAAGTAAAACGAAAACAGCTCAGATGGTTTCTAAAATTATACACTTTGAAGCATCCTGAAAGTGTATAATGGGACATTGTCAAATATATTTATTTACCTAGAATATTTGTTCCGGAAAGACAAGCTGAGCCAAAGTACTTTTCATTTCCAGGTGCATTCTGGTGATAGAGTAGATGTACACAAAAATAGTCAATGCACAGTATGAAAGAGAATAGCACTTTTTAGTCACAAATCCTGATAAGGTTACTTAATAACTTGCGCAGAAGGAGTGAGTACCTGGACAACAAATTAACTGGGAATTGTAAATACCAGTTAGTGAATTCACTTCAAACCAAAGAGTAAATATAAGCACAAACCGTAATGCTGGAACATAAAGAAAATAGGAGACAAAAGCAGGATTTTTATAGTGACGATGACAGTTACAGAATGGCCCTGTAAAGATCAATGCAGTCTGCATTTGCTACATGCAGGGCTTTTTTTTTCTCCTTAAATTTAAAAAATTAATGAGGCAAACTGCCGATGCAGTCATTAATGCAACTGATCTACGGTAAGTTACTTTTTGTGCATTGAGTTTCTTTATAGCACGGACTGAGAGGACAGTGAACCTTTTACCTACATGCTTATTAAATGACAGCAGTACCAAGACAATCTTTTCTCTTGATATATGCAAACAGATACTGCTGACATGTTTAAGGTTTATTTTTCTACAGTCGTAGAGAAACTGGCCATTTACCTGCCATTGTGGAAGTTGCTGAGTGCCTACTAGATGCAATACAGTAAACCGATTCTTCTGAGCACAGAAACCCTGTGAATTAGCATTGATCGATAATCTAACACCTGTCTATATAACGATGATTTATTCATTTATTGCATATCCCGTGATCATACTTACTAATGGGGGCATACAGGAGGTTGCCATCCTACAGGTATGGGAAAACATCCAAATAATACATATATTAAAGGTGGATAACTAAATACTAATTAGCTACTTAGCCTATTTGCTAATTTGTTTGAAAAAGCAGTTCAGCTCCAACTAGAGAATTACCTGGGGAAACAACAAATTTTATCCTATGCATAGCATGGTTTTAGAGCTGGCCACCTCACCTGCCAAGTCACTTTCAAACGTATTGATTACTTGGTTATACATTGTTACAAAGTGCAGCAGGGGGCTGGAACATACTGTGCTGTTATGTACACTCCACATCACAGGTTTTAGCAGAAAAACAGTTATGCAATTCAGGAGTCACCTTGGAAATCCATCTGAAGCCATAGCCTGGCAGAACCCCGTTTCATTTTCATAAACTGGAATATACACAGGTATAGAAGAAGGATCAATGCCAGGTCCACTATATTTCTCTTTATGACAATCACACGAAATTTCACGCAGGTGCCTTATGATTTACACAGAATGTAAAATAGGTCTATATTAGAACATCGAAGTTTCAAAACTTTGAATGTTCTAATATTGACCCCTATTCAGCGAAAACTGAAAACATCAAACATACAGAACAGCAAATTTTTTCCTATTGAAAAAATTTGCTGTTCCAAAACACATACACACAACACAAGCACACCAAACAAATAGCAATCCACACACATTCACCTAAAATCTTACACCTAACCCTACACTAAACTATACATACACCACTAACTATCCACTTACCTTAACCCAAACCCTAACTCTAAGGTCCGCAACTATCGCACATTCACCTCACCAGCGCCCTAACCCTAACTCACCTACCCCGCCCTAACCCTCACGTCCACACAATCGCACATTTACCTAACCCGCGCCCTAACCCTACCTCACCTAACCCGCCCTAACCCTCATATCCACACAGTCACACACATACCTAACCCACACCCTAACCCTAACTAACCTAACCCGCACTCAATCGCACACTTACCGGAACCTGACCCGTAACTTTCCACCACAGCGGTGAAAATACTGAAGCAACAGAAACGGACAACCAAATTCTTTCCCTAGGAAAAAGTTTGGTTTTCTGTTGCTTTGATATTTTCAGCTTTTGCTGAATAAGGGTTGATATTAGAACATTCAAAGTTTTGAAACTTCGATGTTCTAATATAGACCCTGTAAAATATTGTGCTTCAGGAAATACCTCAAGTGATCGACAATCCCTGAAAAAAGACACACCAATCAGGTTTGAACAAACTCACAGAATGGCTTAAGCATGGTAAAATTATATTAAATGAGGAGAAAACAAGAAAATGTTATATTTTGACAAATATCTAACATCAATAATAGTTCTGCACATGCAAATCTACTGGCTACATTAAGGAGAATTAAAGAAGTGAGCACATCAGACCTGTCAGTGTGTATGTTGAAGAATTCTGAACAAACTGAAAATAATGGGGGGATAAGCCCAAAATCAGGGTCGGTTTTTAAATATTCCTCTAATTCACTGAAAAGGCTTAGATGAATGCTAGAAGAAGCTTGAAACTCTAATGACTGGTTTTGTTGACTGACTGTAATCCTGAATGAGTTAGCAGAAAATTTAAATTTTATGAGGCACAGGGCAAAAATGTGAGACAAAATCAGAGCTAGTTCAAGAGAAGTTATAGAACACATGGAAATATCTCGGCATCATAACTGCTTCCAAGCATCTAAGGTTATTTTCAATAACTTTTGGTCCTTAAACAGAATAAAAAGACAGTTAAGTGGACCACAGAAATACACAGCATACTAGCTAGAGTATATGTAGTTTTAGACAACCTTAATAAAAAACCCACCACAAGCATGTAAGACATAACTAGATTTGGAGCAGAAATTCCAGTGTCAGCTGTTCTCTGTCTTGCATTAAAAGTGATAAACAGGATGAACCTATGCTTTAGACTTATTTTACAGCAATTTCTCTTCAGGCACAAACTTCTGTACAATAATCAGTGTCCAGACGCAGCTTACCTGCTGCAATGGCATATGATACCTTACTGTCAATACCCCAAAAAGGCTCAAAACTGGTTAGCATATCTCCAGCACTCATATACACTGAAATGCTGTACCATTCAAGATTACCTTTAGGTAAGCTGGCAGAAATTTTGGTTAGGTGTACCCCTGTACCACACTGCATGCTTATTTAATTTTCCTGTTTCATTGCATGACTGCATTTCTACTCATCACACATAAAATGATGTATTACTTGTAAGATTTGTCAGCAGCTATACTTCCTGCTTATTACCACTGCTGAGTTCTCTATGATTTCCTGTACTTTAACCTTGTGGAATGCTATGTTTAAGTACCATGGTTACTTGATATCCATGCCTTCTCCCAAATAGTACTGTTAACCTAAATCAGTCTTCTTTTTTTTCATTTTCAAATTACTACTGTTATCAGTCTGTGTACTGTGTTAGTACATAGATACATATTATACAACAGAGTGTGTATGCTGTATCTTTAAGAGGCATTTCAAGGACTGAACGTGCATATAAATAGCAAGCACATGCTAGCTTCAGTGCCATTTTGAGAGTGCAGCCAGAGAGTAAGCATGTATGACTGTAATAGCTAGTCTGTATATAAGTTTATCTAAGTTAAAGTCATTAAGCCTCAATCCTGATGTGTTTGTACATAATAAAGCTAGTTGAACAGAACTAACAGAGACTCGTCTATTACATCCTGACTAGACAAGCAACATAGTGTCAGAACTGGGATTCCAGAGACTGCTTTTCAGATCTATGAACTGCAGAGTTAACAGTGAAGGTAAACGAAGAGTAACAAGCATGAAAAAGGGCCAGAAAAGAATCAAAGGTAATGAAAACTTGCACAAGCAGTTTATTTTGTAAAAAAGATAAAATGGAGCATTACAAGGGCATAAACTGCATTATTAAACAAGTGAGAGGCACAAAAGGTTTATTAATTAAACAAAATGTTTAAAATTAAGATATTTGATAAAATGATTATCAGAAAATCACATAAGGGATTTGGAATCACCTCGGAATTGCAAAACGGGCATGTTTAAAGCAAAACAAGCAAGTTTAAAGCAAAACAGGCATGTTTAGAGTAAAATGAGCACAAGAAAAGTACAATGGGCACGAAAAGTGATTAAACAAGCAAAACGAATATAATAAGGGCAAAAACAGCACATTATGGGTAACTAAAGCAAGGCGACTGCATGTTTTTTTGCTGAAGTACTGTGTTTTGGCTAACTACTACTTGGTATTGTATCAAGGGCATAACTAGAGTTATTTATCTCAGAATGTGTAAAGTGCTTACAGTGTGTGCTTATTACTGTGCGTGCATTCCGAAGAGTTTATTTGTGTGCAAAGTGCAACTACTTTGTGAAGTAGTCAAAATACAGCCATTTTGAAAAGTTTCTTGTGCTGGGTGTGTCTATTCGCAAAGTACTGCCATTACAGAGTGTTTCTTGCACTGTAAAGAATTATTTCGCAAGGTACCACCATTATGGAGAAGTTTCAATGTGCTGTGTACTGTTTATTCGCAAAGTACAGTTACTTTGAAATGTTTCTTACTCTTAGCTTCTTCTGCCCAGCTCATTCACACAGTGCAGTTATTTTGAAATGTTTCTTAAAATGATCATAAATCACTTTTCCAGTACGGTAATTTCAAGTGTATTACAGTGCTCAAGAGACTTATTTCGCAAAGTTCAGTTATTCAGAGACTTGTGCTATTGAACAAAGTTACAAGTACTGGCATAAATTTCTGGCATATGTATATATGTGTGTGTTCGTGCATACTTGCAAAACCCTTCACTGGTGTGTGCTAATATGGCAGACAGATTTCGAAAGCCCTCACCACTTGTATTTGATTAGAATATTCCAGAAAATTGGAGAATATTTGAGAAAGAGTACGATATTTTTATACAAGCAGCTTATTCTGACAAAGATGCATGCACCAGGGCATTAATTTTGCTAAACCTAGCTGGGTTAGAGGCCACTGAAAGAGAGCGTTAATTTGTGTATGCACCAGCAGTATATGAGGGAGAAGGTGAAACCCATCATATTGTTGTACAGGCTGAATTAAGGGAAGACCCTGAGTGTTTGAAGCACAAATACAAAAAAATGTGTAACCCCCAGACAAATATTATATTAGAGAGGCATTTGTTTTACACAAGAGATCAGAAACCAGGGGAAACTTTTGCTTCTTATATAACTGACCTGAGAAACAAAGCTAAAATGTGTCGGTTTGTGACTTAAAAGATGAGTTGATAAAGGACAAGCTTGCGTGTGGTATTAATACTTCTGCTGTGAGAAAGATTTTGCTTCGTGACAGTGATTTAATGTTAAGTGAAGCTATTGAGATTTGTCAAATCCATGAAGTTACAGAAAGGCACACAAGTATGCTTGCAAGTGATAAGAGCATGGTTTCAGCAGGCTCCAGAGCAAATGTAGACAGTATGCAACATCTGGCAAGAAAAGGCAGGCATAAGCACATGGCAGCTACAGTCCCTGCAGGTTCTCCTGGCAAACCACGTAGTTTTCCAGCAAATTCTACAAAAGGAGCATGCTCAGTGCAATACAAGCATGAATCAGGAAAACCCAAATCCAGCTTTATTGTTAACTGTCGCAATTGTGGTGCCAATCATGAGTCTAAAGGACAGAAATGCTTAGCATTTGGTCAGCAATGCCACAAGTATAAAAAAATGGAACCATTTTCAAAAGTTTTAATCAAGTTATAAGGAAGAGTGACTCAAAAAAGCAAGTTGATCATATAGAGAGCTGCAACTCTACTTTCTAAGTAGATAGTGCATCAGTAATTGGTGAAAAGGTTGATGTAGTGAATTTGTTGGCAAAGAACAAAGGGTTTTGTACTGTCAAGATCAATGGTGTGCGTCCTGGGCTCTAGCAACCTACCTATTCCTGACAAGCTGCCTGTCCTGCATTAAGGTTGACAACCTGCCCTACCTGATGACCTTGATTCCTTACTCTAAATAGTACCTGCTGTATCTTCCTAATATCAAGGAATAGAGGCCACCTTCTCCCCGAACTCATTCCTTCAAGGATGCCAGAAACCTGACAAGCTGCCTGTCCTGCATTAGGGTTGACAACCTGCCCTACCTAATGACCTTGATTCCTTACTGTAAATAGTACCTGCTGTCTCTTCCTAATATCAAGGAATAGAGGCCACCTTCTCCCCAAACTCATTCCTTCAAGGAAGCCAGAAAGTATGTTTGTTACTCTATGTAAAAGATATTTTATCTAAACTAATTAGGTATTAAACTTACCCTCCCCTGCCAGGTTAGCCAGCAGCCTTACTCCTGTGTACTTCTCTACCTCCATCCCTTTCCTCTTGTTGCTCCTGCACTTGACTTCACTTTTCCCACCATGAGCTACTGTAGCAGTACAGTGTTTGCTCACTAGATGGCACCCTTTCCCTTGCACATCTAGCCTTCAGCTTCAAAATAGAATCTCTTAGGTAACTAGTTTTACCTTACTTGTTTCATTACAGTCCCACTTTACCCCTTTTCTACCCAACCTACTCAAACTATCATTACCTCGTTTACCCCCTTCAGCTACCTTCTACTAACTTACCTCTTGCATTCCACTGATTGTTTTTCCTCAGGCCTTTTTCCTTTACTTAGCTCCACACCTGCTTCCTTATATCTCCTCAATTCTCATTTCTCCTCTTCATTTCCTCCTATACAGCTATATCTCATTCCCTGCCTTCTCTTCCCCACCACTACTCTTTCCTTTCCTTACTTCACCAATCTGACTAGAATATGTCTTATCGTCTGCCTGCCTCCATTGCCTGCTGCTGAATACTGTCTACTGTTTAGCCTTGACTGGTCTGTACCTCCCCCTGCCTGTCTCCCACGTCCTGTTCTACCTTACATCCTTCCGACTTATTAGGTATACCTAGTCCTTGCCTTTTCTGGTCTGTACCTCCCCCTGCCTATCACTCTCCTCCCCTCACTACCTCACATCCTTTCTAATCAGTTAAATATACCCTGTCTTACGAGGCGCCATCTTTAACTCCTTGACTAACTCTTGGCTGCTGTGCGTCCTGGGCTCTAGCGACCTAACTATTGTAAGTACTTGCACTATATCGCTGTTGATTATTTAGATGCATTTCACCTTTAAACATGAAGACAAGGTTGTTTTTTAACCGCTATTTCTGTAAAGTGTTACCGTGACTGTACTGGTGTAGTCATTGCCGTAAACAGCTATTTGCTCATGTGCTTTCCTGTTGAACTGATTTATATTGTTACAACTAAAGGTTCCAATGTTATGTTTTCTGGGTCTGACATTAATACACACAGATAGCGCTATATGTATCTAGCATTTGTTTGGCTTTATTGGCCACTTTTATAGTATTCTACAGCCATATATTTTCTCTCTCTTAACTTAAATGTGTGGGTCCAACTTCTCACCATAAACGACCTTTAGGTTATGCGTGGTACACGTGGAACTGATGAATGCTGACCTACCTTCCTGCAGGAAGTCCAACAGCCACTTTCTAGCATATTTGGCTTGCCTGTTTACAGAAAACGCCAAGTTAGACTAGCGTTTTAACTTTAAGATTCCCTATGAATAAAGCCACTTTCGAGAATATCTGGCTTTCCTGTTTACAGAAAATGCCAAGTTAGACTAGCATTTTTAACTTTAAAATTCCCTATGAATAAAGCATTATTATTCCAGTCATAACGCCGTATCTTATATCGATTTGGACAGTGGGTTAATTCACACAAAACTAGTTAAACTGTGTTGTTGCCTACGTGTTGTACAAGCGTCTTACTATCACCTCGTTCAACATTCATTCCACATCAGCCCAGCGAATATAATGTTGTTGTGATTTTTGTTTTTTAACTTAATGGATGAGTTTCACTACTCCCTATGTATTATGCAATATATGAACTATATAGCAGTGGGCTTTTTTGGAATTAGGCTAGTAATTTACCTAGGTTTCCTAATTATTAACATTGAATCTAGCTAACTGTTTGCTACCGTAGTTAGCATGTTCATTCTGGTAAGAAACTAGCTTATCGGGCTAAAGTGTATAGTTGCTTACTATCTTGTACTGTTTCATTCTCAGCGTGCTAGTCCTTAAATCAGAACATCTTATGGAATGGAATTTAATCTGCATTATAGTTATGCATCCATTTTATTGAACTGCTAAAACTCGACATATATTTGTTATAGTGATTCTAATTGTTTGTACTCGCTTACTGTTTAATAAGCTCTTATTGTACTACTGTTGAAACTGACTGATATAACTGAAAGGTTTATTTTCTTTGCACACTCCTGTTACACACCTGAATTGATTATAGAGTGTATTCTATTATATTGTTTAACCGACTAGGACTATTATTTTTTTTTTTACTTGGCTCAACTGCTAACTTAATTTTTTTTTTCCTCCATTACTTTCTCTTCTTTCTCCCTTTGTCTACACAGCCTGACAAGCTGCCTGTCCTGCATTAGGGTTGACAATCTGCCCTACCTGATGACCTTGATTCCTTATTCTAAATAGTACCTGCTGTCTCTTCCTAATATCAAATATTCAAGGAAGCCAGAAAGTATGTTTGTTACTCTATGTAAAAGATATTTTAGCTAAACTAATTAGGTATTAAACTTAGCCTCCCCTGCCAGGATAGCCAGCAGCCTTACTCCTTTGTACTTCTCTATCGCCATCCCTTCCCTCTTGTTGCTCCTGCACTTGACTTCACTTTTCCCACCCTTACTCCTAGATCCACTTTTCCCTCCATGAGCTACTGTAGCAGTACAGTGTTTGCCCACTAGATGGCACCCTTTTCCTTGCACATCTAGCCTTCAGCTTCAAAATCAAATCTGTTAGGTAACTAGTTTTACCTTACTTGTTTCATTATTGCCCCACTTTACCCCTTTTAAATTCACCCTAATTCTCTTATCTACCCAACCTAATCAAACTATCATTACCTCATTTACCTCCTTCAGCTACCTCCTACTAACTTACCTTTTGCATTCCACTGATTGTTTTTCCTCAGGTCTTCTTCTTTTACTTAGCTCTACCCACTCCGTTCTCCCTGCAGGCTCGCTCCACTCCCCTACCCTACCCCCAAATTCCACCCACCCCCACTGCATCTAAACTTATACCTCTCTAACGACTCCCACTTACACCATTATCCTATCCCATCCCATAACTCATTATAACATTCCATCTTCTAAGACACTCCTCCTAATTTAACACATACCTCACCCTTTCACTCTCCACCCTCAACTTTGGCTACATAATGCCTACTCCACTCATATCAACTTACCTGAAACCCCGACTTCTATTTTCAGTTCTCCCTTTCCTTTTCATTACCTATACCCTAACTGCCTATGAACATCTCAGTTACTCTAGCTTCCACCAGCCCATAGAACAAACATCCCTTCCTGCTTTACCAGCCAGCCTTAAACACATAAACATAACATCTTCTACCAACTATTTCCTCCCAAAGTATCATAGAGTCACCCATATTAACTATAAACACCAGCAAATCAAGAGAGGACATAATATACTGAATCCTTCTCTAATCCACACTTATAGACTTACACCTACACCTCCTACTAGATGGTGATATACGTCTCAATCCTGGCCCTACCAATATTAGTCCTGCTCACCCAGGTAGACCTTCTACCTCTACCCCTCACACCCCTACAAGGCCTCATAACTCCCTCTTATTAGCTCACTTAAATATACGAAGTGTGAATAATAAAGTTACTCACCTTCATGCCCTACTGAATGTACATGACTTTGACATCCTTTGCTTAACCGAAACATGGTTAAAACCATCAACCCAAGACTATGAAATCACCCTCCAGGGTATAACATTTTAAGAGTGGATTGCCTTAACAAGAATGGTGGAGGTGTGGCCTTAATATACAAAGCAGGGCTCCAACTTTCACTACTTGATGCTCACCTACCATCCAATACCAATTCTTATCACTAAGCTACAACTAAATACTTGTAAGTCCATCTACATTTTATGCTCATATCTTCCTCCAGGTAATAACATCAACTCCCTGGAAAATAACCTTTGCTGGCTGTCCAATAACTATCCACAGGAAACCATTGTGCTAGGCGACTTCAATATAGACTGGAATACCTGTAATTCTGATAACCCAACTAATCACATAAATCTACATGGCTTCTCTCAAACTATCACCTCACCTACTCATACCCATAAATCCACCAACAAAGAAACTACCCTAGATTGGATCCTAATAAATACCCAGTTCATAACCTATAATGTAGGTATCCTGCCAGATGACATTAGTGATCACTCCCTAACCTATATAATTCGGCAAAAGATTAATATACCCTGCCCTATAACTTTTAGAACTACTCGCTCAAATAAACATTTCAACCCAGAACACTTCCTAAATGAACTGAGTGTATGCAACTGGGCACCATTAAAACACCTCCAACTTGAGGCAGCTGTGGCATACTTCAATTCCAAGTTCCTTGAAATCCTAGACTACCATGCCCCTCCTTGTACTCTTAGGAACACTACCAAAACAGCACTATGGCTTACTAAGGAAACTAAGAAAAAAATTTTGCTAAGAAACAAATTCTGGGCCAAATGGTGTACATCTAAAGACCCATCTGATCACTTAAAATTTAAACAACTTAGAAACTCTACTAAAGCATTTATAATATCAGACAAAAAAAAACAACTTCTTTCAACTTCAATATAGCAACCATCAAAGTCCACAGAAATTCTGGTCAGGTATCAATAGACTCATTCGTCCAGGCCTCTAAAACATCAACCCAATCTGGAATTACCCATGACACCCCCAAACAAATTGCTGACTCCTTCAATAACTTCTTTACTGAAGCTATCCAGTCATTTGCTAACTCTCTACCTCATGTAACGTCTAACCTGCCCTCCTCCTCACATACCTCACCACCCACTTTCCATCTCCACCCTGTCCCCACATCCCTCATCTGTACCCTCCTTCAAAAACTCAAACCCTATACCCCCTCAGCAGATCTCTTACCTTCTAAATATCTTCAAATTGCAGCTAAAGTTATTGCCTACTCTATCTCTCTCCTAATAAATAGAACCATTATTGAAGGTACAATCCCATCCATCTGGAAAGTCTCACATATCATCCCACTACACAAAGGTGGCAACTCAACAGAACTTTCTAAATTCCTTCCAATTGCCCTCCTCTCTCCCATAGCTAAAATTATGGAAAAATGCATCCACCGTCAACTATTACACTACCTTCTTCAAAACAGCCTATTAGCCAGCTCTCAGCACAGCTTTCGACCTTTCCATAGAACCACTATTGCCCTCCTATCCTTCTCTGACCACATTAACAAAAATCGCAACAATAATACCCTGTCCTCTGCTATCTTTATTGATCTTTTCAAAAGCATTTGACATGGTTAACCATCAGCTACTGCTGAATCTTCTCAAGTCCCTCTCATTTGATACTCAAGCATTACAGTGGTTCAAGTCCTACCTAGATGATAGGCAACAGGCAATGCTATGGGAAAACACTCTATCCTCCCACCTACCTGTCACCCTTGGTGTACCCCAAGGATCCATTTTGGCCCTCTTCTGTTCTCTATCTTTATAAATGATCTATCTATTAGTATCCCCCAAGGTGTAACAGTACAATATGCAGATGACTCCACATTAATATCCTGTGCCACTGGGCCTTCTGAACTGCAGTGCCTCACCCAGAATACCTTTTATCTTGTAGAAGAATGGTTTCTACAGTGGTGTCTCCTCCTTAACCCCCCAAAAAGACTAAACTCTTGCTGTTTACTCCTACGCAAAAGTCCACCCCACCTAACTTCTCTATCAAATCTAAAACTGGTACAGTCATATCTCCTGATACTACTACCAAACTCTTAGGAGTAACTATTGACCACAGCCTTAATTATGACACTCATATCAACACCACAATCAAATCAGTAAACCGAAAACTAGGCTCCCTCTATACAATTAAGCCCTTCCTTACTCCCATAGCTAGAACTACTGTTGCCCACACCCACCTTATTTCTACTCTCTTTTATGCCTCTCCTATATATACAAATCTATCCAAAAGCAACTTCCACAAGCTGGCAGTCCCCTACAACAATATTGCCAGATTTGCTACCAGCTCCCCTTTTCGAACCCACCACTGCCATAATCTGAAGCAGCTGGCTTGGCTTGAATTGCACAATCAAATTTTATTTCATCAACTAATTATTGCCTATAAAACCCTTTATCACCCAGATAATATACCTATTCTCACAAGTCTAATCTGCCCATATAAAAATCTTACAAACCTACGCTCAGCCAATAAACTTCTGGTATCTAGACATAAACCCAACAATAAAGCAAGAGATTCCCTTTTCTCTAATACTGTGGGGAAAAGTTGGAACCTACTTCCCAATGAACTTACATCTCTGTCTTCTACTACACTCTTCAAAAAGAAACTTAAACTATACCTTACAAGCCATTCACTATGTCCCTGTTCAAACCCTGACTAAGACTTTCTCTGTCTATTTTCATCACAATCATTCTTCCCAGGCTACTTACTCACTTTATTGCCACTTTAAGGTGTATACCTTCTAGTTGCACATACTGTACCAAAGAAAGATGGATTGGACATCTTTCTGTCTCTTGATGAGTTTCTGCCCCTCCACCTACTCTCCCAATCCTGTTTTCAATTAGTCTGTTCTGTTCCTTACTTATAACTCTGAGATGGGAATCTTCCATATCCTTCTGAATACTTTCTTCCCACATTGTTCACAAAAAAACCTCACAAAGGATTATCTTACCTTATATTTTGTTCTATTTTTCTGTTACATCAAGTATGCTAAATTACCTTAAACACTTGTTTTAGTCTGACAAACTATCTGTATCTGAAGTTTAATGTTCTGTAACCAAATTTTTAATGCTCTTTGTGTTTATCTGTTTTATGTGGAGCTTTTCTCCCCAGGCCTGTACTGAAAATGGACATATATTCAGTTAGACTAGCCCGGTCAACAAATGTAAAATAAATAAAATTGTAAATCCACCAAGCTTAAAGTGGACACTGGTTCAAAGTGCAATGTTGTGTCAGCAGACACATTTGCTAAGGTGAGAACTAATGAACAACTCAATGTGGCTAGTAGTGTGAAACTTGTTGCTTATGGAGGTGAAGAAAATACTGAAGGCTCAGTAGTGCTTTCATGTTATATGGCTAGCAACTGTTACAGGTTGTTATTCTATGTAGTCTGAAGACCTGTGCAGTCATTCCTGAGTCTCAGAGACAGTTTGAGAATGAATCTGTGTTCTTTTACCAAAGAAGTTCATCATACAATTTAGCATAAAACATATAAGCACATATGTTTTATACTAAGTTGTATTGCTAAACACAGTTCAGGGTGTTAATTAGCTTATCTCAGTAATGTGTCCTGCTTTTTCATATGAGATGTTCTCTATAACCTGTACATGCCAAAAACATGAAACAGAGGCAGCACCTCTGCAGGGTGTGAGGAGCAACAAAGTACCCCAAGATAAAATGTTACTCATTTATATAATGTAACCATAACGAGGGTGCACAGAGAGGCCTGCAGGCTTAATTGTGTTAACAACATGCAAACTGAAGAGAACTAACCTACAACAGATGACATTTTATGCAGCAGTAATCAGGACTTAATTTATATGTTGCTTTTCAAGGTCAAGCTAAAATGCAGAGAGTGCCTGTAACACAAAAGGATTTTGAAAAGGTGTTATATGTTCTTGAAGTATTCAATATCAAAAATAATATTAATGCCACATGCTTTGGTGGTATGACTTGGTTATTTTGTTTAATAGTAATTACTCTGGTACTTTCAAGATAAGTTTTAACAACACCTGGACATAGTTACCTACCTTCTCGAACATGCTGTTAACATGCCTACATGCATGACTTAGCAGCTGTTCCCTTAAGGAGTAATAAACACAATGTTCTTTGCCTAGGCAGAATGGCTTTTTGCATGTGAAGCAATCACCGTCTTAATAAATCTATTGTAAATTGAATAATTTTATACTTTTATGCAATTTTCAGTGGTGACAGTGTGTGTGACCCTTATCTAGGAGCTGTTAAATATTAGTGTGTCGACAGGTGTCAATTGGCTTCACCCTGAGACAAACATTAACATATTTAGGCCCACCAACTTCCTTGCTTTGTACCTGCATAACTTAACGTTATTGTGCATTATTTACCTTTTATGCAGTTCCTTGATGGTTGGCTGATTATGGCCCATCATACAGAAGATCATTTTGGCAGAACTGATGAGTAACTCATCACAGAGGAACAGAAGTTATCTTCAGGTATGGTCCCCTCAACGTTACTTATATTAGTTGAGTGTGCAGGGGACATAGCTCTTTTATAATGAGGATGGAATAAACCTCTAAATTCCTTAGTGCAAGAAGGGTCAAGAATAGAGAGAGATTTTAAATATTGGTCTTATAAACTCAGAATGTTGTTAGAATAACAGGATTTATGTTAACATACATTTTCTGAAGGATATGAAATCTGAAATTCAAATATATGTCATCATTTATTGACTTTTATCTTCAGTGATTTGCCAAAAAAACACAAATTTTATGAGGAAAAGACGAAAAATATGAGGCAAAAATCTGGACAGTCTATAAAAATTTGGACAGTTGAAAGATTTGAAATGGAGGTATATGTTCCTCCTGTATAGAAATTGTCAATGAGTTGCCCATTTTCTCTCCTTGCTTGTGGTCAGTTGGATTCCAGAGTAACAGACCTCTGTGATGTCTTCTCAGTGTGTTCTGATCTCTTCTGCAGTCGTTACTATTTGGGATATTCTGTGTTACAGTATGTGACTGGAGTATATTTAGTACACTTATTTTTATATTTTTATATTATTATATTTCTGTAGTTTATCTGCAGTGCTTTCATACCACAATACTCAGTATTAACTTATGCATTTTTTTTAATTTGGTTTTGTATCACGTGGCTCTGGTTATGACTGAAAAACTTACATCTTCAGTCTGCCTACCCAGGTAATAATAGATAAGTATGAAATAGTTTAAACTAACTTACTTCATTATTGTCTCAAATAAAATAGTGTCTCTGTGCTTATATTTATTAATAGTACTTCACAAGGCTCAAATACTCAAAAGTGTTTATTTTAAATATGCTACACACTTCCTCATTCCTTACAATACCAAGTTTCTTTAAAAAAGCATACACTGCTCCTTTATGCAGGAGTCTGTTGACATTCTTTTGGCTTTTTTAAGTAGAAACCATTTTTATACTGTGTATAATTCAGTGGAAAAACAAAACACCTTCTTTAATGAATCCTGGACTGCTTTCAGACATCTGAACTTCCTGTTGCTTAACCAAAGTAGCCATGGTTGAGCTGACATAGGTGAGTTTGTTCGTTTTACATTGGTATTCTGACCTCTAACACCAGTGGTTAAACTTGGATCACATGGGGGGGAGGGTTTGCAAGCTCTCTAAATTTAGACACGATAAAAGTACTGTTCCTGAGATTTAGAACTTCCAGGCAGTGTGGATTTTACTACAGTGAAGTTATTGTCTTTAAAAAAGTACCACACACAGGATATGCAAAACTGTACTTTGTAATGTTGTCTTGACTAGTGTATAAAGCTGCATTGTGCATTTTTTTGTCAATACGACATTTGCCTAAAAGGTTATTCTCTTATTTATGTATACATACAGCCTCTAAGAAATTTTACAGATATTAGGTGTGTAAGACTTTGTTCTTGGAGTACATTTGCATTCACATGACAGTTTACTTATTTGCTTATAATTCTAGTAATTACTATCACTGCACTGTGACATTTTTCATTTGGAACACCTGGAAGAGATGGAAAGATAACCTAGTTAAAAAAGAACATCATAACATAACACATTTACAGTATGAAGAACACATAACATATCCAATCACACAGCATCAAAGCACTATTAAGTACTGTTATGGAGGATATGTGGCCATAAAAATACCAATTTTTAATTAGAGCACTTGCAAGCCTCCATACTGGGAGTTCAGCTACCACTGCTGTATAGCATTGACTATGGGTGGTATTCACAAAGGCACACAATAGAACAACACCACATTGCTTATATTTGAATAACACAAAATGCAGTGATATGCAACCACTAGATAGCACGGCACTCAAAAAAACAAACAAAAAAAAAACAAACAAAAAAAAGTGCAGCAGAAGGAAATAGATTGTAGTAGAGCAGTACAGCAGAACTCATAATGCCATATGCACTGCACCATAAAAAAGTAACAGCAACCAGAAGCAAAAGTCTGGCAGGTAGCTCACAGTATTAAGGCCCCTAGGTGTTACAGAGATACCTCAGGGTTTGATTATTTTTATATCCATTTGCTTGCTGTGTGACTCTGAGTAAGTCACTTAACCACAGAGTACTCCCTGTCACTCATGAAGAGGGATGCTCGTGTCCTGTGGGCTTACTTATTCTGCAAATAAATAAATAAATAAAAAATAGGTTTGCAAAATGGTAATCCGAGACAGCATTACAAGGTAATGAAGTGTGTATGACACTGTGCAGAATCGGGGGGGGGGTGGATGCATTCAACAAAACTGCAATGCTAGCAAGACTAAGACCTTTGCTGCCACCATAGTGCCTTGTTTAGGCAGAGTCCACTGATGGATATTAATGTGGCTCTACTCAATGCCAGGAGCCTTAACACTCCCACTGCTCCAGGATATAGTGTCTATCACATCTTCAGAGCTACTGGCAATTGTGGAGAGTATCAGTATTTGTCAAAGATATCATCACCTCATAACAAATTCCTCAGGACACTATGCGTGGACTCCTAGAAGTGCAAACCACACACAACAAGACTAATCACCACTTCATAACTAGCTGTAGAACACCCTCTATGTCCCCTTCTCATAAAACTTCAGCTGAATTCCCTGTTGAACCTAACTACCCATCAATTAACTGGCTGACCTTCATTACCAATGGTCAGCATGCCTAACACTTCTTCAACATTATAAATGCTAATGCTCTTTTAACAAATACTTAACAGTACTACTAGGGGCACTGATATCCTTGATTTACTGCTCATAAGTATGAAGACTTCTTGCACGGCTCCATATG
This sequence comes from Protopterus annectens, assembly GCF_019279795.1. Lineage (NCBI taxonomy): Eukaryota > Metazoa > Chordata > Ceratodontiformes > Protopteridae > Protopterus > Protopterus annectens. Next base: position 142,202,470 of record NC_056747.1, read on the forward strand.
TATCACTCTGCCTTGTTAAATCAGACAATGAATTAGTGACATTTTCCTTTAAAACTCATGGTACTTCCCCCTGTGAATATCTTTATGTTTAGGAGCTTCTCAAAAGCATCAATAACTTCTGCTGTACTCCTCCACTGAAGGATCCTAAGCCTTTGACTTCTACTCCCGTTTAAATAGCTGTATTCATAAGGCAGTCTCTATCCACACCAAATATGAATGAAGACTTCTCGTGCCACCCAATCTTAGTTCCCAGTGCCTCTGTCGAGTAAAGCCACTGGAGTGATCCCTGCGGTGAATTTTCTATTTCCCATCCACTAGTCAAGATTTCTCTTGAAGAGGACCAGAGAGGTGCTCTGCTTGACATATATGGGAAGTCTATTCCATAGTATGGGCAGTCTCTGGGTTATGAACCTGTCCCTCCAGCATGTTCTGTTAATTGTGGTAATGAGGTTGAGGTCTCTGAAGCGTGTGGTGTGGAGGGATTGGGATTTCTTTAGATGTAGCATTTCTAACAGAGCTGGGTCAGACATGGCTTTGTAAGTCAAGCAGAGATCGTCTCTAAGTAGGCAATATGAGACAGAGAATAGCTGGAGTTTTTGAGTCTGTCCATATAGGACAAATGTTTAAGGCCTAGGATCCTCTTTGTGAGGTACTTTTGTGGCCTCTCCAGTTGTTGCCAGTGTTTAGTGAGGTACATGCCAAATGGGGCATTGTACTCAATGATTGGCCTAATGAGGGAAGAGTAGAGGGAGACAATTACCTCTTTCTTCCTGGATGCAAAACCCATAGTAATGAGATGTGCCACATAAAAGAACTTTCTGACCACAGTGGCAATGTGGTGGTCAAAAGAGAGGATGCTGTCAGCCTGTGTTCCCAGATCTCTTATAACGCCTTCTGTGTTCAGTGGAATACCATCAATGTGGTAATTCATGGGAACCGGGTTTTTCCCCAAGGGGATGATGACACATTTTCTGGCATTGAGCTTAAGGCCATGGTTCTGACACCAGTCGTTGGTCTCAGTGAGGCCTTTCTGTAGGATGTCAACATCACTTGGGGAGAAAATAATAGCTCCCAACTTGCAGTCTTCTGTGAACTCTGTCAGCCAGAGTCCCTTCGTGTTGGCCTGGACTTCAGAGAAGGAGAACCAAACAGTAGAGGACCTAGGACCGAACCCTGTGGGACTTCACATGTGACTGGTCGGCAGTCTGACTTGGAGTCAGCTACTTTCACAATGTAGGTTCTACCTATGAGCCAGTTTTCAACCCACCTAGTGATATAGGGGTTGATGTCTAGCTCAGTGAGTTTTTCTATGATTCCTGAGTGAGGAATGGTATCAAAGGCCCTGGCCAGATCAAGGTAGGCTGTATGAACCACCTTGCCTTCATCCGCAGCTCTGGTGACTGACTCAAAGAAGTAGATCAAGTTGAACAGGCATGATCTACCCTTCACAAAACCAAACTGTGTGGGATCCAGAGTTTGGAGATTCCCTATATCCTTGTTTATTAGGTCCATAATGATGCGTTCCATAGCTTTGCATATCAGACTCATCAGGCTAATGCGGCGATAGTTCCCAGGGTCTGTAGTCATTCCTCCTTTGTGGAGAGGGATGAATATAGCAGTGTGCCATTCAGTAATGACAAAGCGTGAGGTGAGGCTGTGATTGAACAGGGCACACAGGTGAGGTTCCAGTTAACTCTGTAGTTCATGTAGAACACAGCCAGGGATATTGTCAGGTCCCATAGTAACTGTATTTGTGGTCTTCAACAGTGCTGTTTTAATCTGTGCAGCGGTAATACAGGGTACCTGGCAATCTACTGGTATTGTGACTGGTACTTTGGGGGGTAGAGGGGTAAAGTTGGCACTGAATCTGTTAGCCAGTATATTGGCAATATCTGTTGACTCAGTATAGGAGGTACCATTGTGAAGTAGCTCAGAGCAAATCTGGGTATTGCCGTGGAGATTCTTTACATAATCATAGAAGACCTTGTGGTTGTCTTTACTATCTACTGCAATTCTGTTTTCATAGCTAGCTTTAGAGGATCTGATGAGGGATCTCAACTTTTTTGTTGAGGCTGATAAGGGAGTTTTTCCAGTCTTGGGACTTCACCTCATTCCGCATCAGTTTCCTCCTTCTGTTGTAGAGTTTGTTTATGGCAGGGAACCACCAGATTGGCTTCCTTTTTTTGGAGGTGAGCATCTTTTTTTTTTTTTTCAAATCACTTTTTATTTATTTAAACACAAATATGAAAACATGAACAGTATTTGAAAACATTAATATCAAACAAAAATATTTACAATATATACAATAGAAATAAAAATGGAACTAAACTAAACAAACTTAAACTAAGCTGAATCGCAGTTAATTGAATATCTGAAGTAGAATTAAGACAAAAGAGTCAAATTAATTTAAAATACAATTATAAAATCAAATTAACTAAATATAAAGAAAGGGAAAGCTGCCAGCTAAATATATATATATATCATTTGTTACAAGGAGAGATGAGGGTTATACGTATAATAGCGTTTCAGATAAAGGGGTTTAGTGGTGCTTATCCTAACCTTGCACAGAGAGCAAAGGAGAAAGCCTGAATATTATTGTATACAGTAGATTAAGTCAAAGAGGCATTTCCAGATTTTCTCATATAAAACCTTTTTCCGTTGATTTTTTGTAATAATTTTTTGTGCTGCAATGTATGAAATGGCCATCTCCTTGAAGTTATTCCAATTAAGTTTTGTGCGATCTAACCAATTTTTTGTGATATATAACTTGATCAGGGAGCACAAAATGATTAGGACATGTTTATCTAGTCTTGAGAGTTTGATAGTAGGTATATGAAGGATTGCTAATTCCCAGGAAAGAGTGGACTTGTGGTACCCCATTTTCTCTAGGTGAACTTTTAATGATGTCCAAAGTTTATGGGAATATTTGCAGGTCCAAAGTACATGCAGAAGATCAGCTCTAGGGTAAGAGCAGCAGGTACAGGAGGAGGAGGAATTTTTGGAGTCAAATCTGTTTAACACTGTGGGTGTGTAATATGTATTGTTGTACACCATTAATTGTGTATATATGAGTTTTTTTAAGTGGAGAGAAATCTAACGTATTTTTAATAGCAGATAGTTTTTGTTCCTCCATGAAAGAGGTTCCACAAATATTCCAGTAGTTAGAGAACAGACATCCTGAATTGTGTATAAAACGGTCTATTAATTTATAGGATTTGGAGAGCATTTTAACTGGGATTACAAAGGCCTGTAAAATTTCATGAATTTTGCTGATAGTCTGTTCGTTGACCAAGATATGGGCGAATTTTGATGTAACTAATTCTCTTAGTTGGCGTAACATGACCGTATATTTCTTACTCGTTTTAAGGATTAAACTCAGGGCCAAAAGTTTTATATCTTTATGATGTAGTAGGTCCCAAACTGTAATATCTTTGATTATTGGAAAGTCCGCAAGATTGATCATCCTATTATTGATCTTGATATTGGGATTTAAATGTAGAGGTTGAATTAAAGAAAAAACTTTGTCAAAGTTAAGGCGTTTTTATTAGAGACTGGAATACCATAATATTATGTTTTAATGTAGTACATAATTTATAGTTACTGAGAGCTTCTGGAGTTAGAAAGGGAAGAGCTTTAGGATTAAATTTAAAGGTTAAAACATACTGAAACCATAATTTCATCCAGGAAGGAGAAGAGATGTAATTATTCTGGGTTAAGTTTGAGATTAACAGAATTCTATTTGCGCAAATGATCATATAATAAAGCTGAAGATTAGGTAGTCCCAAACCACCTCTGTCTTTAGGATAGACTAGCCTCCGATAAGAAATCCTAACTGATTTAGGAAACCAGATAAATTTGGCTAGTTCTTTGTCAAACTTAGAGAAAAGAGCATTTGATATTGTCAAATTTGAAGCTCTGAACTGATAAAGGAGTCTGGGAAGTATGTTCATCTTTACAACCGCAGCTTTGGAAAGAAGCGATAGATTCATTTGTTCCCATCTACGGAGGTCTTGTATAATATTAGACCATGTTTTGAGTAGATTTTTTTGTGTCATAGAAGTTAGGTTATGATCAAAATGAATACCAAGATAATGAATGTTAAAAGATGTCCGAAAAGGAGAATCTGGAAAGTAGAAGGGTTTATGGCCAACCGTATTAATAGGAAAGATTTTGGATTTTTTGTGATTTACTTGGTATCCAGAGGCTTTTGAAACATTATCTATAGTAGTGATTATCTTACTTAAGTCCGTATTAGGGTATTGAAAGTATAAGTTTAGATCATCAGCGAATGCTGAAAACACCAAATTGGTATTCAAAACCTTAGAGATTGAGTGATGAGTCTTTTGTTTTAAATAAAGAAAAAAAGGTTCAATGAAGAGATTGAAGAGAAAGGGGGATAGTGGGCAGCCTTGTCTTGTGCTGTTCATGATTCTAATAGGTTCCGATAAAATTTTATTTATATAAAGATAGGTAGAGGAATTTCTATAAAGAATTTTAATCATATTGGAGAAACTGCTAGGAATATTGAAACGTACCAAGGTTAGAAATAAAAAGTCCCAATTTACTCTATCAAATGCTTTCGAAGCATCTAAGGTTAACGCATAAATTGGATTTCTGCCTTTCTTCGTAAACTAAATTATGGAATCAAGGGTTAGTGTGTTGTCCCAGGTGTGTCTTTGCGATGTGAAGCCAGCTTGTTCCGGAGAGATTAAAAAGGGCATGATTTTTTTAAGTCTGTTAGCCAGGACCGTTGAAAAAATCTTTATATCGACATTAATTAGAGAAATAGGTCTGTAGTTATTAGGGTCTGTTTTATCTTGTTTATTTTTAAGAATTAGAATGGTTTTTGAGGTGTTCCAGTATAGGTCAGCTATACCAAATTTTATAATGTGATTAAAGATTTTTAGAAGAAGAGGGGAGATAATTGTATTAAAGGCCCTATAGAAGTCTGGAGTAAAACCATCAGGACCAGGGGACTTTCCTAATTTAAGATTAACAATAACTTCTTGGATTTCTTGAAGAGTTAAAGGAGCAGAGAGCAAGGCACATTGATTATCATCTAGTGAAGGGAACTTTAAATAGTTCAGAAAATTCTCCCTATATGAGTCCTGAGAAGAGATTGCTTTCCTGCCATAGATATCTGAGAATAAGGAAGAGAAAAGTTTTATAATTTCTATGTCAGATTTATATAATTTGTTTTGGTATTGGATGATGGAAATCCTGAGATTAGTTTGGTTAGATGTTATAATTCTAGACAAAGTTTTGGAGGGAAGTTGTGCCCATTCTGCATAGGTTGCAATACATTTTTGTTCAACCAAAGATAGGTTTTGCTGGTGAAGTACCAATAGTTCTTTTTGGGTATCACATATCATTTTGTCCAATAACGCACCCGGGCATGTTATTTGTTTCTTCTCTAATTCAAGAAGTTTCAAGGACAACTTCAATTCCTTAGATTTATAAAGTTTCTTGTAATACGAGGCTTTGCTAATCAATCTGCCTCTCAGGTTGGCTTTGCATGCAGCCCATTGAATATCCAAAGGTATTTGTGAAGATTTTAAGTTATTACTAAACTCAGTTAAAATTTCATTTATATCTAGAATTATATCTTTGTGTGTAAGTAAGTTGTTGTTTAAGGTCCAGTTAGCGTGATTATATGTTGAAGATATTTTGGATATGTTAGAAAGTTTAATGGAGATTCTTGCATGATCTGATAGAAATCTAGGTTCCATAGAAAAATTAAATATAAGTGAGGCTATTGAATCAGATATTAGAAAAAAATCCAATTGCGACCAAGAGTTGTAACATTTTGAATAATACGTGTATAACATATCTTTGGAAGAAACATCAATAAATGAAATGGGATCTATGAGGTTAAAATCCGTTATAAGTTCCTCTAATGCCTGGGAGGCCTGAAAATTATACGAGGAAGATCTACTAGTGCGATCACTGTTAGGATCTATAACTGTATTCCAGTCTCCACCTACGATAATATGATGGTCTTTAAAAGTGGAAAGTATATTATGAATTTCTAAAATAAAAAGATGTTGCTGAGCACAAGGGCCATACAAGTTAAGAAAAATAATTGGTTTATTAATATTAGGTATTTGAGAGATAAAATAACACCATCTACCGTTTCTATCAAACTTAACTTCTGTTATTACCCCTTGAAATTCTCTTTTTATTATTATAGCAACCCCCTTTGAGTTCGAGCTATCTCCTGCAGCAATTATAGACCTTACCCATTTCCTTTTACTTTCTTTTGACCAGTCTTCCTTGAGCATATGTGTTTCCTGTAAAAAGGAAATACTTGCCTGTGACTTGAACAGTAAGTGCATTAAACGGGATTTTTTTGATTTATTTTGTAAGTCCCTTATGTTCCATGAATCAATAGACCACGCCATGTGTATTTATAATATTTGCATAGAAATGTAAATTAAGAATACTCTTATTCCAGAAATTTACATTCGCCACTGTGATAAAGGTATCATGTAATCTTAGGGGAATGAGTAGCTTGGATATACGTATCCACTCTTACAATTTTTAGAATTACCCTCCTAACAATTAAGGCAGCATAATACTTCTTCCATAAAACAAACCCAGTGCCTAACCACCCCAACTCCCTAGATGAAGAAGTACCAAAATCAAAGTATAAGTAAGAAAAAAAATAATAACAGTTTCGACTTTTAGCAGTTATTTGGAATAAATCGGAAACCAATAACCAACAAATGAAACAATCAAGAAATAACAAATTAGAAAAGAGCTTTTTACATATATACAAATCTATTACTTTCCAACTCAGTAACATACCAAAACACTAACCATCTGCATCTAGAGCCTCCATATAAGTAGTAAAAGCCTCTAAGTAGGAAAAATGTGCTTATGACAATATTAGTAATAAGGAAAAGGATAAACCATAACATAGTTTATGCTATATAACTTTAACCCAAACTGGAATATGACCCTTTATATTCAAAAGATTGCCAAAACAAGGGTTATATCCTCATAAGAATTTATATTGTCTATGTAGGAAAGCCCCTATAATATAATATTAAAAGAGCAACCTAAGTGTAACAACAACAAGCAAGTCAATATAACAATAATTGAATTAATTTGTTAGTGGATCTATATATATCTATATAAAAAACTATAGTACCTTTAGTATTTATAGTGCAAGTATATGCATCAGAGTGCTTTGTCCCCAACATATAGGGAAAAAATGACTATTTAACAAATGCAAGTATGCGGTATGTATATTGACGTCAATGTAGCAATCCTATTTATGTGGCATATTTGTTTAATTGAGATCAACACATACTTTGTCTCCACTTATTAGATCTATAGAATGTGTAAGATTTGAATTCACATCTCCTGACCAAGTTCTATTTGTCAGCTAATACATAGTAATAATGTAATTTCTTTAAGTTACAATATCATACGCTCTGTCACCCTACTCTATATGTCTTATTATAATTATATTTAAACACCAAGTGTAACCCAACTGTAAACCAGATTATAAACAATAAACATAAAGTAATACACTCAGTCAGTGCGAACCATAAAATAACTCGTCTACCCAAACGCTAACATTATCTAGCATTCTATGTTCCTAGGGTTAGGATGTTAATAAATCAATATCAAGATAACCCAATAGCCTCAATTATAAAACTATTAAGGCAATGGACTTGTAATGTAGATTGTCGGTTAAACCTTGGCTTATATATTTTTTTTTAAACAAACTAGTGAAATGATACACAAGTCTTATAGATGATAGTTTATTATGTTTTCCGTATTACTATAAAGCTGTATTTCCGGATGCTCTGCAGAGGTAACTGTTAGACTCGAAATAGCAGTCAACTATTATGAGTCGGCTTTCTTTTATATATCAGTATAGTCATGTGCTACCTGGTAAGTAATGGCTGGAAGGAACTAAATTAAGTAAGCGATGAGCTGGCAATCAGTCGCGTATTGTGAAAAAATGAGCAAAGGTCTCTAACCAGCTCTACAAACAGTGCTCTTGCATCCGGAGAGTCATCTCTGGTGAACCTGAAGAGTCCTCGATCTTTTCCCTTCTCCTTTTCAAGACTTGTGAAGCAGTTAGAATATAGTAGCAAAACAACAGGTTGTACCAGTTCACTGGTATATGAGTTGGCGGTAATGCAACTATTCTCCATTTGCATGGGTGCTGTGAAGTTAGCCACCTCTGTTTTTAGGAGCCCAAAGTTGGGTTTGGAGAAGTTTTTCATGGTTGTTACCTTTGCGGGGGGGGTTTTGGATTTTCAAGGTGAGTAGTTTTCCCAGTTAATAGAGGAGTAGTTGAAGTCATGCAGTATGAGAATGTTAGGTTGGACCCTAATATTCTCCAGGGTGCTTAGGATCATGGAGTGTGAGTCTTGGCACCTGAATCGCTGTCTTACCCAATGTTAGCTGCACCTGAAGTATGTCATATGTGTTATGTCAGGCTACCAGTCTGGAGATGTGTGCATCCTTTATGAATATGGAAACACCATCACCTTTGGAGCTTCGGTCCAGGTTCTGAGGTCGAAAGGTGTGGAATGAGTAGTGCAGGGGTGCTTTCTGCTGCCTTGAACCAGGTCTCTGTTACAGCACAAATGTCAATGTTCTCCATTTTAAGGAGTGCGTTGAGTGAGTGCATTTTGAGATTTAGACTTCTAGTGTTGAGCAGCATGACCCTCAGATTGCATTTGTTTGTAGGTGTTATGGTGGTAATTTGGTCTTTGGGGAACCACCTAAAAAAAGCACTATAGGGATGGCAAGAGCCTTGGCCAGTATCCAGAAGTCCAGGAGTGACAGATGCAGGCCATCTCTGGCAAAGCATTGAGGTCTGTCAATCATGTCATCCCAGGCAGACAGATACTGGATCCCCTTAGAATGACACCAGAAACTTAGGCAATAGTTGAAATCAATCATTTTCTGGTTGTACTGTGGTATCATTCTGTGTGATGATAAGATGCTGCTCAGGGCTAGGTCGTATCCACCTGAGCTACATAATCTGAGAGCTCCTCCATGTCCCCTTTCATGTAGTCCAAGGAGTTAAATCTCAAGTCATTCACATCCACATGTACAATGACAGTCATATTTGTACCTGTTATTGAGGGACCTGAGTGCGTTCGTTATGTGGTGGATCCTGGTACCTGACAGCAGCTGACTATTACTTTCTCCTTATTCAACCTAGTGAGTGGGACATCAGTGTGTCTCACTATGAGTCACCTATGACTTCTGTGTTGGGAATGCTGTTTTGCCTTCGGGGCTTTGGTTGAGTGGCACACTGTTTAGGACAGTTATGTGTCTTGTGATTAGTATTGTGTTGTGCTGGTCGAGTGCATTTCTGCCTTGGAGGTCTCTGCTGTTTAGGTAGATTTTTATTGAGAGCCTCTGCGAAGGTGGGTGCGTGGTTTGTGTTTTTATGTGAAGGCAGTGCTGGTGTGTGTTCTGGAGGGCTATGTGTTCCATGCGGTGTGGTACAAGTGACTTCTCCTCTTGACCAGCTATTCCGGTCTTGACTGGAGAGTATGTGGCTTCCAGTTTGGATATATAAGTGCATCTCTCACAAGTCTGACTGTTGGGAGGTATGAGGAGAGGGTTGTCAGTGTACATGAGGCAGCTGCGACATTACCTCAGGATGTCCAAGTTCACCAGGTTAATAGGAGAAAGCACAGGGAACTGAACTTTAGACATGCCTGGCGGGGTGGTCATTAATAATAAGTACTGGACCTGTTTCCTTGTTCATAGGTTCATAGGTTAGAACTAGGCTAACTGCCCTTGTGAGCCATTTCATGCCTAGCCAATTACCCCATGTGAGAATCAAACCCTGCACCTTGCGTCTGTAAGGTAAACACCTTAACCATTATGCAATCCTCCCACCCTGTAGAACGTTTAGTGCTGGTATCACTTTTGTGTGCTACAATAATTGCTACAAGAAGTCTGGTAATGTGCTAGACTAATAAGCTAGTAAAAGTGTAGGAGAGGAGAGAACTAGCACATCTAAGGGAAAAATTGAAGAACAGACTTTGGCACCGCTCAGAAGTTTACAAACAGTCTTGGATACAGCAAATTTGTATCTGGACTAGACTAGTTACAGAAAAGGTGGGAAACAAGCGCAAACACAGGCTTTTAAACCAGAAAGTTGAAAGAGATGGAAAAACTGTCCAAACAGCCAACAAAATACAATTTCCAGGCCAGAAACCACTCCTCATGTGGTATGTAGGCTACCTAGTGCTTACCACTCCCACTGATAATCTAGAAGGATTCCCTCCAACACAGAAAAACTTGGGGGGCTCAGAGGCTTAATGCAGTAGTAGAAGAGCTCTGCATGTACGGCAAATGCAGGGCCAAACCAAATCAGGAACCACACACAAATGGCCAGAACTCAGGTGTTAGAGGCAAAAAAAGACAAAATCAAGCCATGAAGCAGGCAATTCAAGTTTTAATTCTCCATACCGGATTCGGCATAACAGCCTTCATTAGTGGAATACCTTGAAACAATAGAAGTCATCCCTCTATAAATAGACCCATCCACCAATGAAAAAGACAACCCCCCCCCCCACACACACACATATCAACAGCATCACTTCCTTCAATCAAGTAAAAATCAAGCAAATAGGTAAAGATTTTTTTGGATTACATACAGGAAAAATAATATACCACTATAAATGATCATTTAGTCCGGGTGAGAACAGTCCCCACAGCTTAATAATCCAAAATGTTTCTTTCTTATTCAAAATACTGTGCCATCTCTGCATGTTATTCCTATTACCAGGAATTCTATCAGTTATTAAAAAATGAAAATCTGCCTTGATGCAGTGTCTATAGAGAGCATCAGTATCACGTTTGTTACGTATGTTACTCCAATGTTCCGACATATGAATTCTAAGAGGATGAGATGTCTGACCAAAATAAAAGGACTAACATTTACATGTGGCCAAATAGACAATCCAGTCAGTTCCACAATTCCCAAAAAATTTTATATCATACACTTTACTGGTATTTTTGCTGGAAAATTGTTTGAGTTTACTCACATATCAACACGAAGAACAATGTCCACAAGGGAAAGTGCCAGAAAGAGTATTCCCAGATAGTAAGATGAGATTTGACCATCTCTGAAATAATACCCTCATCGACAGCCTCACTTAAAAATGAGTCGATGTCTTTCTTAAAGTAGGAAACTATTCATAAACATTGGAACATCCTCTTGGCCAATGACAGTTTACGACAGGTATTGGGGACAAGGTGTCTGTCATTTTTCATTCAGGAAAGGCAAAACATTGGGTTCCCACTTTTCCCATTTTAAGCACACCAGTAATGGGGGTGCCATATACCAACAACTCACTTTGCCTGTGGATACCTTTTTGGCACTTTCCCTTGTGGACATTGTTCTTCATGTTGATATGTGAGTAAACTCAAACAGTTTTCCAGCAAAAATACCAGTAAAGTGTATGATATTAATTTTTTTTGGAATTGTAGAACTGACTGGATTGTCTATTTGGCCATGTGTAAATGTTCGGCCTTTTATGTTGGTCAGACATCTTGTCCTCTTAGAATACGTATGTCGGAACATCGGAGTGACATACGTAATAAACGTGATACTAATGCTCTCTATAGACACTGAATGACACATACCAGTGCAGATTTTAATTTTTTAATAATTGATAGAATTGCTGGTAATAGGAATAACATGCAGGGATGGTGCAGTATTTTGAAAAAGAAAGAAAAATTTTGGATTATTAAGCTGGGGGGACTTTTCCCACCCAGACTAAATGATCATTTATAGTGGTATATTATTTTTCCTGTATGTAATCCAAAAAATCTTTACCTATTTACTTGATTTTTACTTGACTGAAGGAAGTGATGCTGTTGATTTGTGTGTGTGGGGGGGGGGGGCTGTCTTTTTCATTGGTGGATGAGTCTATTTATGGAGGGATGACTTCTATTGTTTCAAGGTATTCCACTCATGAAGGCTGTTATGCCGAAACCAGTATGGAGAATTAAAACTTGAATTGCCTACTTCATGGCTTGATTTGTCTTTTTTGCCTCTAACACCTGAGTGCTGGCCATTTGTGTGGGGCTCAGAAGCTTACAAACAGTCCTGGATACAACAAATCTGTATCTGGACTAGACTAGTTACAGGAAAGACAGGAAACAAGTGCAAACACAGTCTTTTAAACCAGAAAGTTGAAAGAGATGGAAAAACTGTCCAAATAGCCAATAAACTACAATTTCTGTGCCAGAAACCACTCCTCTTGTGGTAGATAGGCTTGGGGGTTCAGAAGCTTACAGACGGTCCTGGATAATAACAAATCTGCATCTGGACTAGACTAGTTACAGGAAAGGTGGGAAGCAAGCGTAAACGTGGGCTTTTAAACCAGAAAGTTGAAAGAGATGGAAAAACTGTCCAAACGGCCAATAAACTACAATTTCTGGGCCAGAAACCACTCCTGTTGTGCTAGATAGGCTACCTAGTGCTTACCACTCCCACTGATAAGCTAGAAGGCTTCCTTCCAACACAGAAAGGCTTGGGCGGCTCAGAAGCTTACAAACAGTCCTGGATACAGCAAATCTGTATCTGGAATAGACTAGTTACAGGAAAGGGGGAAACAAGTGCAAATGCGGGCTTTTAAACCACAAAGTTGAAAGAGATGGAAAAACAGCCCAAACAGGCAATAAACTACAATTTCTGGACCAGAAACCACTCCTCTTGTGATAGCTAGGCTACCTAGTGCTTATCACTCCCACTAACAAGCTAGAAGGCTTCCCTCCAACACAGAAAGGCTTGAGGGGCTCAGAAGCTTACAAACAGTCCTGGCTACAGCAAATCTGTATCTGGACTAGACTAGTTAATGGAAATGTGGGAAACAAGTGCAAAGGGGGGCTTTTAAACCAGAAAGTTTAAAGAGATAGAAAAACGGTCCAAACGGCCAATAAACTACAATGTCTGGGTCAGAAACCCTTACTCTTGTGGTAGATAGATTACCTAGTGCTTACCACTACCAGTGATAAACTAGAAGGTTTCCCTCCAACACAGAAAGGCATGGGGTGCTTAGAAGCTTATGAACAGTCCTGGATACAGCAAATCTGTATCTGCCTAGACTAGTTACAGGAAAGGCAGGAAACAAGCTTAGAATTTTTTTTTTTAGTAAAGTGGAAAGGGAGAAAGGAGGAGCAGAAGATAATTCAAGGTTAAGAAACTAAGTGGGTTGGCCTTCTCAAATGTTCCCTCTGTATTAGGTAAAATGAGCTAATGACACTAGACTGAGAGGAGTGTCCCAGATCAAATTTACAGTAGGGGAAGGCAACTGCAAAGCCATCAAGTATAAGAACAAGATACCAGTAAGGAGGTGGGTAGGAAACTAAATCAGTTATATGATACACTACTTGGCAGGAAATCAGAACAAACAGATGCTACTTATATATACCAACTCCAAGATCTCACAATGGTGGGGTACCTCATGCTGCAAAGCGATCTAAACACAATGAAATATAGCATTCGCTTTTGTGAGCATTTCCTGTTATTAACTATAACAAAAAGCATTAGTTCTTGTGAGCATTTGGTCTTATAAACTGTAACTACATATATATATATATATATATATATATATATATATATATATATATCATCATCTTCTTTCGACTGTTACTGTTAGGGGTCACCACAGTGGATCATCTGTTTCCATTTCTTCCTGTCCTCTGCATCTTCCTCTGTCACACCAACCACCTGCATGTCCTCTCTCACCACATCCATAAACCTTATCTTAGGCCTTCCTCTTTTCCTTTTACCTGGTAGCTTTATCCTTAGCATATTTTTCCCAATATACTCAGCATCCCTCCTCAGCACATGTCCAAACCAAGGTAATCTTGCCTCTCTGGCTTTGTCTCCAAACCTTCCAACCTAGGCTGACCCTGTAATATACTTATTCCTAATCCTGTCCACCCTCGTTACACTTAGTGCAAATCTTAACATCTTTAACTCTGCCACATCCAGCTCTAACTCCTTCCTTTTTGTCAATGCCACTGTCTCCAACCCATATAACATAGCTGGTCTCACTACCCTCTTGTAGACCTTCCCTTTCAGTCTTACTGGTACTCGTCTGTCACAAATCACTCCTGACACTCTTTTCCACCCACTCCATCCTGCCTGTACTCTCTTCTTCACCTCTCTTCCACAGTCACCATTACTCTGAACTATTGAGCCCAAGTATTTAAACTCATCCCATCTTCGCCACCTCTACTCCTTGCATCCTCACCATTCCTCTATCCTCCCTCTCATTCACACACATATTTTCTGTCTTAGTCCTGCTGACCTTCATTCCTCTTCTCTCTAGATCATATCCCCAATCTCTCCAGGGTCTCCTCCACCTGTTCCCTACTCTCACTACAGATCACAATGTCATCTGCAAATATCATAGTCCATGGGGACTCCTGTCTGATCTCATCTGTCAACCTGTCCAACACCATTGCAAATAAGAAAGGGCTCAGAGCTGATCCTTGATGTAATCCCACCTCCACCTTAAATGCATCCGTCACTCCCACTGCAGACCTCACCACTGTCACACTACTCACATATCCTGTACCACTCTTACATACTTCTCTGACACTCCCGACTTCCTCATACAATACCACAACTCCTGTCTAGGCACCCTGTCATATGCTTTCTCTAGTCTACATAAACATAATGCAACTCCTTCTGACCTTCTCTGTACTTCTCCATCAACACTCTCAGAGCAAACATTGCATCTGTAGTGCTCTTTCCTGGCATGAAACCATACTTCTGATCATTAATCATAACTTCCCTTCTTAAGCTTACTTCCACTACTCTTTCCCATAACTTCATGCTGTGACTGATCAATTTAATCCCTCTGTAGTTACTACAGCTCTGCACATCACCCTTATTCTTAAAAATGTGTAGCAAAACACTTTTTCTGCATTCCTCAGGCATCCTCTCACTTTCCAAGATTTCATTAAGCAATCTGGTTAGAAACTCCACTGCCATTTCACCTAAACACCTCCATGCTTCCACAGGTATGTCATCTGGACCAACAGCCTTTCCATTTTTCATCCTCTTC
Source organism: Protopterus annectens (assembly GCF_019279795.1). Taxonomy (NCBI): domain Eukaryota; kingdom Metazoa; phylum Chordata; order Ceratodontiformes; family Protopteridae; genus Protopterus; species Protopterus annectens. The sequence goes on from NC_056747.1 coordinate 142,217,547, forward strand.
ATAGCTATCCTTACTTCCTCCTTGCTAATCCATTGCACTTCATGATCACTATCCCCACATTATCCAACTTTCTCTCCCTCTCATTCTCTTCATTCATCAACCCCTCAAAGTACTCTTTCCATCTGCTCAACACACTCTCCTCGCTTGTATGTTTCCCTCATTATCCTTTATCACCTTTACCTGCTGCACATCTTTCCTAGCTCTGTCCCTCTGTCTAGCCAATTGGTACGGAGGTCCTTTTCTCCCTCCTTAGTGTCCAGCCTTTCATGCAACTCTTCATATGCCTTATCCTTAGCCTTTGCCACCTCTCTCTTTGCCATGTACCTCTTCTCCTTATACTCCTGTCTACTTTCATCTCTCTGACAATCCCACTTCTTCTTTGCCAACCTCTTTCTCTGTATACTCTCCTGTACGTCCTCATTCCACTACCATGTTTCCTTGTCGTCCTTCCTATGTCCAGATGTCATACCAAGCACCTTTCTAACCGTCTCCCTTACTAGCTTTGCTGTAGTTACCCAGCTATTTGGTGACTCTTCACTGCCACTTATATATATATATATATATATATATATATATATATATATATATATATATATATAAAACTAGCCAATACAAGGACACCCACCAAAGCACTGTATTGTAAAGAAGTGTAAATAAAATAAAATCTCAAGGACTTTCAGTTAAAAACAAATAGATAAGTGCTTTTGGATCCTTAACTGATCTTTCATCAGATCAAAAATTCACTGATAATTATGTCTTTTTATCTGGATTACCAACTGTTATTTTATTAAAAGTCCCTGATATTTTATTGTGTTGGATTATTTGATATTTATTTGATATATGTACTTGGTCGTGGTGACTGCATTGGTGTTTTATTTTATATATATGTATATATATATATATATATATATATATATATATATATATATATATATATGTTTGAGTAATGACTTACTTAAAAAAAAATCGAAAATAAAAAGATTATTTCATCAAAACAAAAGTGGTAGTGTGGATAATTCAAAATTCGATATTATTGACATTAACCAATGTATCTTGCCTTCCTCTGATTTCATGCCAATGTTTTGCAGGGGGCAAGCACCCCTGCAACCCCCATGTGGAGGGCTGTGCCCTCCACATCCCCTGCTTATTATATATACAAACTCCAAGATTGCACTACAGTGAGGAAAAGGGTACATTTCCCGATCCCCACTGTAGTGTGATCTCCAATCAGAACATTGACCTCATATGAGAGAATGGACACTAGCATTTGCTGTTGTGGAGTCAAACATATACAGATCAATGTTACAGAAACTTGGAAACATGATTTCAACCTTCCAAGTTTCATGCAACTGCTGTACAACATTTTGATAATAAACTTATAAATATAAGTGTGTGTGTGTGTGTGGTATTGTACTGTTATGAACTTTCTGGACCCTATTTTCTGACCCTTGTATTCTTTGTGTTCAGATTAATAAGCCATAGTTTTTGCTCCTATACTTAGTTGTTACAACAAAGTTTGAAAATGCACTTCTAGTCTGTCTGTAACTTAACTGTTGCAACACTTGCTGGAAATTAGTCTTCAGTTTTTCCCAAACAATGCTTGAAATCCTCTTCAAAATCCCATGCTCCGTTTTGAAAACAGGGACCATTAACCCAGTTAGTCAGTCCAGAGCTACTGTCTCTAGCTTCCATGCAGCACCAAAAAGGTATATTATCTGTGACAACAAAACAATATCCAAGAGTTTCAGCTTTTCCAGTGACCTTGTTCATTGAAATAGATCTAAACCTACCAGCTGCTTCTCTTACTGTCACCTCAAAAGAGAACATGGTTATCAGGTTAAGAAGTTCCTCAAAATCTTTGTTCATCTTCCTGACAATGTCTCCAGCCAAGGCCAGTGTTTTCTCCAAGTACTGCTGACAACAGCTTGCCAATGTCCTGCCCGCCCACCAAGTCACTCAATGGTTTGCCAGAACCTCTATAAGGTCATTCAAAAGTCATTTTTCGTGGCCTTACTAAACTTCTCCAACATTCAGGCCTTGACTTCAATGCCTGCCATAGCAAATGCATTCATAGACAGATGGGAAATATCAGTCAAATGTGGACCAACCCCTGCTAATATTGGAATAAACATTCCTTTCTTTAATTTGATTGCTTTCTCCTTCTTTGGTGGTATTCACCAGCAGGACCAAGCAAGTTTCTTAATTCACTGTGTTTGTTGAAGTGCTCACATCTCCTTGTTACCATCTCGGTCACTCAGGTCTTGAACAGGGTCCCTTCACATTCTGTGCCCCTGTCCTTCCACAGTATGTGGGAAAAGAGCTTACGGATGAAGTTTGGCTCATACCACACAGAAGTATTTGCCAGGCACTCCCAGTGCATTTTTTTTCTGTGTCAGTCCAGCTGTCTCCCTATCTGTCTGACCCATTTTATGTACTTTAGAATAGACATTGCTTATGTGACTATTTCACAACTGTATTTGTCTATAGCACAATATATGCAACTTAACCCATCCTCTTTGGTTTTGTTTGATCTTTTTACTTCATTGTCAACATACAAAAGGCTTGTCATATGAATGATACATTCAAACTTTTACATAGCAGGACTGGCAGAATGAACTTCTCCAACATTTTGTTAACACACACTGCAAAAATCCTGTTCTGTATTGTGACTCAGTTATCCATCTGCCTGGTTAAGGTGAGGATGACTGTGTAAAGAGTAGAGAAGGTTTGACGGGACATTCTTTACAAAGAATTTTCAGCTGCCAGCCCAGAAACATTTGTAATAAGATCTGTGGGCAATACTTCCTAATACTCTCAAATTCCTTTGTACTTATACGAAGAGTGTGATAATCAGAAAAAAAAGTGTTTTCATTTTTCTAATTAAGATAAATTTATTTTTATAGCTAACCTTGAACTTTTCTATACTGTATAAAAGTAACAACACTGTGTGCGAAGAACAACTGGTTGTGTTAGTAAGATCAACGTCATTATGGTTGAAATTTTGATTATATGTGTTTTTTAGCCAATCAGGCAGTACACGTTGTGTCCACATACAGTAAGACCACATGACACAACATCCATACTGTGAAAATACCATCAAAAAATATAACTAAAAATAAGAATGCCAATAAAAAAACCCAAAACAACTGATGTGAAGGTATTTTCTCACCAGTGGTGTTAGTGTCAAACCTACAATAAAATAGCAGATAACCATAAACTTCATTTGCTAGAAACAGTTTCTAATCCACACAGCAGTTGGAGAATATCCTGTTTTCACAAAGCTGAACTGTAACATTTGATTTGAATAATTCAAAATGACAATGTTTTCAGTAATTATTCTCTTGCGAATTCATGTAAATGCAAAACACAATCCGATGAGGTCAAATTCTGCAGTGCATTAAGAATTATACATTATAATTCCTGTGAAAATAGTTTCCAGAAAGTTGTTGCCAAAGCATTTTGCTGTTCTATAACCGTATTTCATAAATGCCTTGGGTATGAAAGGTTTGAAAAATGTTTTCTTACAAGTACTGTTCTAGATTAGTTTTCATGCCAGGCCTGCTTCACACATTTTCTTCTCATGATGCAATTTTGCATAATTCATTTTGCTGGCATGATATTGTGCAATATCAGAACGTGTGGTCTAATGATAAAGTGGGAGATCAGCAAATCAGGCAGAAGCACTGAAATACCAGTGCTATTAGGAGGCAAAGAGAAAATAAATAAAATAAAAAATCCTAAGTGCTTGAGTTTGCTCAGCTGTCAAACGACCAGTTCAAAGAACCCACAGAAAATAAATTTATATTTCATTTAAATAATCTGGTGGTGTAAACTGGGAATAAATTAATTATTTATTATGATGCCAAAATCTACATTTATACAGGCTGTTTTTAAAGAGGTTGCAATAGAAGCAACCCACCAGCTTTATGTATTATAATATGGGAGACCACTGAAAACTTTGTCAGCCTGGAGAACAAAAAATGAGGTAAAAAAGCCAGGTCTTTGGCACAGAGTGAGGAAGCTCTAATCCCTGAGGAATCAGTTGGATGAATCGGAGGGAATTGCATTTCTGCCATCTCACCTATCCTGGCGGAGGGTTAGAGTTTATAACCCAGGACCAGCAGTAATTGTTGGAAGACAGTGAGACTTGTCCAGAATCATTGACATTGTGAACTGAGACAGGGGAGTTAGTAAGTTATTTCAAAAAAAGCCCTTTGCAGCTGTCAGCATAGTGCCATGCCTGGATTCCATGACATCCTTCCACACACTTATGTATGCTAAGGATCTCCCATGGGGACCTGGGCTGAAGGGGTAAGTAAGGCTAGAGTCAAGGTCAGATGATCAAGGATGGTGGCAGAAAGCTATGGTGGGAACCAAATAAATGCTATTAAAAACAGGTAAAAGGAAAAATAGACATATTCTTACAGTTTTCACTGAAGTGCTTTTGTAGTCCGAGTCCATGGTTTCAGAGTGATTGAAGGAGAGTGACGAATAGACTCATTTATGTCACAGCACAGCAATACGTTTTGTTTAAATGTATTTCTGATCCCATACAGAATAAGTGAATCAAACAGGAATGAATAATCTAAGCAGTGGAGTACTGCAGTACTGACTCACTGATGGTAATTACAGCGAATGCTTTTACTCTAATTCTATATCGCTGTAAACAGTTTTAGCAATAAATTAAATTTTTTCTTTACAGTGGACAAACTCTTGTACACCTGAAATGTGTGGGGGGAGTTCAACCAATATATATATATATATATATATATATATATACACACACATGCATACTCACACACACACACACACACACACACACACACATATATATATATAAATATATATATATATATATATATATATATGCAGCAATACTGAAACAACTTGCAACCACCAAAAATATTAACGCAAGAAGCCGGGTTCCAAAGAATCTACTGATAAGTTTTAAGTTAAAAACATGTTTAGCAGAACGATTAGTTTACCTTAAGTGCTTTCATTCTACATACACAGGACTTCTTCAGAATGAGAATTAAAAACTGTTGCAAACACCTGTATATATATATATATATATATACATATATATATATATATATATATATATATATATATATAAGCCTACTTTGGAAGCTCACTTTCAAAACTTCAAACCTCATATGGTCGAGATCATAAGATCGAACTTTTGAAACTTTGAATGGTCTAAATGGAGATCGCCATACAGAGTGGAATGAGAAATTTACCATTCTCTTCAGTGTAGTGAGATTTTGGAGTTGGTATATTTAATTAGCAGAGGGTGGGGGTGCAGCATAAATGTAAAAACAATTTTTTTTTTTATTGAAGTTTTGAACTTTCAGAACTTCAGTGTTATGATCTCAGCCACATGAAGTTTGAAGTTTTGAAAGTTCAAGCTTCCAAACTACATCTATATATATATATATATATATATATATATATATATATATATATATATATATATATATATATATAGGTCTACGTGAAAACACCGACATGCCAAAACACTGATGACGAGAACACTGAGACCGGAAGATCGACAATTGAGATGGCCGACAGTTTAAAAGCACGAAACTTCACATGCCCGACAAACCACAATCCCAACAATCAACAAAACAAATACCTTTTCCGAAAAACACACACACACAGCACAAGCACACCATAAACCTTAAAACCTACACTAAACCTTACATACACAACTATCTATGCACTATCTCAATTCCTTGTTCTCCAGGCAATTTTTAACATTCTCTCCCGTTGGGCTAGGTTTAACTTGTTTCAGGATCCCAAACTTAAAGTTAATAAAGGACTGACAGTTCTTAAAATGTTTCTATAAGGCATTATTTACGTTCCTTTTGCTGATGTCATAGTTATGCTTATATATATATTTTTAGAAACACCTCTCCGTTTTACTCACATAAAATGCTGGACATCCAATGCATTTAAGTTCTGCCCTGTTTTATAAATAAATTGTCATTCTGGGCCTAGCACCTTAAAGATAGCTGGGCTTGCTTTAAATATGTTCCAATTTTTCTTAACTATATTTCTGATATCTGCTGATTGTGGACTGTATTGAACTACCAGTGCTGTTTCAAAATTTCTCCTTCCAGTGGTCGAAAAAAATTCGGTAGACCTGTTCCTAAAAGTGGTTTATACTTAATCCCCCATTCTGCCTGTACATACCATCTAATGTTATTAACCAAAGAGGGCTGATATCCTCTTGTTAGGAACATATTGACCAGATGTTGTTCCAGTTATCCAACTCTAAAGGTAAATCCTTTAATGTGAAGTCATCCTGGCCACCCAGACACATTCTCCTTTGACCAAGCTCTTATTTTGAAACAATGGATGACAGCTTGAAAATTCTAAACATGTTTTACTAAATGTAGGCATCCTATAAACTTTCGACTTGAAGCCATTTCCAGTGTGTATAATGAGGGTGTTCAAATAATTAATCATGTCTTTGTTAAAATTGTATGTAAATCTTAAAAAATTTGAAGTGTGATTTAAATATTCAACAAAAATGTGTATAGTTTGTTTAGCCCCTTTCCAAAGAATAAAAATATTGTCTAGGAATCTGATGTATAAACTTATATTCTGAAAAAAACTCTGATTTAAATAAAATTCTCTTTTCCCAATCCAACAACATTAAATTGGTGTAAATTGGGGCACACAAAGCATCCGTAGCAACTACTCTATTTTGTTGGTAGTGTTCCTCCTCGAAAAAAATAAATTTGTTGTCCAAAACAATAGACATCAGTTCTACCAGATTGATTTTGTCATTGGGAATGGTGGTATGTTGAATAATATTGTTGTAGAACAGTTCCAAACCTTCCTCTTTGGTAATGACATTGAATAAGTCGAATACACCAGTTATGAGGCATATTAAATTGTTAGCCCATAACTCGAGTCTTAACCTCTGTAAAAAATCCCAGGAATTGATAATCAAATTAGGTACTGCTTAATAAATTGGTTTAAGCCTTTGGTTAATGTAAACTGCCAATGGATAAGTCTTAGACCCCTGGTCAGCAACAATCAATCTAAATGGTGGTTTAAAAACATTTTTATGTGTCTTAGGAATCCAAACATGGTGTGGGCTATGACCTCCCCATGGTGGACCATTAATCAAGGAGCCTGAATCCTCACCACTGACACTGGAGAGAGAGATGTTCACTTGCAATACAAAAGGATACACTCAGTATTTCCAGATGCAGACCTCTCTGAATCAAGCACAGTTTCCCTTAAGAGCACCCAGGGAACACAGTCCATGGGCTGGTTCCTCTTTTTCTCTCCAAACCCCCAATAAGACGCCTCACTAGCACAGCCTAGAATCAAGTCTTTAGCTGGGGTTCCAAGCTAAGTCCTCCCACACCCTTTCTGTGAAACCAGTGCTTTGTGTTCCTGCTCCAAGCACACTCTTTGAGATTTTATTTGCACGCACACACACACACACACACACACACACACACACACACACACCTGAGAAAGGCTGGCACAGATTCACCTGTGCCCCCTTCTGTCCAGGCTATAAGGTACTTATCACTGCCACCATAACCCTTGCCAGCTACTTTAAGGGTCTTACAAGGGTACCCAATTATACTGAGTGAAATTAATATCAATACAAATGGTAATGCTGACCAAACAGCAAGGCTTTCAGGAGTGGCCAGAGTTATCACCAAATAAATATATGCAAATACTCTCAAAACTTAATTTTATTTCTAAAAAGGACCAGTCACAATGAAAAGTTTAAATATTTTTAATAGTAAAGAATAAAAAAAAAGAAAATACTAAGTACCGATTTTCAGTAAACACCAGAGATTCAGTCACAGGGAATATTAAAAATAACACCGATGGAAAGTTTCACACAGTTATAGAAAAACAGTATTTAGCTAGCCTCACTATCTATTCCTGATTGACTAAAAGAATTACTGTTCCTCCTTACTGAATAGAGCAAGGCAAGATGGATGAGTGGTCCTTGTCATATCCAAGACAGAATACTGCTGAGATTTCAATTGCATCTAATATTAAAACATTATTTCTGTACAGAATAATATCACATGTGCACATATAAATTCCAGACATGTGCAATCCCTAGTGCCACTTTGTAGAAGCAGACAGAGAGTGAGCACGTATGATCTCAGTAGTTAGTTTGTATATAAGTTACTTAAGTCATAGTCAATAAGCCTCTATAGTGATGTGTTTGTATAAAATAAAGCTGCCCCACAGCAAAAGTAGATAGTATGCAACATGTGGCAAATAGAAACAGGCTTAAGCAAGGGGCAGCCACAGGGTTTCCAAAGAAGATACAAAGCTTTCCAGAAAGGTTTAGAAAAAATGCAAACTCCACCACCAGCTCAGCGCAACAGAAATGTGAATCAGCAAAACCCAAGTCTAGCTTTATTATTAACTGTTGCAAATCATGAGTCTAAAATAGAGAAATGTTTAACATATGGTCAGCAATGTCACAAGTGTAAAAAATGGAACCATTTCCAAAAGTTTTTCAAATCAAGTAAGCCTCACTCATTTGTAAAGAAATGTCACAGACAAAAGCATGTTGCTCAAGTAGAACCAAAATGGTCAACTTTCTATGTGGACGGTGCATCAGTACTTGGAGAAAGAGTTGATGTAGTAAACTTATTAACAAGGAGTGAAGTGTTTTTTATAGTTAAGATTAATGGAAAATCCACAGAGCTCAAAGCAGACACTGGGTCAAAATGTAATGTTATATCAGCAGACACATTTGCAAGAGTGAAAACTAACAAACAACTTAATGTAGCCAGCAGTGTGAGACTTGTTGCTTATGGAGGTAAAGAAATTCAGACCGAAGGTTCAGTAATGTTTTCATGTTATTTGGCTGAGAACTGTTACAGCTTATTATTATAAATAGTCCGATGACCAGTGCAACCTTTACTAGGTCTCAAAGATAGTTTGAGAATGATTACTCCACTAGTCAGACCAGCAGGAAAAGTTCTGATAGCAATGCAGAATAAAGTTAAAGCTTATTTGGTTAAGATGGTGCAGCAAGTTGTGATTTGTCCAGTCACAGAACCAACTGAGTGGGTGTCATCCATGGTAGCTGCTCATAAGAAAGGCTCATATGAAATCAGAATGTGCATTGATCCTAGAGATGTGAACAAAGCATTAAAAAGGTCATATCATCCAATGTACACAGCTGAGGAAGTTGCAGCTCTAATACCAAATGACACTGTATTTTCTGTTTTGGATGCAGATAGTTCATTTTGGCAAGTTATGCTTGATCATAAATACTCATTTGTAACTACTTTTGGTATTCTCTTTGGCAGATACAGATTCCTAAGGATGCCATTTGGAATAAATTCTCCAAGTGAAGTCTTTCAGCATGCAATGGAACAATTTTTTTCAGGTTATCCTTGTGCCATAATAGTAGACGATCTATTAGTTGGAGGCAATAGCGAAGCAGAGCATGACAGAAACCTTAAGAAAGTTCTAGACAGAGCACATGAAGCAAACTTGAAGCTCAATCCTCTGAAGTGCAAATTCAGAATTCCAGAAGTTATGTACCTAGGTCATTTGTTTACAAGTACAGGCTTAAGACCAGACCTAACTAAGCAAACAGTTATTTTAGAGATGTCAGCACCAGATAATGTGCAAGGTTTAAAGTGTTTTCTGGGCATGGTCAACTATTTAGACAAGTTTGTACCAGACTTGTGAGTTGACAGCACATTTGAGAGAGCTAACACTCAAAAATGTTGTATGGTCATGGTTGGAACATCATCAGATGGTGTTTGATGACCTTAAGCAGAACATTGCCACCCCACCTACGTTAAGATACTGTGATGTGAATAAACCAGTTGTTCTTTCCTGTGATTCTTCAAATTTTGGTCTTGGTGCAGTTATTCTTTAAGAGGGCATGCCTATGCATCTAGGACACTTACTCAAACTGAGATGCATTATGCTCAAATTGAGAAAGAGCTTTTGGAGATAGTTGTTGATGGAAGATGGCATTATTTTCAAAGGGGCTAAAATTGTTGTTCCTGCTGCCTTACAGCAAGAATATATTCAAATTTTGCATCATGGTCACCCAGGTTTATTATCCACTAAGAGAAGGGCAAGAGAATTAGTATTTTGGCCTTCGTTATCGAAAGACATTGATATAGCTCTTTCTTCTTGTTCAGTATGTAATAGTACCAGATCACATTTGCAAAGAGAAATGTCTGTTGTAGCAACTGATATTTTTGAGTAGAACAATCAACACTACTTGGTTTTGGTAGACTCTTATTCAAATTGGTTTGAGATTGATCTGCTACCAAAAGTAACCTCAATAGCTGTTATTACTAAGTTGAAACATCATTTCTCAGTTTAAGGTAGTCTACACAAACCTTATTCTGACAATGGTACTCGATTTACTAACCAGTTGTTTCAGAAATTTGCAAGAGAATGGGACTTTGTACATGTCACTAGTAGTCCTGAATATCCTCAATCCAATGGTCTAGCTGAACGAGCAGTACAGAGTGCAAAGCAATTACTTGAAAAGTCAATGCGTGACAATACCGATGTATTCTTGAATTTACTTAATCTCAGAAACATACCTCGTGTTGATATTCTTGGCTCACCAGCTCAAAGACTACTTTCCAGACAAACTAGAACTACACTATGTATTTCATCAAGGTTATTGAAGCCTAACTCTAAGAACAGTGGTGGGGATTATAGGAGAAATCGCAGACATCTTCTTCCTGTACCAGAATCATTATGATTGCAATCACAACATTGTATCTGTAATGCAAACTCTAAATCAAAGTATGAGTCAGACATTGTTTCCAGACCAGAATGTGTTCAAAAGTCTGATTCTGTTCCAGAAAGTAATTTGGACATTCCACAGGTCAACCATTTTGTAGAGACTGTCCCAGTTGCTAAATCTGATTCCCAATTTTATGTCACATGATGTGGACGAGTTTCTAAGCCTAGTGTGAAATACACAGCAACGAGGACTTGAATGTGTGTGTGTGTGTATATATATATATATATATATATATATATATATATATATATATATATATATATATACTTAGTATTGTATAATGCATGTCTATTGATTATCTGTGATTTCTGCATGCTAAATTGTCTTATGACAAATTGCATGATCTATTTCTCAAAATGGGAGGATGTAGATCAGAGTGTAGCGTGTGTGCACCATGTCTTTAAGAAGCATGCGAGGCTGTGCGTGCACGTATAAATTCCAGACACGTGCTGTCCCTAGTGTCATTTTGTAGAAGCAGCCAGAGAGTTAGCATGTATGATCGCAGTAGTTAGTTTGTATATAAGTTACTTAAGTCATAGTCAATAAGCCTCTATAATGATGTGTTTGTGTAGAATAAAGCTGCTTAAATAGAACCCACAAAGACACGTTTATTCGTGTACCAACATGAAAGCGACAGGAACTATGTGCTACAATACACACAGATAGAGCTTGCAGCTGCTAGAAGTCATAAAGCCATAAATCCAATTCCTACTGGAGCAGCAACCTATTCTATAGCAGACATTGCTTCTCTGGCTCCCTTCAAAACTGTAGGATAACATCTTTATGACGTAACCCATAAAGTAATTTAATTTCAAGAATATTTTGCAAAGTCAGGTGGATTTAGATTAACCTCTTCCCTTCCAGTATATGCTGTTACAATGTATTCATTTAAACAGTTACAATAATGCATATACATTTATTTTCCTTTTAGCAGGGCACACTGTTGATATATTTTAACATAGGCAAACCTCACAAATACATTTTTAGCACAAGCGTCTGTACAAATCAGTTTGATATACAAATGACATAAAATTATTTACAAAATTCCAACTAGCTGTGCTGGCATATGTTACAAATCCACTGCCCTATTTCTCCTGGCATGGCTAGCAGTACCTCCTATCATCCCAGAGACAGATTTTTTCCACGTTTAATACATTGTCCAGTTCTAATGAAATTCTCTGATCCAACAAAAATTCATCTAAATATGAATCTATTCTTTGATAAGCAACATTCACCTTGTTCTTTGACATAGATGAATAAGGCTCTTGCTGCCCCCATAGTGCCTTTTTTAGGCAAGGCTCAAAAGTCAAACCCACCTCCGTAAACAGCACAATTAACAAAAAACTGAGGGTTATGCTACTCAACGCCAAGAGTTTAAATCTCAAAATGCACACGCTCGAAGCACTCCTCAGTATGGAGAACGTCGACATCTCTGCAGTAACTGAAACCTGGTACAAGGCTCCAGAGAGCACCCCAGCACTACCGGGCTACAACTCATACCACACATTTCGGCCACAGAACACAGACCGAAACACAAAAGGAGGGGGTGTATCCATATTCATCAAGGATACCTACACCTCCAGGTTAGTGGAGCAGCATGATACCTCTGAGATCATCCTTGTGCAACTAACATCAGGCAAATCTGCAATGCAAATTGTGGCCTGCTACAGATCACCCTCCATGACCCAGGACCACCACTCCACCTTTCTGGAGACACTGGAAAACATGAAGGTCCTACCAAACACCCTGATAATGGGCGATTTCAATTACCCTACCATTCACTGGAAAAACTACTCGAGTACAAATTCCCAGGCCCAGCGCTTCCTGGAATTCATCAACTCAAACGCCCTGGATCAGCTGGTAAACTCCCCTACCAGAAGTGAAAACATATTGGACCTGGTCATCACCAACATGGGTGATAGGTGTTCCACACCGGAGGTCAACCCGTCACAGGTTAGATCAGACCATGAACTAATCACTGTGGATGTCCACACCGCACCACCACCCCCAATTAAGGAAACCACAGTAAAAAACTTTTCTAAAGCAAACTTCGCCTTACTTAAGACAGAGGTGGTAAGTTTCACAGCCCCCACGCTAAAGGATAATGCTGCCCAAGATGCAGAAACCTTTACAAATGCACTCTA